>NC_090995.1:15573958-15910417 GCF_041146395.1 Eulemur rufifrons
CGGGACGTTGATTTACACACGGCGACTCCGAGAGAGACTGATCACGCGGCGTCTACCCCCGCGGACCACACGGCACAGACTCCGCTGTCTCTGAGGAGCTTCCACGAGCTCAGGCGGGTACGGGGGGTTCCGGAACTTACTTCACTGAGGCCGACATGTTTTCCTTCCCTCTGATCCCAGGACAGCCGGCGTTTCTTGCGAAGTCGGTCTTGGGACGCACGGGCTAGAGAACCGTGCACGCTCCACGGGCCATGAGCTACCCGGTTACTAAACGCCGGAGATGATCCCCAGAGAAGAGGCTTATCCCCCCCGTTAGAGATGTTCAATCTAATTGAAGAGTTACCCACTCTCTGGACGATTAATCTTATAAATAATGGCAAATACCACTTTAAATGTTTGCTACAATCAAAAAAGTAGCTCTCAGATTATTTAATCCATGTTCAACTTCCCATAAGAAATCATCAGCTGTTCTGTGACTATATAAAAATAATGCCCTATATTCGTGGTGTGATGTGGTACATACACCTTAAAGATCATAAAGAAACAGACTCCAAGATTTTTAGAATATTCCAAGGCATAAAAATGCTGAGGTGTAGGGACTCAAAACTCCTGCTTTCTGGCCAGCAGCTTTGATTGCTGGGTTAGGAGAAGATACAAGAGGAGCCAGGTTTAAGGCTGTCACGGCTTAGGGGAAGGACACAGACTGGCTTTGATGAGAAACTCAGTTATTCTTCCATTCAGTCTTCTCTTCCTTTAGACAGGTTTCTTCTACCAAATCCTGGTTTTACTTACTTATTAATGTTTTCCCCTTAGAGATGGGGTGTCTCGTTCTCTTGCCGGGGCTGCAGGGCAGGGGCCCGATCGTAGCTCACAGCAACCTCAAACTCCAGGCCTCAAGGGATCCTCCTGCCTGAGTCTCCCGAGTAGCTGGGACTACAGGCACACATCTGGCTAATTTTTTGTAGAGATGGGGGTCTCGCTATGTTGTCCCGTCTGGTCTTAAATTCCTGGCCTCAAACAATCCTCCCCCCTTGGCCTCCTAAAGTGGTGGGATTACGGGTGTGAGCCACCGTACCTGGCCTAATCCTGGTTTTAATCCCCAAAGAGCACCTGTGTTCTCCAGCCCCACACGGTGCCTCCCCTAATGCACGGCAAGACCCTCCCCACCAGCGTCCCCTCATCCTGGTGCCTGTGGACTCCGGCACCTCACCTGGTCTGTTCCCATCACTGCAGTCAAAGGAGAGTCGCCTACTGGGTTCCTCTCATTCCCAGGATAGAGACCCAAGTACTCACAGGCTTCCAGGGCCAGTAAGGCCTGGCCTGTCTCTGCCACCAGGCTTGGCCTGACCTGCTTAACCCTCCACATTCAAGGCTCACTGACGCCACGGGACTCCCTCCCACCCATCCTCAGCCTGGTCGGTTTCTGCCCAGCCCTCCGCTGCCAGCCTCTCCGGGCAGCCCGTACTCAGCCCTGCGGCCAGGTCGACTGGGTTTGATGTTTAATTCCACCACCGAACCTCCTTGCTCCTTCTCAGAGCTCTTGTCTCAGTCTGCAGTTAAACACGCATGACTGGGATTATTCATCAAATCCTGTCTCTACACTTGGATCCCCCAACGCGCCACGAGCAGGGTCCAAGCCCCTTTTTGCTCACCACGGCATCTCCAAGGCCCCCCTCAGCGACTGGCACACAGGAGGCACCAAACGGAGGTTTATGGAAAGCAGCCCGCAGGCAGATTAAACAAAACACGAAGATGGAACTGAGCCCGAGCTCCACACTGGCCGACAGGTCCCAAGCTCCTCCGAGCAGCCACGAAGCCGCGTCACCAAACCGCCCAGCACGGCGGGAAGCAGCACAGAGAGTGGGTGGGCGCCTCGCAGCAGAGAGGAGCCAACGTTACCCGCGAAGGAGAAGGCCATGAGCTCCTGCAGGTGGGGGGCGGCCGGCGGCGGGCGGTACACGACTCTGCCCTGGTTCACATCCTCCTGCGTGAAATGCCGGATGGGAGAGTGAGGCTGGTCCCTGCGCTCGATGGTCCCTGGGAGGAAGAGACGCAGCGTGAACATCGGCAGTGACCCCCATGGCGGCCGAGAGCCAGCCCGTCCCACTGGTGGGGTCCTTCGTCCTCAGGAACGATGGCTCTCAGGACACTATTCTCTGGTTATCTGAGAAAAGGGCAAATCTGAAGCCCAAATAGCGTTTCGACTGGGATGTGGGCACAATAAACCATAGTACGACGCAGCCTGCTGCCCGGATGTGCCCAGACCAGGTAATTTCCCAGAAGTCACGGACGTGGCATCCTAATTACGGGGTTCTCTCAATCGAGTTTCTTTCTTTTTTTCTTTTGGAGGCAGAGTCTCGCTCTGTCGCCTGGGCTAGAGTGCCGTGGCGTCAGCCTCGCTCACAGCAACCTCCGACTCCTGGGCTCAAGCGATCCTCCTGCCTCAGCCTCCCGAGTAGCTGGGACTACAGGCATGCACCACCACGCCCGGCTAATTTTTTCTAGATATATTTTTAGCTGTCCAGATCATTTCTATTTTTTTAGATCATTCACTGCACACCTTACCTTGACCTGGGTGCAGAGGTAGAGTGATATTGTATATGATCTGCCCACTCGGCCGCTCGGGGCTCACAAAGGAGAGGGAACGCGGCTGAATGACGGTCAGGCTGTCTTCTCGAGCCTGCACAGGGTTTAAGAAGGAAGAAGAAAAAACTGGCGTGATGAAAACGAAAGCCAGAGGCAAAAACAAACCCTGTAAGAGCGCTCGCGCGCACACACACACACACACACACACACAAATTCACTCTGGACTTTTAAATCAGTCACACTTAGCAAAATTTTCTCCACGAGCTCCGAGAAGGATCCGGTCTCTTGCATCGCAGTTTGTCCCGGCCTCCAGAACCTCACGGGTTCTAGATGCTTCTCAGGGCTTCTTGGACTCTGGCTTTGCTCTTCCCGGCCCCGGGGCCCAGGGTCACGTCGGTGCAGGCGTGGGTGCAACACGTTTGAACCCGGGGCGCCTCAGCCGGCTGTTCCACTGTCCTGCCTCTCAGCTGGCTCGCGCATCTCTGCTTCTCTGACTTGATGCGCTAAGCCGAGTCCGGCCACAATTCTCAGGACTCAGCTGAGAAGTTCAAGTCTTGGCCCCAAGAGGGTCTTCAGAGCACGGCGCCCGGCCCCCTTTGAGAAGGGGGGTGCTTTCTGGTTTCTGGGCGAAAGATGAACCCGCCAAAAAGAGGCTCGTCATTTGGATCCCGAGGTTTAAGAGCTATTTGTTTAAGGCACATAAAATAGCCAACACTTCCCTTTGTCTCCGTTCTAATATTCGAAGGGACGAGCTGTTGCTTTTCTCTTCTAGCTTTCGAGACCCAGCGAATGAGTGAAGTCAGAGCAAGCAGAGGGCCGATGTGTGCAAAGCGTTTATTATCCGTGCACCTGTGCACGTCCGCAACCCCTACCTGGCAACACTCAGAAAACACAGAGAGATTCACACTCCGTCCTCGAGTGGGCACGATAGTGGGTGGGGGACAGCAGCAAAAACACAGTGTGGCGAGGAGAGAAGGGAAACCAGCCGGGGCACAGGCCCCTCGCGCTGTCATAAAACAGAACGAAACAGCCGGCTCACGGCAGGCTCTGCCTAACTGACCCCTGAAGCTGGCTAGAGCCTGACACGCTCTCCGGCTCTCTGAAGCTTCGCTGTTTGGGAAGGAATTTCCCCTTTCGGGAGAGGATTAAGCAGGGCTCAGCGGGCTGGAGGGCGTGGCGTTCTGCCTTCTAACCGAGAAAAGACTGAAGGTTGCAGTGGCTCTGTGATTGTCCCCGGGGCATGCTTGTCCTGGGGAGGGGCAGAATGTGCAGGTTAGGACCGTCCCCTGTGGCGAAGAGCCATATTTCAGGCCCCTGCTGAGGTCTGGAATGTAATGAGCAAGGAAAATCAGAATCGCGAATAGCAGGTGGCCGCCTCTCTAAAATAAAACAAGTAAGGACGACACACTAAATACGTGTGCCCTCTATAAGGTGTTAAGAGCCCATACATACGTGCGCACACCTGTAAATGAGCACAGATAGACAGAAAAGGCACAGGCTCACTAGGTTTTTTCCAGTTTGTCACCTTTTAATCCCAAAGCCATCACAATAACTACAAATTCTCAGAGTATCGTGGGACATTTGTGAAAATCTAGCTATCTGTAGAACAGTGAAGTGGTGAGAGGGGGTTATCGTGGACACAGGGCCACGGAAAAGGGAGATACGTTCTAGCTGAGATAACAGACAGTCTATCTTAGAGTTTATTGATACTATTTCTCTCCTAATAGACACTGGGTAGAAAAAGAACTTAATTCTGTGAAGCACGCAGTATTGAGGTTGAGATATATCCAAATATAATCAATTTTAATATTGGCTATTCGGAATGCTCAATATTTAACAGTTAAACACGGTGAGTAGTAAGAGATTAAACTTCATAGAAATTAGTACAAAGGACACTTTTGAACTAATATATCTGCTAACAAAAGAAGATCACAGAATACTGGTTCTCATTACACCCACATGCCCTGTACCCCGCTGTGGCCGCTCTGCTCAGCACCCCCAAAGCGAACTCATCAAGCTTTGCAGCCTCACGCACTCCTGACCTCAACAAACGGCACCTGGACACACTCTGAAACCAGACGTCCCACCTGCTCCCGTGTCCAACACCCACCGAACCCCTAGATCTCTCTCTCTCTTGTTTCACCGTCTTAACCATCCGTAAGTGCACAGTGCTGCTGTGCTGATGTTAATGCCTGCACCCTGTTGTGCGACAGAGCTCTGGAACTGCTCCACGCTGCACAGGGGAAACTCCACGTCCGCTGATCAAACCCCTTCCTCACTCTGCCCCCGGCCCCGGCCCCGGCAACTGCGTCTTCCTCCTGCTTTTCTTGACCACGCTCTACTCTGCATCTCATCCGAGTGGAATCGCGCAGTGTTCCTCTTTCCGTGACTGATTTCACTCAGCGTAACGCCCTCAAGGTTCATCCGTGCTGTGGCTCGTGCCAAGATTTCTTCCTTTTTAAGGCTGAATAATATTCCTGCCGTGACCCTCTCCCAGGCCCTGCTGGGCCAGGCGTCCTCCCATCTGCTCCACGTCATCACTCTGTGGTGGCATTTGTCACTGTATCGTCCTGGCTTATTGATGTGCTTGTCTCCTCTTTTAGACTCAAAGTCCCCTGAGAAGAGAGACTGTGTTTTACGGTCATCGAATCTCCAAGGTCTCCCCGGGACTTGGCATAGACGAGGGGCTCGAGGTGTTCAGGGACGAGTGGCTGCGGGAGGGGAGAGGGAGACGCCCGCCGCCAACCACACAGATGAAGACACCACACGGGTATTCACGTCCGTATCCGCAACGTACTCACCAAACACGTGCAGAATCCGTGTGCTTGGACGAGTCTCAGTCACTGAACTGAGACTGTGTCTTTGTCACACATTACAAGCATGTCCCACGGCAATGGCCCTAACTAATGTCAGAAGAAATATAAACTGTGTGTACTTTAAGAAATGTAAGAGTGGGCTAATCACACGTTACGGTAGACTGACCTTTGCGTTACCCTAAGTTCCAACCAGACAGACCCACCCGCAAACACGCAGCCCGAGCCCCTGCAGGTGAAGTGACATGAATAGCGTCTCGGGCGTCCACAGCCACAGAGCGCGAACGATGCCGTCCCCACGGCGCCCAGCCCATCTCAGACTCAAAACCACCCCGCATTGGCATCTGGCAAGAAACCTGTGTGCACATTTTTCTGTAGAGTTTAAAGTAAACTCTGATCCGAGTTCCTCCAGTCAGGATGATGAATTATAGACCTGGTAGTGCCGCTGAATTACGATTTCCCTAAATTACGGTTTACAGTAGAAATGCCGATGCCAGCCAGGCATTAAAAACTTTCTACTCTCCCCTTTATGTCTCTGTCGTGCCCAGACCCGTAATTTCTGCAACTACAGCTGCTGTCTCTGTTGTGGCTCAAGGCTGATGCACGACTTTGGGGCGTAATTGGGGGGTGCTGAGTAAAATGTGGGCCCAGCACGACCAATTTACGAGGTCTTGCTCGCTTGTGGCTCTGTCTGCAGGAGGGGCTCTGCCCCGATGTCTCCCCCGGGACGGGGGCTACCGCGGACTTGCTGATTGTCTGAACTAAGCATCACACACGAACGTAGCTGACGTCCTGCTTCTGACGTCCTGCTTCTGACGTCCTGCTTCAGACCCCCCACGGCCCGCACGCCTGCACACGGGCCTCCCAGGATCCGGCTCCGTGACCTGCGCCCACGTCCTCACCGTGTCCCCTCCGCCCTCCTCATTGCTCCCGTCTACGGAATCGTCTGCAATTTCCCGACAGTCACACTCTGTCCCGCCTCTCGGCTGTTCCACGAGCTCCTGTTACCGTGACTGCGCCCTTTGCCCTCACGTCGCCCCTCCAACCTGCTCCGGAACCTCGCTGGGGCGACTTCTCGCTCGGACTCAGCACCGACAGCGCCTTCGCTGGGCGGCTTTGGCAGCGACAAGCTTCCGACAGGTGTCTGAGCGACGAGTGACGGCTTCTCCAGCCCGGCGGTCCCTACCTGGCCGAACAACTATACCCCGATGGCCCGGAGTACAGGGACACAAGCCCGAAACCTCCTCTGGGCCTCAAAGACAGGCCCCGGAGCGGCACGGGACGCTGGAGAAGGGACAGCAGCCGCGGCGGGACGGTAAGATGGAGTCCACAGGACCTCCCTCTCCCGCTGGGAGTCTGCTCCTCCAAGTCAGCGAGAGACGGTCCCAGGACCGGGAGCTGCGGGCTGCGGAGTCCGTGTTGTCCCGGGCCGGGCACGTGCTGCCTCAAAGCCGGGACACGGATCGGCACGCCACGTCCCCCCCGCAAGAGGACCCACGGCCCCCCAACTCACAGCCATGTGGAGAGAAGCTTCCGGAGAGAGTTCGGGGGCTTCCGGCGTCTGCGGCAAGATGGCGACGTTGAACACCCGGCTCTCCAGGCGGCTCTGGGCGTCTGTGGCGCGGGACACCTGGAAGGAAAGGTCACCCTGGTGGGTCCCTCGTCCCCCGCGGGGCGGAGCACGTGAGTCTTACTCTGTGCCCCTTGACGCCAACCGTCTTTGAATTCCACGCGCTTCCGCATTTCAATTTTCACTCTGCTCTTCATAGTTTAACACTGATCTTTTTCTGATTACAGAACAATACACAATCATTGTAGGCAATGCTGAAAATGCAGGGAAGTATAAATAACAAAAATTAATCTAGAATTTCACTGCCTAGAAATGATTGACATATTAATGGATTTCAGTTAAATCTTTTTCCTATGCAGATATGTCAAACTCCATATATAATTATGTATTCTAATTTTTTTTTTACTTAGCAATACTATATTTTATGTCATTAAACATTCTTGAAAACGTGATTTTTGATGGCTACAGAGTATCTGATGAGTATATATAACGTATGATTTTTGTTCCATTTCTTTCGTTTTTACTCGGCTCAGGTAAATGACAAAGCCCAGCCTCACGACTGCAGGGCAAGATCAGTAACGTTTATAATCAGGGTAGAGGTCACAAGAAGCAACCTTTTCCTGCTTCCCAAATGTTGCGCGGCGATGCTTTCCTTGCACAGTTTCCCTCCCCAACGGGGTGCTGAGCTCGCCCTGAACTCCCCTCTCTCCTCTGTCCCCCCCACCTCAGTCTCGGCTCACGGACCACCGAGCCCTGTGCAGCCATGTGCAGCTGCGTTAATTCCACATGACAAAGGCAGGCTTCTAGAAACCCTGAGAAAAAGGGCAGGGATTGCAGCCCCTCCCCTATGTCCTTTAAGTTACTAAGGACAGAAAAACTGTCTTCTTTGTCCTCGTCTTGATCATAGCAGACGCCTGGGATCAAGTCTAGAAGACACGTTTTCAAGGAAACCTCATGTTGCTATAAATCTTAACAAGGTAGATATTATCTGCTTTTTCACAGATGAAGAAAGGTCAAAAAGTTTAAGCACGTTGGATGTGGTGGCTCAAGCCTGTCATCCCAGCACTCTGGGAGGCCGAGGCGGGAGGGCTGTTTGAACTCAGGAGCTCGAGACCAGCCTGAGCAAGAGCGAGACCCTGTCTCTACTAAAAATAGAAAGAAATTATCTGGACAGCTAAAAAACATATATAGAAAAAATTAGCTGGGCATGGTAGCACGTGCCTGTAGTCCCAGCTACTCGGGAGGCTGAGGCAGGAGGATCGCCTGAGCCCAGGAGTCTGAGGCTGCTGTGAGCGAGGCTGACGCCACGGCACTCTAGCCCGGGCAGCAGAGTGAGACTCTGTCTCAAAAAAAAAAGGAGTTTAAGCAGCGTGTCAAAGTCACGAAACCAACGCGTGGGTCAGTTGGGTTTATGGTCTTTCCACCGACCAACGTGACTCAGTCACTTTAGGAAGTGAGGAAAGGGGGAAACACACTCTCCCATCTGTTAAAGAAAAAGAACAGAGCCCTGAGCAGGGAGTGGACTGCGGTCGGTCGTCCCACCGTGCAGGTGGGAAAGTCCAGCTTCCTAGGAAAGACCCTGATGTGGAACAGGACAGCCTTTTCCAAACCACATCCCGAGACTGTGTCAACATGACCTGAGTGTCCCCAAACCGGGGTTCCGTCCCAGGCCCCAAAAGCCTGTGAACGGGCTGCTTCCTCCCCCCTGTGCCGTGCTCTGCGCTTTAACCCCACTCGCGTTACATAAATCCCAAGTCACCCCTGCACAGTGGCAGATGGGACGCCTTGATGGCCCCTGACAGCTCACCAACATCAAAATGGAATTAAATCCATGCAACTCATTATGTTGCATTTTCTGCTTTAAAGAAAAAAGAGAAGGGAAGAGAGAAAAGAATCATTAGAACAGCATCTTTTTTTATTCCAAATCCCCTGGGGACACTGAGAAGATGGATGGGAAAAGCTGCTAACCGTCTATCTCAGCACATAGCTATGGCGTCTGCATCACTTCAAATCAGAGTAGGAGGTGAGCTCATAAAACAAGACTTTCAGAACAAACACACCAAAACTTTTATGTCGGGAGAACATAACCCCAGAGCATTGCTTCGTATTTGCAATAAAGATGCCGCCAGTGTTCGAAATGCATTTGTTGGATGCTTTCAGACGGAGTTCACAGATCACAGAGGAATCCCTCCTTCGTCATTACTCCCCATTCTAACCCAAAATAATTATCACTCTTTTTCTTCCCAGACCTGATTCTGAATAACCTTTGGCTATTTGGCCCTATTTTTCAATCCACTTTCAAAGGATGATACACTGTCCCTGCTGAGGATATTCTGCAAGAGTATCCCACACCCTCTAAAGGGAAACTCAAATAGTTTTAAACGCATTTTGAGCAAAGTGTGTGAGGGCCCCAAAGGGAGCCAGTCTCTAAGTAATACTGTTCAGCTGGATATCTTAAACTCTGCTGATTTGTTTCTTACAAAAATCAGTAACTTTTGTAACTTTATTTTTTAATATTTATCTTGTTTACTGTATCCACTTAGCAACCAACTTGCAAAAGCAACCAAATGTCATTCTGAGCAGGTGCTTAGAAGCCCCTTCCGGGGATGCTCCGTGTCGATGACATTCCCCATCCCGACCCCGAGGGAGGCAAAGGACGGAGGATCTGGTTCACCTAGCTGACCCCTCTTGACTGAGGTCTTTGCCTCCGTCCCGACTCACTCTCTGACGGCTGCTGCCGCCCCGGGTGTGTGTTTCTGTTTAGTGCTTTATTTCCAAAGGCTGCTTGCCAGGGGTTTGTCTAATTTTATTGATTGTTTTCAAAGAATCAGGCTTTGCGCTCATTTGCATTTCTAGCATTTTATAATTAACCAGTTCTTCGGCTGATCTCTATTAATTCCTTCCCTTCGCTTTCCTTGCTTGTGGTTCTCTAGCTTCTCGAGTTAAATGTTCAGGACATTTATTTTCATGCTTTCCTGATCAATAGTAAGAGCTTAAGGCCACCAGTTTTCTTCTGAATACCATTTTGCCCACATGATTTACGTTTTGATAAGTTATTTCTTCCTCATCAATATTTCTTAACAGTTCGCTGCTTTGATTTCCTTTAAGGAATTTCCTAGTAATGACTTAGGAGACCATTTTAAACATTGCAAGTGGTTTGAATTTTCTGTTGACCTTTTTATAATCAATTTCTAATTATATTTATCATGGCCAGAGAATGTACCCAGCATAATTTGTTGTTCTTTAATTTACTGAGGGTCTCCTTACAGCACGGTATTTGACCAGTCTTTATCAATGGTAGTAACAAATCCGTATGTAGTACTTACTATGGAATAGGCAGTGTTATAAATACTTTATACGTGTTAACTCAAATCTTTACGGTAATTCTGCTTCACAGACAAGGAAAACGAAGCACAAGGCTTTTCCCCAAGTAATTCGCCCAAAGTTGCACGGCAAGGACGCGGCAGACCTGACATTCAACCCTCTGAGTCTGGCTGTAAATCCACGATCTTTTAAGATAACACGTGTTCCAGGAAAAATCACAGAAAGAAGATATGATTTTTCCCCTCCCTGTACTGTTTTTGCACTTTGAAGAGATTCTGAGCACTGTGGACGTGACGTAGCCGAAACCCCTTGGCTGTGGACAAGTCTGTCTGTGGAGATACCCACACACCCGAACCGGCAGGTCAGACATCTCCCGTTGCTGTGGAGATACCCACACACCCGAACCGGCAGGTCAGACATCTCCCGTTGCTGTGGAGATACCCATACACCTGAACCGGCAGGTCAAACATCTCCCGTTGCTGTGGAGATACCCATACACCCGAACCGGCAGGTCAGACATCTCCCGTTGCTGTGGAGATACCCACACACCCGAACCGGCAGGTCAGACATCTCCCGTTGCTGTGGAGATACCCATACACCTGAACCGGCAGGTCAAACATCTCCCGTTGCTGTGGAGATACCCATACACCTGAACCGGCAGGTCAGACATCTCCCGTTGCTGCGGAGATACCCACACACCCGAACCGGCAGGTCAGACATCTCCCGTTGCTGTGGAGATACCCATACACCTGAACCGGCAGGTCAGACATCTCCCGTTGCTGCGGAGATACCCACACACCTGAACCGGCAGGTCAAACATCTCCCGTTGCTGTGGAGATACCCACACACCTGAACCGGCAGGTCAGACATCTCCCGTTGCTGTGGAGATACCCATACACCTGAACCGGCAGGTCAGACATCTCCCGTTGCTGCGGAGATACCCACACACCCGAACCGGCAGGTCAAACATCTCCCGTTGCTGTGGAGATACCCACACACCTGAACCGGCAGGTCAGACATCTCCCGTTGCTGTGGAGATACCCACACACCCGAACCGGCAGGTCAGACATCTCCCGTTGCTGTGGAGATACCCACACACCTGAACCGGCAGGTCAAACATCTCCCGTTGCTGTGGAGATACCCACACACCCGAACCGGCAGGTCAGACATCTCCCGTTGCCGTGGAGAAACCCACACACCTGAACCGGCAGGTCAGACATCTCCCGTTGCTGTGGAGAAACCCACACACCTGAACCGGCAGGTCAGACATCTCCCGTTGCTGTGGAGATACCCACACACCTGAACCGGCAGGTCAGACATCTCCCGTTGCTGTGGAGATACCCACACACCTGAACCGGCAGGTCAGACATCTCCCGTTGCTGTGGAGATACCCACACACCTGAACCGGCAGGTCAGACATCTCCCGTTGCTGTGGAGAAACCCACACACCTGAACCGGCAGGTCAAACATCTCCCGTTGCTGTTAACTGCGTGTCTTGGGAAATTCTCCCAACGTGATTTCCGGGCCTTTGCGGAAAATCACTCAAGCCGTTTATAAACCAGAGTGGCGGCTGGCGTCAGACGCCGGAAGAGTCGGGAAGCAGAGGGTACCTGGAAGCGGAAGGAGTCGCTCTGGCCGGGGGCCCCCGAGTGCCGGTACCAGACGGCGCCCTGGTCGATGTCCCGCTGGGTGAAGGTGCTGACGGGGGTGGCCGTCCTCCCGTCAGGCAGGTGCTGCCCCCCGGGCGCGGGGCCGTCCGCAGGCGTGTTCCCCAGGAGGACCAGCTGCCCTGGGAGGGCACAAGCCACACGGTGAGCCAGCGTCACACACGGGGAGCCAGCGTCACACAGGGGGAGCGAGCGTCACACACGGGGAGCCAGCGTCACACACGGTGAGCGAGCGTCACACACGGGGAGCGAGCGTCACACACGGGGAGCGAGCGTCACACACGGGGAGCCAGCGTCACACACGGGGAGCCAGCGTCACACACGGGGAGCCAGCGTCACACACGGGGAGCGAGCGTCACACACGGGGAGCGAGCGTCACACACGGGGAGCCAGCGTCACACACGGGGAGCGAGCGTCACACAGGGGGAGCGAGCGTCACACACGGGGAGCCAGCGTCACACACGGTGAGCGAGCGTCACACACGGGGAGCGAGCGTCACACACGGGGAGCCAGCGTCACACACGGGGAGCCAGCGTCACACACGGGGAGCCAGCGTCACACACAGGGAGCCAGCGTCACACACGAGGAGTGAGCGTCACTGGGAAGGCAGGTCAGAGGTCTGGTCCTCCTTTCCCAGCATTTTATTTAACAGAAAAGAAAGGATGCACCTTTCGAAGCCTTCGTCTAAGGTGAAGGAAAGGATGTCAACACGTAATTCAACAGATATCACTGAATCCACAGTTAGACACAGAATTTTCAGTCTTTCAGCCAAAAGAACTGACAGTCATTCAAGGGTGATTCCTGTGTGACATTACTGACTCGCATCTGTTAAAGTCACACAGGGAGGTGGCTGTGAGCCCTGTAAGCAGATTCTTAGCTGTCGGGCGTTGAAGAAATTCATTTCTACCCCCACTCTTTATGTCACAGAAAATGTGCTCCAACTAGGAAGTTTTTGGTGTAAACACAATGGGATATTAGAAAAAATTCAGTGGATGTTATTTTTTGGGAGAAATCTGTGCAAGGATAATAATACAGGTTGAGTATCCCTTATCTGAAATTCCCGGGACCAGAAGTGTTTCAGAGGTCGTATTTTTTCAGATTTTGGAATATTTGCATTATACATAACGAGATATCTTGGGGATGGGACCCAAATCTAAACACAAAATTCATTTATTCATGTTTCATATGCATAAATTAGCCTGAAGGCAACTGTACAATATATATTTTTATAATATAAATATGCAATATAATATTATTGTGCAATATAGTAATTTTGCACAGGAGACAAGGTTTCGTCAGCATTTTGACTGCAACCTGTCACATAAGGTCACACGAGGCATTTTCCCACGTCCGGCATCATGTTGATACTCGACATGTTTTGGATTTTGGAGCATTTTGGATTTTGGATGAGGGATGGTCAACCTGTCATAGCTGACGATGGAAGACACACAGCGGGCACCGCACTGTCCTTTATGAGGTGGTTCGAACTCAGCTCCACCACCTGCAACCGCCTGAGCTTCCTTACGTCCTGTCAGTCTCTGCTGCTCGCTGCTCACACGGGAACAGTAGTACGTGTTTTACAAACGCTTAAGAAGAATGCTGGTCGCCCCTGCTGGTATTTCTATTCAATCCTTCTGCATGATGCCATTATCATCTCCATTTTACAGACGAAGTTCTTTAGGCTCAGACTTCGATAACTACCGGGGGGTCACACAAACAATCGGGGATTTGAACGTGAAGCTCACATCCTTGGTCCTGAAGCTCTGCTTCCAACCATCACGGTTTTGTGGACATGGACCAGTATTCACTCTGCTAAATAATTGACTGTGTTTTCTCCTCCTTCGTTCTTTAAACTTTATTAGAAATGAAGCAAGGAAATTGAACGCTAAGCGCTATCATCACCAGCAATCTGTTTTTACTGCTTATTTTTTACCTACAGCTACTGTCTTCCTAAAGTGAGATCACAGATACAGAGGTGTTATATGAACAATTAAAATTTCGCAAGAATAATGCATCTCCGAGTGAAGACCAAAAAGAAGAATGGATGAACCGCTGAAAACAGAGGCTGTATTTTCATGAAAATGCATCTGCCAATACATCTGAAAGAAGCCACCTTACCACCCTGCTAGAGAGATAGTGAGCGTGTGCGTGTGTGTGTGTGTGTGTGTGTGTGTGAGAGAGAGAGAGAGGGAAAGATTGTGTCTACTTTTACAGTGTTCTGTAGGAGGATACCTACATCTTAATACACTAGACATATTAGACAATTGATAGCACATTTTGATCGCCTTAGAGAAATTTGTTTTCTTACTCAAAGCAAACACTCCTAACATTTATATGCACTAAATTCAAGTTAAAAATGAGCCTAATATCCTGGATGGTAATGAAATCCTGAAATACGAGAAAAACATCACTACTCTTCTTTATGTAATCATGTGCAGAATCAACTCACTCCAGCTTTTTTTTCTTGTGTTATTTCTCATTTGTACCTCAGTCAAGAACTCCATTACCTATCTTTCCCTGGTTCAACTTCTGTTTCTAAGATGCTGTTCATAAAACGGTTTTCCAGGACGTGGCCTGTCTATGAATGTGAGAAGTGTTACAAAATATGCTGAAAGGAAATTTCCACAGTAAAATTGTAGACAGTAGTAAATATTCAAATGGTGATTTTCTAGCTACTCTGCTTTATAACAGAAAAGTAAAACAGAGTTTTCCTAATCAGCCCTAAATGAAACAAGCCTATTTTTCACATAAAAAAATCACTTCCAGGCCATAGGAATCATAGGATATTGGCTAATTCCATTAATTTCAACTCCATAAATAGTCACTGAGTGCCTGTGGGTGCTACCTGCTGAGCCCTCCGGGAATAGGAGGATTCAAAAATAAACAAGATGCAGTTCCCAGCCCTACAGATCAGCCCCCGAATCAGCTGGGAGCCACTGTGAGGCTTTCGGCAGGCGAATGGCATGAACTGACTTAGAACACACAACATGTGGTCAGAACATGGAATGCGTAAGTGGGTTCTGGTCCCCCCTTCCTCACTCCTGCACAGTCCCCAACAGTGACAGGATTGATTATCGCTAACAGGCAGCTCCGGACACACAGACGGGTCACGGTCACAGGCGGAAGTTAATTCAGAGAGTTACAGCAGAGAAGGGTCACAACGAAGCCCATGCGGCATTTATCCAGAGGAGATGGCAAACTTTCATCTTCTTAAAAGCCATTTTATTCAGGGTTGTTTTGTATAATACCCAATGGAATACTAAGCTGTTTCTAGAAAATACGGGGGCTTAATTTTTTGGCTTTTAATGATCAAGATAAAGGTAGGAAATTTAACACATTAAAAGAGTCACAGATTTTGAGAGATGAAAAGGACATAAAAATTATCTAACTTAAGATCAGGAGTTGAAAGCATGATGAGAACAGGAAACATTAATCACAAATGGAAAAATGGCAACTTTACAGTGGAATTATTTTAAAATTATGTAAGACTTGATTTTTTACCTCACTACAGAAAATATGTAACTTTAAAAATCTGATAGCCCAGAAGAAAACAGATTATTTTTCTTCTCCTATTTAATGCACCAAGTTTTTACTTTTAATGAATATAGTTTTCATTTTTAGATGATTTACTTACTTTTTAATACCTACCTGTTCCTTTATTTTTATAAGATTTTGTTATTTCCATACAGTTTTAATTCCCTCTTTTATGTCTTTAAATTATTTTAAATATGCTTATCTCATGGTTTTCGTGAGATTGTCACTTTATGTGAAATCCTTGGGGTTTTAACTATGTTTGTTTTGGTTATGGTACTATCGGCTGTTTCCTCACAGGTTCTATAATTTTAAATTCTGAGCCAATCTTCAGTGGCCTGGCCTTGAGTGGCGTGGGCCTTCTGTAGCAGTTTCTTCTAGTTTCTATAAAGAACCCGAGAGGTTGGGTTAATTGGCCTGGGATTAACTTTTATATAATTTCCCAGCTTTGAGTTTTCTCAGACAAGGCACATGGTGTCATCTAACCCAGATCTGCAGGAGTAACGGGCTTGAAGTTCCAGATTCTCAACAGACTTTCTGCTCCGCTCTGAGGCTGGGACAGAGGCAGCGGCTTTGCCCTCTCTCCATGCTATGAGCTGCTTGTTTTCTATTCTGCCCTCGAGTTGAAGGCACGTCCTTCCAGCGTCCTGGTTTCAGGCAGGGTCTTAATTCCAACGCCCCGTCTCAGCGTCAGCATTAAGTCTCAACCCCAGGTTACTGGGACACAGACCAGCCCCTCGGGGAGCCTGTCATTAGCTCAGCACAGACGGGGTTCCGCGCCTTCTTTGTTGCTGGCACCCGGAGATGTCCCTCTATTCCTGGGGGGTCAGCTAGGAGCACCTTATAAGTCTTGCCATATCTTACCCAGCATTTCTAGGTGACGACGACAGAAAATTTTTAGGCCGGGCGTGGTGGCTCACGCCTGTAATCCTAGCACTCTGGGAGGCCGAGGTGGGCGGATCGTTTGAGCTCAGGAGTTCGAGACCAGCCTGAGCAAGAGCGAGACCCCATCTCTACTAAAAATAGAAAGAAATTATATGGACAGCTAAAAATATATATATAGAAAAAATTAGCCGGGCATGGTGGCACATGCCTGTAGTCCCAGCTACTCAGGAGGCTGAGGCAGGAGGATCGCTTGAGCTCAGGAGTTTGAGGTTGCTGTGAGCTAGGCTGACGCCACGGCACTCACTCTAGCCTGGGCAACAGAGTGAGACTCTGTCTCAAAAAAAAAAAAAAAAAAAAAAAAAAAAAAGAAAATTTTTAGGTTATTATACTCTCCTACCTTGCTGGAAGTAGAAGTAACAACAGACAACAATGAAAAATGTTTTTATGTATTTTTACGTATTTTACGTATTTTTTAAAACATCTCATCAAGAAGAAGTCTAGCAATATTCTGAAAGGGCTGTAAGGTGGAGTTTGAGAGCCTGACCCTTGAAATTAAATGACATGTATTAGCTAGGTGACTTTTAGCAAGCTGATTTTACCCCAGTTTTCTCATCTGCAAAATGAAGTTGTTTTGAAACTTCAGTTAAATTTTAG
The DNA here is from genome assembly GCF_041146395.1 of Eulemur rufifrons. Taxonomy (NCBI): domain Eukaryota; kingdom Metazoa; phylum Chordata; class Mammalia; order Primates; family Lemuridae; genus Eulemur; species Eulemur rufifrons. The sequence continues at coordinate 15,590,989 of NC_090995.1, forward strand.
GTGTTATACGCCGTGTGTTTATAAAGGTTAGTACACTACCTAGCAAGCATGTACAGAGTGACAGCCGACACGATCATTCTGGTTTTAAAGGGGCGTGTACGGTACTAGAACGTGCAGGTCATGGGAATCGCGGCCTTGCTGCGCGGTTTGTACAAAAGCAAACACTACACTGCTGGACGCAAAGCCGAGACCACGCCAAAGGGGCAAAGAAAGAGTTTTACCAAACTTGGGGTGGTCTTGCGTAATCTTGTAGACGATTTCCTCAGCGCTGGCCCCGGGGGCCTCGGCCTGTAAGATTCTGTCGGTGATCTGCAGCATCCCCCCTTCCGGAACCCACACCATGGAGTTCGCCACAAGCCGGAGACCTCTGTCAGTCTAGAAAAAGGATCAAGTGCAAAATTAGGTCCCAGCAAAATAAGGAAATATCGGTCTTAAAAATGTAAGTCATCGGATTCTATCCTGGCTGGAGATCCTCCAATAGAGAGAGATGCACGACTTCAGAGTCGCCGCATGGCTGCGTGCGTTACTACGTGTACATGTATGCACATGTGTCTACATATTCATGTGTGTATGTCCCACTTTTTCCTCTTAGTTTATCACAAACAAGTAACTGATGTCATTTGAGGAAGACTAAGTCTCTCCATTTCTTTCTTTCATCCGTCTATTGACCTGTCCTAACCGCTCCACCCACCCATGTTCAGGAACATTCAGAAAGCGCCTGTTACACGCCGGCCCCTTAGCTCGGGGCCTGATATATACAAGCCTGTCTGAAGCCAAACGGTGACTTCAGAGCTCAGACTCTAGCGGGAGAGACAGACACACAAATACTCAGACTGCCTCACAAGGGACGCTCTGCGAGAAGCCTGAGCGGGGAGCTGCGGGAGGATAGAAGGAAGCCTCGGGAAGATTTTCCTTAAAAAAAAAAAATCATTTCATTCTTCAATAATTAAAAAAAGGCTTTCTACGTAGAGAAGTGGTGACACAGATTGCAGGCAGAGGGCACAGTCCAAGCAAAGGGAACGATGTGAGGCAATGTCCCTGTGTGTTCAGTATTAACAAAACGTCCGAGTGTCTGGTGCCATTAGCGTTTGGGAACCAGGCGAGGGGTGGGATGAGAAGTGACGCCGTCTCATGGAAGTTGTAGAGAGCAGAGCTCTGCTAAAAGTCTCAACGTATTTACAGGTGCTGGAAATCCAACGGCGTCTCCAGGGAAGGAAGTGGGATGACCAGATACGATCGGTTTTGGAAAGACAGACTCCTACGGCAAGAGACGGAGCTGTCTCGCACGGGGATAAACCTGCAGGCGCAAGTTCTTGCTGCGGCTCGGGGGAGAGAAGGCGAGGGCCCGGGAGAGCGTAATTGTGGGAAATCCAGTGGTAAATCCACTGACAAATAGAAACGGATTCCAGAAACACCCAGCAGCAGAATCGACAGGGCCTCACAGCCGACAGAAGACGGAGCAACAGCAGCGAGGTGTGACTGGCGGGAAGAAATCACCTGCTTAGCTCTCCCCAGAAGGAAGCCGTCTTCACTGCCGAAGCGAACAGCATTAAAACGAGCGGCCATCCCGCTCTGCAAGCCCACACCAGGCCCTCCAGGGCCTCACAACCGGTGTTTTCCACAGAACGAGATGCCTGATGCTGCCGGCGTTCAGTTTTCAGTTTGTTTTTATACTTCGAAAATAAGTAAATCTGATATTTTAAAATAGAACGTTTCAGAAGAGATGGTTTTCTAAATTATGGCTATTACTTTCAAATATACCAGCAAACAGGCAAAGCAAACCACACTCCCAGGAGGACATTCGGAAGAGAGGAAGCGACACTGTTGCTCTGCAGCCACTTGGCACTTGGGCATTTCCCCCTTCGGGGCCATTTGCACCACACACACCAGGAATGTTTGACCAGGAAACCGAGTCAAACAGTGCCCAAAGGCACCTTCTATCCTGCTCAGGGGCACAATCCCAGAGAAATTCCTCCTGTTACAATTGACACAGCATATTATTTACAAAACATCAAAAGTGTGCCCCAAACTTTGCATAGAATCTACCAGGATGCTGGGGGAAAGCTCTATTAACTCCAGCAGAGTTGTATATACCACGAAAGTCCCCAAACAGCCAAAGCGATCATGAGCAAGAAGAGCAAAACTGGAGACCTTACATTTTCTGATTTCAAATTATATTACAAAGCTACAGTAATTAAAACAGTATGGTACTAGTATAAGAACAAACCCATAGATCAGTGGAACACAATAAGGGATCCCAAGACTAAATCCACACATTTATGGTCAACTAATCTTTGACAAGGGTGCTAAGAATACGAAATGGGGAAAGGAGGAACGGACAGTCTCGTCAATAAGTAAGACAACTGGACAGTCACATGCAAAAGAATCATATTGGACCCTTATGCTACACCATACACAAAAATCAACTAAAAATGGATTAAGGCCAGGCGTGGTGGCTCACGCCTGTGATCCCAGCACTCTGGGAGGCCGAGGCCGGTGGATTGCTCGAGGTCAGGAGTTGGAGACCAGCCTGAGCAAGAGTGAGACCCCACCTCTACTAAAAATAGAAAGAGAATCAGCTGGACAACTAAAAAGTATATAGAGAAAATTAGCCGGGCTGAGGCAGGAGGATCGCTTGAGCCCAGGAGTCTGAGGTTGCTGTGAGCGAAGCTGACGCCACGGCACTCTAGCCTGGGCAACAGAGCGAGACTCTGTCTCAAAAAAAAAAAAAAAAAAAAGGATTAAGAACTTAAACATAAGGCCTGAAACTGTAAAACTCTTAGAAGAAAACAGGAAAAAAGCTCCTTGACGTAGGTCTTGGCATCTGTCTTTCTGGATATGACATTGAAAGCACAGGCAACAAAAACAAAAATAAACAGGTGGGGATACATAGAACTAAAAAGCCTCTGCACAGCAAAGGAAGCAACCCACAAAATGAAACGGTAACCCACAAAATGAGAGAAAATATCTGTAAGGCATAACGAGGTCTGTTCGGAAAGTATCCAGCCATATAATATGTTCTCGTTACATTACCAATGGCTGGATACTTTCCGGACAGACCTCGTTACCCGGATAACGGGTTAACATCCAAAATATATAAGGACCGTCTACAACTCAGTCGCAGAAATCTCAAATGACTCAATTGAAAGATGGAGAAAGTACCCGCACAGACATTTCTGCAAAGAAGATATAAAAATGGCCAGCAGGTGTGTGAAAAGGTGCTCAGCACAAACAGTCACGAGGGAAACGCAAAGCAAAACCGCCTGGCGCCTGTCAGGACGGCTATCAGGAAACAAAGGTAAGTGTCAGAGAAGCTGTGGAGAAAGGGGACCCTGGTGCACGGTTGGTGGAAAAGTCAGCTGTAAATTGGCATGGTCTTTATAGAAAACAATGCAGAGCTTCCTCAAAAAAAACTAAAAATAAACTACCGTATGATCTGCAATCCCACTTGTGGACACAGATGGAAAGGAAATGGAACCCGCACGTTGAAGAGATATCTGTGCTCCTGTGTCTGTTGCTGCAGCATCATTCACGAGAGCAAAGACACAGAGTCAACCTCAGTGCCCCTCAGTGGATGAACAGGTACACAACAGAGTATTATTCAGCCCCAAACAAAGGCAACCCTGCCCTTTGCAACAACATGGTAGACCTGGAAGGTATTACGCTAAGTGAAATCAGCCAGGCACAGGAAGGCAACACCTGTGCGATCTCGCTTATATGTGGAATCTGAAACTGTCAGAGCAGCACAGAGCAGAGTAGCAGCTGCAGGCGCTGGGGGAGAGGGGAAGGGATGGACGTCAAAGGTACACACTTCCAGAGACTCACTAAGTTGTGAAGCTCCACCATACAGCGCAGTGCCCACAGCGAATCATACTCCACAGAATACTTAGAATTTGCTAACAGGGTAGATCTTATGTTGAATGTTCTTACCACCAAGAAAAGCAAGTAAAATTAACAGAGGGGGTCGGAGGGAACTCGGGAGTGATGACGCTGTCCATGCCCCGGATGGCGCTGATGGATTCGTGGCGATGCTTCTCCCCACACTCGTGGAGTGGTGCACATCAAATATGTCAATCACATCTCACTAAAGTGTGTGTTTTTTGTAAAAAGAAGTATGAATCTCCCCACTCATCATGATGACCATGGTTTTTTTTGTTTTTTTTTTTCCTGTTGCTTTATTTTGGGACAGGGTCCAGGAAAGGTTCAAGAGAGATTGACAGAAGGTTATACATCATCTTTTCTACAGCTACAGCGTCCAAAATGCCAAATTTTAACCTAATTTCTCCAATGGTTTTGACATTTTAGAATTTTTTTTATCTCCTTGTAGTTTTTTTTTTTTTTTTTTCTGTGCAATGGTGTATATCGTCTTTGTCGGCTCAAGAAATTGGCTGTATTACCAGCTGAGTAATCTGCCCAGTGATGTTTTATACGGCCTCCAGAATGCCACATTAGCAGGCAATAAAACCCCAACAAGTAAAGCTGGGGCTTGATTAAAACACTGCTTTAAATTAAACAGTTCTTCTAGTTAATCTCATCGAACAATAGGCACACAGAAATGTTGGTAATAAAATTTTAGCCATTACGTATCGTACAAGTAAAAATATTAATGTTGTAAACCACAAGTACATGCACAACCCTCTCCGTCTTTTGGAGAAAAGTCTCACAAACAAAATGACAAATCTTCCCCCCCAAATTAAAGGTTGAGCCATAAATGATGAGATTTTAGCTCAGATGATAGTGTACCCGAACCCCAGGCCAAAATATTCAAGGTAAAAAATTTTAAAACTTCACTAAATGGAAAATGACTTATAGTTGGACATAACAGCAACCCTAACATTTTACTTATTCCATAAAAATCTGCTGTAACATGCAAGAGCTCGTTTATATTGTAGCTTTTAAAATTTAAACTTGCAGGACACTGTGGACTTCGGGGGAAGGAGCAAGTTTGGTGGATACAGGGTGGAATTTACCAGCACAGAGAAAGAGGGAAGACACTTGGACTGTTTTTGTGTTTGTCAATGTATCTACCAGCCTCAGAAGCTTCGCACTTCAGCTCAAGAATATAGAAACTTTTCTCCATGTGTATTTCGACTTAGACACATACATATACACTGTATGTGTGTCTATTTTTTTTTCTTTTTTGAGACAGGGTCTCACTCTATTACCCAGGCCAGGGTGCCGTGGTGTAATCATAGGTCACAGGAACCTCAAACTCCTGGGCTCAAGCGATCCTCTTGCCTCAGCCTCCTGAGTAGCTGGGACTACAGGCATGCGCCACCATGCCTGGCTAATTTTTTTTATTTTTTTGTAGAGATGGGGTCTTGATGTTGCTCAAGCTGGCCTCGAACTCCTGGCCTCAAGAAATCCTCCTGCCTCGGCCTCCCAAAGTGCTAGGATGACAGGCGTGAGCCACCGTGCCTGGCCCAGATACATTTTTAATCAACAAACCTTTTCTGAATATATACCTTTGAGACACTGCATTGAATATGTTAAGCAAGCCCTCAAAAAAGTGAAACTCTGACATGTGCAAGGATTTATATTTACGAGATAGACTCTCATTCATAAAAAACCATTTTTGTGCCATTGATATTTGTAATTCTCATAAACATCATTATCACCAAACTGAGTCCCTGCAATGCAACCAATAGGGGGTCGGCGTTAATGGCGCTGAGGGTTTTAGCTGTTCAGGGGCCTCCACAGACAGCCACAGAGGACCCCAGCCACGGAATTGTCCATCTAGTTCTCAGCGCGGCACTTGAGGGCTTTCGGCACCAAAGCGTCGCCCAGTTGCAGAAAACAACCACTCCAAGGACAGCAGAGGAGGTCAGAGCGACCATCAGATTTGTCCCCAGAGTAGACAGAGGGCACGTCCAGAGAGGCACGTTAATCAGTGAGGAAGAAGGCAAACCCCCGAGCGCCCCGCAGCAGAGAGCACCAACGAGCATGACTTTCAGGGAAAAGTCCAGGTTTGAGCCGTTATCAGACACCAAACTGCTTTCGAATCGCGTCTCCGGCAGGCCTGGCGTTGGTAATCCGCCCAAGTAGCGAAAGCCTGCTCGGCGGAGCCTTCTTCACTACTTTTTAATCTTTTCTGTTTAGCTTTTGCCTCCTTCCCCCAACAGAACACGTTTCAGCATCAGCCCTGGCTCTGTCTGCCCCTCAGCAGCTCGGTGCAAGGCCGGAGGGGCATCGAGCTCACCCTCTGCCAGGCCGACGACGGGAGCGCGGGGTTCGGGGGAAGCCACGCAGAACGAGGAAAACAAGGGCTGGACTGACAGCCGCTCCACGCGGTCCCCGCTGGGCCACCCGGGCCTGGGCAGAGGTGCCCTGGGGAGCTCTCGTCTGAGGCAGGAGACGGGCTGAGGACAGGGACACGGCGCCAGCGTCACTCGAGCCACCGCGTCTGTCCGTCACCTGTTCGGCCGGCAAACGTGCACTCAGCTCCCACGAGGCGCCTCGCTCACGACAGGGAGGGAACAGCCCCTTGTCCCACAAAGCCTTCTCTTTCCGCCCACCCTGCCCACCCTGCCAGGCTGAGTTTCCAGCTCAGAGACGTCAGGATGAATTTGCTCGTCCATTCGCTAGGAACTAACCCAAAACCACTTGCCATTTCACCGAAACCACCAGCTAGACCTCAGCCAATAATCGCTCTCACCCCAGATTTCACACACTAACGGCCACGAGAGTTGCATTTAACTCACTCTAGTGCTGACCCCAGCGCCACGCGAAGCATTCGTAAAATCTTACTTGTTGATGTTCCTATTGTTACAATTAATACTGACAATTCAATTCTAAAAATGTGGATTAAATGAAGTCAATAAATTTCATTTTTCAATTTGTGTTTACCTTTAAACTATGCTCACAGTTTTTATTCTATTTTCATAATAAAACACTGTGGTCAGAAGGAGAAGTTTCTGGGTTTTTTGTGTGTAGCGGTCAGCGTGTTATCACGCTGGTAGCTACAAGCCAGGTACTTGCGTGCCCATCTTCAGAAACGGCCACTCGGATGAAATCAATCCCGTCTGACCGCACGTCTCCCGGAAGTCAAACCAACCGGGGCGTTTTCTCTTCTTGGGCCCAGGAGACTTACGGTCATAAACAGCCTCAGTTGTAACAAGATGTGGTGAGTTCACAGGAAAGATTACAGGAGGCTCGGCCCAGCCTGCTTGGATAGAACATCGAGAAAACGACTAAATGACTGTCTCCGTTCCACCCATTAGGGGAGGAAGGACATATGTGGCCCAGACACCGGGAAACAGGCTAGAACGGAAGGCGCCTCGCGGTTCAGGGCAGGAGGCCGGCACACGGGAGAGGCAGCCGCAGCTCCCGCGATAAACACCTGCACGAAGATGAATGTTTTTAAACCTCTTTGGGCTTCACTTTCCTCTTTTGAAAAATCAGAGGTAGTAATTGGACAAACATCATAAAATGCTAGTGAAGATCAAACAGATTAACTCACACCAAGCTTTAGTGCCCAATAAATGTTAAAAACAAAAAACCTCCCACTCGTAGAATTTCTGTTATAAGAAACAGGGTCACATGGCCTCTAGTCCAACTTTTCTCACCAAGATACTGTAAATATTAGAACAAATCAAGGTAAAGTATTTGAATTCCTAAAAGGAATAACAGTGTATTTGCATTCTATTAATGTTATCATCACAGTCAAACCGAGTATATGCACATCCTGATGGACGCTGAGGTCACCGGCTTCATTAGTCCAGTTCGTGGGCTTCAAGCCATCATGGGTCACCTGTGGGCAGGTGAGCTCAGCACTATGGGAGCCGCAGGGATGAAGGGGGAACCTAAACTCACTTCCCAGGAACCACAAGCAGACACAGGGAATACCTACCTGACTCACACATCCTAAGGGCTGCAAGGATCCCAAAACTCTGTGCCTTGTGCCTTACTTATAAATCAAAATCTTAGTTTTCTTTGTTTTGATAGTTGAGGCAGCTAAAATCTACAAATGCCCTTCAATCCTGAGCCGTGTCACACAGAATGATCGTGTGACACACGGAACTGAGCTCCAAACACGGAGACTGAAATCCAAACACGAAAGGCAGCTGCTAGGGTAGCAAGGAAATCCTGTAACAACTTCTGGAAAGAACCCAGGAAGAAAGAAAAGAAAACTCTCTGTGTCTGTGTAGACTTCACCTCTCCGGAACTAAACCCCATCTCCCAGAGCAACTGCACGAGGGTGCTGATTAGGATTGGGGACACGGTGGCTATCCGCCAACTCTGTCTCATCATCGGCCTTCACCTACACCTGTTCTCTCCTGCCACCACCACCGTGCTCAGCAGCTGGAAATAATGAGCCAGGAAACTGAGAAATTAGCTCGCAGACCACATTCGATTCAGCTGTTCACCTTCACGAGGCTTAATCGCAGATTTTGAGTGATAATTGGTGAGAAAGTGACAAGCGGTTTTAAACTGTCCTCGGCAAATCAATGTCTCCAGCTAATGATACCTCAGTAGGCAGCGATATTTGAAATCAAAAGTGTAAAAAAAAATTATGTTTCCCAATCCACGACCATGAGAAAGAGCCATTCTCGATGCATCGGAGAAAAGGGCTTCCAATAAAATCGCAGCAAGTTGGAAATGTTTCCAGCAGGTCTCTCTGGCCCAGCACGGGGTTCACCGGTATTTCCCAAAGTGTGACAGCCAACTCATTTTTAGCATCCAGGGACATTTCATGTGTGTGTGGACAAAATTCTACAGAATGGTTATGTGTTAATTTTAACATTTTAGAAAAAAGTATAATTCTACATTAAGCCCATGACTTCACAAGTGCTATTTATTAGGATGAGGCCAAAATAAAAAACTTGATTCAAAGAAAAATAACAAGTAAATAATAGCGCCGGTGCTTGTGGCTGTGGCAAAGTCACGCAAAGGTGCCAACGACTCCGGCCGGGCAACAGCGCTCTCTACTGCGCTCCTGCTCCCTGGGCCGCGACCCCCACGACTAACAAAGGGTTTGCTCATCCTACTTCAGCTGGGCCGACACCATGGCTGGACTCACCCTTGTTGATGCATTAAGATGACCTGACCATGAACTTCACGTCTCATCAGCTGTTTCTGAAGGGCAGAAAAAACCAGGGATGCTTTGATTCTTATGATCATGCTCGGGAAGGAGACAAAAGGATCAGTGGACAATAATGCATTTTTTTGTGGCAGGTCAACAAGGAAGGTTCAAAACTGTCCCATTTTGTAGAGGACACAGGGACAGGTATTTCAAAATCTACACTGCCATCTGTACAGGCATGCTTAGTAAGCACCTTCACAACGGGTTGCGTCTGAATAAACCAGTGACTCCCTGTATCTTAGCCTCATGCGTACTGTCCAACAGCATCTTCAGTCGACCGTCACGTCCCGGTGCCAGGAAACCTCAACCCCGGGACGACACCTACCTCGGGCACGGTCCTCACGCGGAACAGTATATTCCGGAAGGAGTGTCCGTCGCTGGCCTGCAGGACTGCGGTGTCGGCTGAGCCGTCTGAGCCGTCGTGAGCGTAGTGGAGGAGGCCCCCGGAGAGCTCTTCCAGCTGGAACTGCGACACGGGGGCTGCCGGGGACCGACGGGTTCGCAGCAACTGGCCGTGACGTGGAGGGTCGAGCACGTGGACGGCCACGTCCTGTGGGTTGTCATCGTCCCGGATGTCAAGCAGCTGGGTGGTGATGGCCCCCGTCTCTCCTCTGCCAACGTGCAGAACCTCGTTTCTCAGCACATAGGGGGCCTGCGGAGTTGAGGGAAAGAGGGGAAGGGCCGCTCAGCAGGGGAAGAGCATGATGCCCCGGACTAGACGTCTTGACTGCTGTGTCTCTGCGTTTGGGAAACCCCAGGTGCTCCGGCAGAGCGCCAAACTGCTCCACGGGGAAAGCAGTGGCCAGGTGTGGGCAGCCACAGTGATCACGGCAACCGAGGTCACTCCACACCGCCGGGGTCTAGACGTTTCTCAAGCCACTTCGAGACTCGATGAGAGGCAACTGATGAAAGCTATTTGCTTCCCAATCTCTAACGTCTAAGCTATCTCGATTCACGCTGCATCCCATGCGAGACTAATGAGAGTATGAAGTTTGGACTCGTATCCGGGAGGTAGGACTACAGTACAGGCTGGCCCAGAGTGAGCCACTTCTGCGTTCTGCATTCGCGCTATTTCTGGTCCCTGTCGGTAATTCTCTCCAGCCTCCCTCATCCAGGCCTTCATGACAGAGTCCCTCCCCAGCTCGGGCCGTGAAGCCCGACAAGCCCAGGTGAGCACGGCGACCACCCGGCCCTGGTTAACTCGCGCGGCACTGCTGACACAGTAAAATCTGATACGTGTTCCTTAGGATTGTCAGGTTTCCTCCTGCCAACTCGAGTAAGCAGATAAAACATTCTTTCATAAAGATAAAAGTTAATGAACCACAGCAGAAAAAAAAAAACCTTCATCCCCCAGAGACAAAAATTTGAGGCCAGAAGCCAACGAAAACATTATCTCAGTTTTTAATACCGTTTGAACTTCAAACATTTAGGACTTTTCTCAACACACTGCCTTCTTTAATCCAAATGATTGTTTTTGTTTTTCTAAACTACCCAAGCACCCTCCTGGCCGCCTGGAAATTGCAATCTCCATTCAAGTCAAGTCTAACTAATGCATCATTATAACAATCACATAGTAGGAAATTGCATGGTAGCTGCTCAGAATTCTCCAGCGAGGATGCTGAAGCTGCGGCTCTGTATGTGGGAATGAATGGCCCTTCATAGTCTGAAAGAGCAAAGGTCAAAGGTGAAGTCAAAACCCACGAATGGAAAAGACCAAATTAACGTACATGAGAGAATCTCAGCGAGACTCAAGACCATGCTGAAATAGCACAGAAATTTAAAGGAACAAAGACAAGTTAAAATTCTTTTCTAAAATTCCATGTTTTAAACGTTAAAATGATAGACGTTTCTCAAATAATAGATAAAATGAAAACGTGTCCTTATTATCTACTCACTCGATTACGGGAAAACAACCACAGAAAACTCAGGGAACCGCGGGAACCCTCGGTCCCAGACCAAGGAGCCTCGCCAGAACCTGCCACTGGTCTTTCACTGGAATAACGGTATTTAGCCCGGACAGAAGAACAAAACAAAACTTCTGCGTTTAAGGACTGAGAAACATCTCAGCCAGTAAGTCCCAAGACTGCTGTGGCACCCTGGCCTGTATTCACAGAGATCACAAGTTCTAGCTCTAATTAAAACAAAATTTTACTTTTGTGCACCCATGAGATCAAAGTAACTTGGGATCAATTTCTAGCCATTCCTGACTAAGTTATCCCTGATGTGACAATACCATCCAGAAGAGCTGGACTTGGTTCTGGATACCACTGAACTTCTGGTTCAAGTCTATGCTGTTGTCCAATAATCCATGGCCTTTTCAGTTTTGGACCAAAGATAAAACAGTTTCAGACAATACTCTGGTGTCCCTCCTTGAATCACGACTGGCACCACACTGACGTCCAAACAGTGAGGTGGCTCTGGTTCCCCAGGAGGCTGTCCCACCCCAGGCGATTTGTTGCTTTTCACAACGTGTGGCCGCACCTACTTCTCTATTCTCTGCACATTGCGGCTGATCAACCCTCAAGCCCATCCTGACAGCGTCCGCCCTCCACGTATTCCGGATGCGTGAGCAGAACTTGACAGACGTGAGCCATGAGAGGTCAGTCTGCAGGGCCACCACGCCAAGCTCTGCAGCGTCTACCGTGACGTCCCCAGGCCTGGGTGTGCCTGACGACCACACGGCTCCGCGTTTAAGTCGATAAAATGCTCTGAAGGCGAGTTCCACACACCCGAGAGAGAAACGTTTTGCTACAACAGACTCATTTACCTGAGAATAAGGACAGTCATAGCCACAGGACAGACTCAGATTACCCCAAAAGGCAGTGTCAGAGTCAGTATAATGACGGAAGGCGTCACTGTGTGACGGTCCAGACACAGACCCTGCCGTCAGGCTTAGCGGGCCCAGACCCTGACTCTGTCTCTCAGCTCCGTTACTCACGGGCAAGCTGCTCAGCCTCTCTGCGACTTAGTTCCCTCGTCTGTAAACTGGGGATCAGAGTAGCCCATGACGTCGGCATGAGGATTAACTGAGTTTCGTACGTGAAACACGAGCAAGAGTTAACGGACGTATCAGTAATCATCGCTGCTGCCAGTACCCAAAATACTAAAAATTACTCCAGTGGCATTTCATGAGGAAGCCAAGACAAGATTAATTTAGCCCAATCATTTTTGCTAAAACAGAAAGAAACCTTGGATTGTGCTTCAGAATCAAATCCGCAGGCAGTGAAATCATTCCTGGCTCGGCACTTTGCTTACCTGTGCTGAAAACGCTTGTATGTTGATCACCTGCGGCTCAGAGAAGAACTGCTGGTCGCTAATTTTCAGGAAGAAGTAACCTTTCCTGAAGAAGTCCCCAGGGAAAAACAAATGAGAAAATATAATCATTATATTAGCCTTTAGAAAGATAAGGATTAAAAATATTTTCAGAGTATGCATAGATAAGAATTTGGATCAAACTACTATAGTAATGTAACACTATAAATAAAAACTACCAAATAAAGATGAATAAACTGAGATACAGGCAAAAATACTGTGTTCCTAGATCTCATTATAACATAATAATAATTATATAAGTATTTTGTTTCCTATTTCTCTAAACTGAACATATAAAAGGCTGAACTATTAGTTGTCAGGTGGAGACAGGTTAGTAGCATATCACAGGCTACTGGTTAAATTGAAGAATGGAAAGGAATCTTTTTTTTAAATTTATTTATTTTTTTTTTTTGAGACAGAGTCTCACTCTGTACCTGGGCTAGAGTGCCGTGGCGTCAGCCTCGCTCACAGCAACCTCAGACTCCTGGGCTCAAGCGATCCTCCTGCCTCAGCCTCCCGAGTAGCTGGGACCACAGGCATGCGCCACCATGCTCGGCTAATTTTTTCTATATTTTTAGCTGTCCAGATGATTTCTTTCTATTTTTAGTAGAGACGGGGTCTCGCTCTTGCTCAGGCTGGTCTCGAACTCCTGGCCTCAAGCCATCCTCCCGCCTCGGCCTCCCACAGTGCTGGGATTACAGGCGTGAGCCACTGCGCCCGGCCGAAAGGAACCTTCTATAGCCTCTGATCACCAAACCCTCTCTCCAACTCCGCCCCTTCGCGTGGGGGCCTCCAAGGACAGTGTCCACATGCTGTGTCACAGACTATCTCTCCGCAGTGCGGACAGGACTGGGGAGAGGCGGCTCACTCCTTCCTGGAAATCTGGAACCGGCCTGAGAGCCAGCAGGCAGCCAGTCTCACCGTCGGACTGTGGCACCCAGAGTCCCCCTCGTGGATGGGGAACAAGCCTGGCTACAAGAGGGAGGCCAATGGCGCCTCCGCGGAGACCCAGACGAGAGCCGTTCCAGCTTGCGGACCCGGCCTGGAGCACGGCTGCCCTGGTGTCTGAGGTCTGAGCCTGTCCTGCAGTGTGACCACAAGCCTTTCTCTTTCGCTCCATCTCGTTCCAGCTGCTCCATCACCAGCAGCCGGAGTCCCGAGTAGCAACAAGGCAAGACTCACTCCCTGCTGGGGCTCTTGTCTCCTGTAAAGTGCTGCTCGGGAGCTCCAGAGGCTGCCGGAAGGGAGGGCAGCAAGTGTCCACCTTCACAGCCAAGCCAAGCACAGAACTCACGGTGCTGGTGAGACGCATGATTAATGCTTTATGGGAACTTCTGAATTTTGGCCCACGAGAGGGACCATTGTTTTAAAGGTTCTTTCAAAGGTATTCTTGGAACTAACTACTTATCCACGAAAGAATGTGGAAGAATCTGAAAAGCACTACGGCAAAGCCAGAAACAAAAGACCACATACCGATTCCGCTCACATGACGCTTTAGAAAGGGCAAAATTAAAGGGGTAAAAACAGATCAGTGGTTGCCAGGGACGTGGGAGAAGGGACTGATTATAAAAAGGAGAGTTTCCGAGAGAGGGAACTGCTTGATGTTACTGTTTTGACCGTGGCTGTGGTCACAGGACATCGAGACTGTACACGTTTGTTAACAATCATATACTCTCAAACGGGGAATTCTACTGAATGCAAATTATACCTCAAGAAACTTAATTTCTTTTAAAAAAGGTGTTTTTGTCTTCCTTCCTCTTCCATCCTCCCTTCATGTTCTGCCCCATTTAAATCCTGCCCTTCCCGGCACCTTCAGGCTTCAAGAGGAGGCAACTGAGGAAGCAGCGGGAGGAGCCACCGGGTGGTCACTCCCAGCCCAGCAGGGAAACGATCTTGGGTGACACCGAGGCTCCAGCAGGAGCGCTCAGTGTCTCTGTAAGGCCAGCTCATCACCGTCACCACAGCTATCAACACATTGACAGCTTGTCTTTACACCACGGGGCCACTCTGATCCCCACGGAGCTCCATTCCAAAAATTCTAATCCTAAGGAATCACGGTCAGTGTTTTCATGACAACTAAACAAAACACAAACTTATGTGACAGGTTTTGCATTATTCAGAGAATTAAATTATTTCATTTTTTTCACGAGTTTCTACCAACCTCGTTTTACGATTCCTCTCATTCTTGCTTTTGTTTGCATTTTTAAATAAAGAGAATCCAGAATGAAAGTGGGTTCTCTAAACTAGCGCTGCAAGAATCTCCCAACCCGCCACTCTCTGTCCCGTCAGGGGAGCGAAGCTAAGATTGCGCAAGAAACCAGGCGAGGGGGAGTTATCTTGACAAGAGGGTTGACTCTCGTTGTCTGTGGAGCTTTATGCTCTTCACCAGCGATTCCCAGACGGATGACCACACACGCAGAGCTCCATGGCTCCGTGTGGACACGCACACGCACACGCACACACACACACACACGCACGCGTGCGGTGGAAATACTCGGGAACAACACTTGCGGCAAAAGCGCACGCAGGACTCTGGCGACCCTACAGCCGGTCTCAGCCACGCCCCAGTCTGCAAGCCAGGATCTACCGCATCTTCTGGGGGCGCTTTCTACTCTACTTCGCCAGAACCTGACGCCCCTTTGAAGGCCCAGATCAAAGACCACCCCTCTCACCAGGTCTTCCTGGCATCCTCAGATAGTTACGACCTCCTCTTCCTCTACCCACAACGTGCGAAGAGCAGACCGACCACGTGTCACTGAACATGTACTTCCTTCCACGCTGAAGACGTGTGCCCTGTGCCTGACCCCCACCTTGGGCCCGGAAGCTTCCGAGCACCAGCCTGCTCTGCCGTCTCAGGCTTTGCGCTCAGGACGTACCCACTAGCTATGTGTTAAAGCAACAGTAAGACTTGATCATCCTAAAACAGAAACAGGAATGTAGGAGACAGCAGGAATTTGAAGAGCAAGTCCTATGACATCTCACGCCAGAGCTTCAAGCTCCATCTTACCCCTTGACCGTGGAAACAGGCCTATTGTTCCCAGTGTATTAGGGAGGAGGGAATTATCGTGGTCAAAGGCTTAGGTCGTACAATCAGAGTCTTAGCTTGGAGTCCCAGCTTTGCATCCACAGGTCGCAGGGTTTGGGGCAAGGTGACTTATACTCAAGGTCTCAGTTTCCTTATCTGTACACCAGGAACACGACACACACAACTCACGTAAAGTGCTCAACACGATGGCAGGCTCAGCGTTAGGCTCAATAGCTGTTAGTTGTTCTTATTCCTGCAACGTGGTCGTCTGAGGTTAGTGACGTCAGCAGCTATTAACCACAACAGGGACAGTGCCACCTGCTTTCTCCCCACCTGTCTCCCAGCCCAAACTTCAAAAAAAAAAAGAAAAAAGAAAAACCAAACCCTCAAGTGTAGCGCTGACAATAGAAAATATTCACTGTGCTCTTATCACGTTCGTTGGATTTCAGTGCCTCGTTATGCACACAATCTACACTGAATTATCTGCACTAGTGAAGCAGAGCGGGGTGAAACACAATCCAGGAGGCTAATCTCGGGGCTGCATTCCCTGATTTCAGTTGAGCAGATTACTCTGCTAATTATCTGGCTGCATTTGCCTGGGCTCCTGTTAACATTCAGCTGCATTCCTGAAGCATTTGTCAGCTGGGGTGGGGAAGACGCCAGAGGTACGCTAGGCATCGGGGGAAACCTGGATCAGGCTTAAAAATTAACTACAATTAATCTCATAATGCGGAGAATACAAAGTTAACTGTGACTCTGAGTTTCCTTCCCACTCTGAGACCCTAGGGCCACGCAACACCTCGAAAAGCAGGTTTTCCATCCTCTCTGCCCCCTGCTCCCAGCGTATCACCCTGATTTTGGAGGAGGCAGCGGCGGCATCTGGCTATGTAACCACTTGTGTTTCTGCTGGGTGAAAAATCTGGGTAACTGCTCCAGGAATTTTCCTGCGGTACCAGAGAATTACCCGTAATTATGCGATAAAATGAAAACGCCGCAAACAGAAGCACACTCTCCGAGCGACTGCAGGGCAACGGTGACGGGCAGCGGAGCGTGTCTGGTGCTCGTGGGGATCCATCTCCCCAGACGAGGGGGACGGCCACTGAGCAGGGGGGGGCTGCCTTAAGGGAGCAGGGACAACAGCAGCACAGCGAGTCACCTGGGTTTCTCCTTGCTGTGCACAAAGCGCACTCTCTTCTCGCTCACGTCTCTCCCGCTGAAGCGGCCAGCCTTGTCCAGCGGAACCTCCCTGCCGCTCCCCGCCAGCACCAGCCGCCCGTTGGTGGGGGCGCTCACGACGTGGAACAGGAGGTCGTCCACGCTGCCCCCCCGGCCCTGGACGTTCAGGAGGGAAAAGTCCAGCGGCCTCACCGAGCCGATGGGCAGCGTCAGGGACCCGTTCACGTGAAGACTGGGGGCGTGTGTTTTGCCTGGAAAACACACGGATCCAAAGGTTAGGCTTGGTGCATTTGCTGGTTAGTACTCAGGGATCCCCGGCCTGTGGTGAGTTGTATCATCATTTCATTAGATATTACAATGTAACAACAATAGAAATAAAGTGCACAGTAAATGTAACGTGCTTGAATCGGCCCTAAACCCTCCCCCTACCCCCAGGCGGGGTCCGTGGAAAAACCGTCTTCCATGAAAGTGGTCCCTGGTGCCAAAAAGGCTGGAGGCTGCTAACTCAGGTCATTTCCTTTTAGACCACCTCCTGCAATTTCCAGAGAGAAAACTCGAGAACTGAAAACGTTTGCCCACACGAAACTTACACACAAATGCTCATAGCAGCACTATTCATAGTAACCGACAGTTGAAAACAACTCAAATGTCCACCCATGGATGAACGGGAAAACAAAATTTGGTAACTTCACATACTATTATTCACCCATAGAAGAAAAAGGAACGCTAATTGCTGCAATGTGGGTGAACCCTGAAAAGGGTACGTAAAGTAGAAGGTGGCGGACAATGAAGGCCACAGAGTGTACAACCCCATCTACGTGAAGTGTCCGGAACAGGCACATCTGCCGGGACAGAAGTCGGTTAGAGATTGCCAGGACGGGGGAGGGAGGAACAGGAAGAAACAGCTAACGGTTATGAGGTTTCTTTTTAGGGTGATGAAAATGTTTTGGGCTTAGATAGTGGTAACGGTTGTGCAACTTTGTGAATATACCAAACACCACTGAGGTGTACACTTTAAAGGTGAATTTTATGGTATTTGAATTATATCTCAGTAACAATAAACAATCATACAGGGATCTTTTAAAGCAATACTGACGGCTGGGCTCTGCCGGAGCTCTGACCTGGATGTTTCGGGGTTGGGACCACGGCAACGTCACCAGCTCCCCTGGGAATCCGCCAGGCTGCCAGGTAACGCTGATCTCAGCAAGTATAAACGCCCCAGGTTCAATCCTAATCCTAATGATCCCAACAGAACCACAGTCCTATCCTGATGCAGCCGCCGCATCAGGCCCACGAGAGCAAGAAAAGAACCAAATGTCTGACACCATTTCCCAGAATAGTACCAGTTACTTAATCTACAGCACGGTGGGATTATCGTGGCTCACACTCAGAATTCACGTGAAATATCAATATATATACTTTATTTTAAAATTACATAATGTCTATCCATATGCAACACCGGATGGGTAAACAGGGGTTTCCTACCACGGTGTGGAATTTCTTCCTGTGTCTGGCAGCTTGTTTCACTGGGACTTTGGTAGTTTTCCTGCTACAACCAGGCCAGCTGGGACGGTTTGGGAACGTCAAGTTTGGGTGGGGCCATTTCTACTGGAAGTGACTCTGGGGAAAGTGGAATTCCCTTCCAAGTCGGCTTGTATTACGCCCCAAGAGGAGCAAGTAACTTGGGGTTTTCAGGAGGATCCCACTAAAATACGCCACGGATATTTCCCCCCATGAGGAAGTCTCAATGTTCAAAGGCCAGAAATGTAGAGAGAGAAAATATGACTGACGGTGGCTGTTAAGAAATTCCTACTGTTATTGGTGAACAACACTCGTAAGCAAAGGACCACTTGGCCACAATGTGACTTCCGAGCTTCCTTCAACCAAAACACTTTTGGGGTTGAAAATTAAATTTAAATTTAATTTTGCTTCTCTGCACTTAAATTTGCTCCTCTTTATCGTTTGAGTGTCCACTAATGTGCCTGCAGAGAAAAGCTCATTCCTGTAACATGTCACCTTGTTCTCAATGGCAAACAGGGTGGCTTAAAATCCGTCCCCCACACGAGTGAGCACCTAACGGGGCCTCCGCCTGCTGCTCATTGTTTAGTATAACTTATCTCCACCGCACCTTGGCATGATCAGCTCTACAGGCTTAGACAAATATAAGTCCATAAATTATACATGTAAATATAGTATCTGTGTAATTTTCTGTAACCGCCTCTAGTTCAGGAATATAGCTATGCTTCAGGCCAAATTTTCTATCCAGCAGCTGTGGCTTTTAAATCACAGATTGCTTCCCTTTCCCTTCCAAAGATCACAGAAGTTGAGCTTTCCCAATTTTCCACATTCTCTAAAGAGTCCCTTATTCCCTGGCAGCACGAGGAGTTTTAGATCGTAGGAATCAGTCATGTTTGTGGACCCGGCCTCCGCAGAGGGAAATGACCAGTGAACTCGCCGGACCGTCGGAGCAGCACTTACCAGCACACGACTCGTTAGCGGGGTGGGCAGAGAGGCCAGGGGCGCAGCTGGACACGCACAGGCCGCTCTGCAGCAGGAACCCGCGGTCACAGAGGTGACACTGGTCCCCGCGGCTGCACCGCAGGCACCCCCGAGGGCAGGCTGTGGAGGAAGGACACGTCAGTGAGCACCACAAAGGCACAGCCAGGACCGCCAGGGACAAGGAACGAGGGGACTGCGGACGGAGGAGTTAGGGTGCTGGCAACGATCCCTGAAGGGAACAAGAGAATTCCATCCGTTTCCCTACAGGATTTCACAGGCAGCGGATCCAGCCCCAGAAGGCACCAACAGAGAGGAGCTCTCCCTGCCTCACCGACGCCACCCACGGCACGGCACATGAATGGACCGTTTAGAGTTGACCACACTGACGTGCACGGGAGGACAACTCAGTGATGAAGAGCACAGGCTCTTTCTGAACGTCCTTCCTCCTTTCCGCTCAGCAGCCGAGCTGGGCAGGTTCTGTGAACAACCTGGGCCATAATCTTATCGTCTTAAACGTGGGCACAGTCACAGCACCAATGCGAGGGACTGCTGGGAAGACCACGTGTGTTATAATGTGCCGTGACCAGAACAGGGCCGGACACAGAAAGGGCTCGATTGTTCCACCACCACTGCACCTGTGATGATGATGAGGAGGAGGAGGAGGAGGAGTGCTAGTAGCAGTAGGATTTTAAATGCATGAGGAGAGCCAGATATTTAAAGGATCATCGGATTATTTCTTTGGTCCAAGTTAATAATTTTCTATGACTTGAATGTTCACTAATTTTTCTGTGTTCTCAGTTGAGATTTTGTTATAAAGAAGCTGCACAGTCTGGTTCAAAGGGCCCTGGATTGGATTCAGAAAACTTGGGTTTCATATCTGATCTCATGTTGTTCTGATTAACATTTTTATGTCTCTTTTTTCTCCATGTGTGAAACAGGATCCCTAGTGTCTGCCACACGTCACCAAGTCACTGTGAATGTTGAACGAGGTGACTCGGATGGCAGAAATCTGGTGGGACGGAAGATTCTGGGCCTGCCTCGTGGCCTTATCATGAAAGTCAGGTATTGGGGCAGGTGGACCAGGTTTTGCTAGAAATGATGGGGACAGACTGGGAAATTCTCACACATATCCAGTGGACAATGAGATTAGGGCTTTGGCTTTAGCTTTAGTTTAATAATAAAAGCTCTAATTTATCTCACTAAATAGTCCCGCAAAATCTATTCTTCAAGGACAATATGCCCCTATCAGAGTCGCGGGAGCTTCAGTCTAACAGTGAAAATTCCGTGTCCGCGTCAGCGTGGCCGATCCTCTCAGCGGGGCCCTCACCGTAGTTCAATATAAGCGTCACATTCCACAAAATGCCGGCTTTGTTTCCATGGGAACCGTCAGGGATAACACTGATTTGTGCAAGAGAATCACCGGCCTGCTCTCCTATATCCTATCTGACCAACATGGCGGATGCGAGTGGAGACCCACCATCCTCCCGGCCCTCCATTCTGCTTCCAGTTCCAGATGCTCTTGGCTGCCTCGGGGCCAGCACACGTGACTCGGTCTCCCAGTTACCTGCGCATTCGCGCTTGGCGTGGTCCGTGAAGTAGCCGGCCCCACAGTCCTGCACACAGCGGGCGTCCAGGAGGAGAAAGGGCCCCTCGCAGCGGGTGCACTCGTGGGGACCCTGGCACTGCACACAGTGGCTCCCGCAGCCTGAAAGACAAAAGTCCGGCACACAGAACCCTGTGTGGCCGCCCCAGGGGGTCCCGGCCCTCGTGGGGGGCAGCAACGCGGCCCGGTGTCCCGGGAGAGGCGCTGTCGGAGCAGCCCAGGAGCCGGGTTCTGCTTGTGACTACGACACCCACCGGCTGGGTGACCTGGGACTAGTTCCTCTACCTCTCTGAGCTTCGGTGTCCTTCCCTATCAAATGGGAGTGGAAACACAGCCCCACCCACCTCCCTGGGTGGAGATCAAATTACATAATGGAAAGTGCTAGATAAACTGGAAAGTGATTGGCAGATGGCAATTATTATTGAGTCCTTGGCTTTCGGTATTGTTTTGCAGAAATGTCGATCTTTCCTGACCCATCAAGTCTGTCATCGGTCTCCCAGTGATGCTTCTAGAACGCTCTCTGTGCACTTTGGTGGGGATTTCAGGGTCTGAGGACTTTGTGGTGTCACAGTGAGGCTCGGGGTACTGGGCCAGACAAGGTGATGGTGAGGTGTGCGGGGCACAGAGGGCTGAGGGCAGACGGTGTCATGACATGGTCTCGTGCAAATGCCCGGGACACACAGACCTTCCCGCGTGCAGGTCAGGGTTGCTTGGTTTTTAAGGAAGTCCGAAAGCAACAGCCGACACCCCTCTGTCTTCGAGGCTGTATTGGCCCGAGGTTCCCTACTGCCCTCAGATTTTAGCAAAGGCTGTTCTAGGGCTTGGGAACAAGAAAGAGGAAAACTTCCATGACACCAAAGCCAGCTCCTGGGAGAGGAACCAGGAACTGGGTAAAGTTGCCGTGGGCTCTTTCCCAGAACGGACAGTGGTGGCCGAGGCTGGGGGAGCAGGGGGGGCCCTGACACTCACTCTTACAGAGACCCCCGTCCCGGTAGAAGGAGGGCGAGCACTGCTCCGCGCAGGCGCCGTCCTGGAGCGCGTAGCCGTCCATGCACTGCAGGCAGTCGGTCCGCAGGGGCCCGGTGCACGTGTCGCAGCTCCAGTCGCACTCTGGAGAGAGAGTCTGCGTGAGAGTCGCCTCCTCTCTGCCCTCCCTCCACCCGTGACCAGTGGACAGGCTGCCGCCTGCAGCTGCAGGAGTGAACTGAGGGCAGCAGGCGAGACGTGAGGTCCGCGAGCTCAGACAAGGCTCTGCTTGTAGCGGCACGAACGCTCCCCTGCACTTCACGGTCTACGTACGGCAGCCCTGCCCTCCCCGCCGTGCACGGCGGCCAGACAGCTGCCGAGAAGCCCTGTCCATCCGGCGGGCGGCCCGTGGGCCCCGCAGGTCCCCACCCTGTGCCGCCCAAGCGTCACGCAAAGCTGCCACGGGGTGCGGCCAGCCTGCCCCACAGCCCAATCCGGCCTCCTCCAGATGCTCGATGCCCCACAGGTAAAGGGACATCAGGGGCTCCACTAAGAACACATCTGTGTCACCAACAACACAGCCACGTGACTTTCTCTGTCTCACAAATCAGGTGTTCGCCAACACGGCAGAAAGAGCCAGTGACACCAGAATTAAAAGGCACATAAAAGAAACCGTCCAGAAGGGGCTAACTGAAGCCACGGGAGGCCTCACCTGGGGCTGCAGAACTGACGTGTTGACGTGTTCACTTGCTCAGCAGCACCCGTGGGACGTGGGTCACTGAACGGGTAGGAGGGGAATGAAAATGGTGGGCGCAGACCCTGCCCTCAAGGACCTTCTATTCTAATGGGGTCCGGCCTGGGACCTGCACCCCGATAACCCAGGGGGACTGAGAGAAACACAGACGATCAGGCTCAGCGGCAGACCCACCACATCAGTCTCCGGCTGGCTGGGGTACGGGAAACAATGCTGCTATTACTGTTTCTGTTACCGCGACTGTTACCGCCGCTGTTGCCACCGCTGTTTCTGTTACCGCGACTGTTACCGCCGCTGTTGCCACCGCTGTTTCTGTTACCGCGACTGTTACCGCCGCTGTTGCCACCGCTGTTTCTGTTACCGCGATTGTTACCGCCGCTGTTGCCACCGCTGTTTCTGTTACCGCGACTGTTACCGCCGCTGTTGCCACCGCTGTTTCTGTTACCGCGACTGTTACCGCCGCTGTTGCCACCGCTGTTTCTGTTACCGCGACTGTTACCGCCGCTGTTGCCACCGCTGTTTCTGTTACCGCGACTGTTACCGCCGCTGTTGCCACCGCTGTTTCTGTTACCATGATTGTTACTGCCGGTGTTGCTATTGCTGTTACCTTTAACGGCCCTGGCAAATCTGATGCAGCCAGAAACTCACGTTTGGGAGCCTGTGTTCTGGCTGACAAGGTGAATCCTCCCCGCCTGGAAGACGGGCCGAGACAGGCTAAGTTCGTGGGTTCTGAAGTGAAGCAAATTTGTATTCTAGTCATGGCTTTATCCTACATACTGTCCTTAAACTTCTGAGCCTCAGTTTTCTCATCTTTAAAACAGGGATAAGAACAGTGCCCACTGCATAAGGCTATTGTGAAGCTTCCATGAAATAATGAAGGTAAAGAATTAGCGCAGTGCCTGGCAACACAGCACCAGCTCAATAGATGTTTGGGGCTGAACCATTTTTCTTGGGGACACGCCAACACTCAGGGCCACCTCAGTCCCTCCTTCTCTGGCCACCAAGAAGCTGGAGAAACCTCTCATTAGCCACCTTTTCTCTAACTTGATACAATATTTCTAAGTCCCACAGAAGCCGGTAAATGTGCAAGACAGCACACGTGCCTCCAAGATTTATTAAGTTAATCCCACGAAAACAGGGCCTTGGAGACTGCCAAGATCGTTATGAAATCATTTACAACAGGCAGGATTTGTGATCATCTTGTTTTTCACCACAAACTGACAGCCTCTGGTTAGAAGCGAAAACCCAGAAAAGCCCCTGTGGTCTCGAGCGCAGCGGACCACCTAGGCTGACGACCACGCAGAATCCTCGGGATGGAAAGGGTGCACTTTTGCAGAGCCTTAGAGCACCCCGAGTTTGCGTGACAGACGTTTGACCTCCACATCCGAGTTCCAGCTTCTCTGCCAGAACCAGAGGGGTGGAGGGAAATGCGGAAGGAGAAGGGAATGAAGAGGGGATACACAAGATCAAGAAAAACTTGTTCTTTCCTTGTTTTAACCCGTGCTGAGCCCGGCCGCTCACACAGCAAGAATTTCAGCTGATGGAGAGCAAAGGGGCTTGGTTTGTGACATCATGTCCTCATAACCCCCTGAGGACAGGCACCGTGTTCACTAGTTTAAGTACATCAGGCAGAGATGGACAAATCACACCTGACCTCGTCAAGCTTGGAGTCCAGCAGTGCGGGTTGTCAGGGCGACACTACAGCCGGCAACGCAAATCCTCTAAACCGCCGGGTGACAGAGAACAGGCTGCGGTGAGGACGGTGGTGGCCGGACACACCCTGCTCCCTCCAGCAGCAGCGGCAGCTACAAGCGCCAACCTACCTCTGCTGCACCGTGGGAATGCAAACCCCTCGCTGCCAGATCTTCTGGCTTCCCCCTCCAAGAAACCCCTGGAAAATCTCAATTTTTGTATGTGAATTCTTCTGATTTTAAAAGGCCGATAATGAAAGATTTTAAAGCGCTGGAACATTACCTGGGCTAAACGACACATGCCCAGAGCCAAACGCAATCAGAGCGTTTCCAGCCTGCCATGCGCGGTCTAGGTCCCAGTCCCTAGCCCAGGGCCTGGCACACAGAAGGTGCTCAAAATTATTGCTTACTAAACACAGGGATGAATAAACGCATGCATCAGAGAAAGTCCAAACCCACGACGGCTGGCCTCTTCCCAGGGTGGAGGACCAGACGTCTACAGAGGGGTGTTTGTTGAGTAAAAGCACAACCTGCAGGATTCAGGAAGAGCGTCACCTTTGCACGTGTTGGTGGAGAGGTCGAGGTAATACTGCGGGGCGCAGCTCTCGGACTGGCACTCCCCGAAGAGCAGGACCTTGCGCGGGTCTCGGCAGGAGGTGCAGGCGGCCTGCGAGTCGCAGCTCCGACAGCGGGTGTTGCATGCTGAGCAGACAGGAAAGAAAACGGCCAGATGACTGGAACTGCAGACACCAAGGCACCGACCAGACCGACACACCTGCCGCCAGGTGCACAGCCCTGCTCCACCTGTCCTCTCTTTTTTTTTGAGACAAAGTCTCACTGTTGCCCGGGCTACAGTGCCGTGGCGTCAACCTCGCTCACAGCAACCTCAGACTCCTGGGCTCAAGTGATCCTCCCGCCTCAGCCTCCCGAGTAGCTGGGACTACAGGCATGCGCCACCATGCCCGGCTAATTTTCCTGTATACATATTTTCAGTTATCTATATAATTTCCTTCTATTTTTAGTAGAGATGGGGTCTCACTCTTGCTCAGCCTGGTCTCGAACTCCTGACCTCGAGCAATCCTCCTGCCTCAGCCTCCCGAGTAGCTGGGACTACAGGCATGAGCCACCATGTCCAGCTAATTTTTTCTATATATATATATATTTTTTTTAGCTGTCCAAATCATTTCTTTCTATTTTTAGTAGAGATGGGGTCTCGCTCTTGCTCAGGCTGGTCTCGAACTCCTGAGCTCAAACGATCCGCCCACCTCGGCCTCCCAGAGTGCTAGGATTACAGGCGTGAGCCACCACGCCTGGCCAGAAATAGATATTTTAAAAGAGAGAACCAAACAGAAATGAAAGATTCATCAAAAGAATTACAAAATACAGTTGAAAGCTTTAACAAGAGACCAGGCAGAATAAAGAATTTAAGAGCCTCAACAGGCCTTTTAAATTAACCCAGTCAGACAAAAACAAACAAACAAAAATGAACAAAGACTTTAAGAAGTATGTACCCCCTAAATCTATAAAAATAAAAATTAAGAAAAAAAAATCTTCCTTTTGGTCCAAAAAAGGTTTTTAGCTCTGGTATCTCAACAGATGATGTAAAAGGGTGAATTCCATAGAACTGCATTTCAAATGCAAATCCTTGCAAACATCTCAAGGAACTAACAGGAATATCTATCGTTCTGTCTATAAAATATAAATACCTTTTACCGCTTTCTCTGCCTCTCATTCCAGGTGATGATGATGACAATAATGATAACAGAACAGTTACTCTGTGCTGACAGCTTATTCTCTGCCAGAGTCTGTGCTAAGTGCCGCAAAATTAGAACGTACAGACTGTTAGAATCCCATTTTTACAGAAAAAGCAGCTGAGGCCTAGCGGTTAACTGACTTGTTCAAAGTCATGAAGCTGGTGAGCGGCAGTCAGGATTTGAACTAGTCTCCTGAGTCCAGATCCACTCTCCTGACCACTGTCCCACGATTCCTTCACGACGGTACTTGCTAGAACATAAAACTGAAATATCACCACTGTGTTTGTAACTGTCATTTTCAAAACTATGACAAATTTTATTTTATTTTTTATAAATGGCACGTTAGTGATTAAAATAAAGTAAGCTGCCTTAGCCTATCCCAAACGTTCCTTCACCTGTAAAGGATTTCCTAATGTTTTCCCATCCAGATTCACCCTGTCCCTAATTTATCCTCAAGGTCATTAATCACACTCTGACTTTTCTGAGAAATAAGACATCAATGCAAGGAACCCTCATGCAAGACAAAACGACTCCCATTTGGGCAGAAATGGAGCGTTCTGCAGCCCATAGAGTCTTGTACATTGTCAACATTCAACACATACGTGCAGAAAACCAATTAAACCCAGAGAAGAGTTTAGTTCATCGATTGCGTAGCAGAGCGAGCGCCACTCTCTGCCCAGGATCACAGAATTGGATGCTGAGAGAAACTACAGAGATGAAAAAGATTAACACTCTTAATTTTAGATTAGACAACTAGGACGGAGCAATTAACCTGTCCTGGATCACACGGCTGGTGTTGCCCGAGGAGACGTCCCCCCCCAGCAGCCTGGCCCTTCCAGCTCAGCGCACGTCCGAGCTACACAGCGAAGGCCACTCGCTGCCCTCGCAGCTTGGCTCTCCTCCTTTCGTAAAGCTAAAGGCCGCCAGGTAAGAAGAGGGAAGCAAGAACCTCCCATTCCTCTCAGTGGCCCAAAGGGGCAGGAAAGGAGAGAAGGTTCATTGGGAACCTACGCTGGCAAACTCGGCTGTCATCGGGATAGTGCCCAGGGAAGCAGGTGGCGCTGCAGGTGCCGCCGTGGGACAGCACGAGGCCGGCGTCGCAGGAGGAGCAGGAGAACGGCCCTCCTGCCCGGCAGGTCCTGCAGGAGGAGTGGCATCCTGCAGAGGGGGAGACACGGAAACTGAGACCCAGAGTCCCTCGCAAAGCGCCGTCCCAAGGGCTGGTGACCAAGCCCAGCAGGGCGAGCTCGCCCGGCCGCCGGTCTGGCTGCGGCGCTGTGGCCAGTTCGCTTTCCGCCAGCCTCGGGGAGTCCAGCCCCGGCCCCGGCCCCGGCCCCGGCCCCGGAGACCCTCAGGCGGCAGCCGCAGCGCCCGAGCCCAGCACTTACTTTTGCAAGCTCCGCTCTCTGCGTAGTATCCTGACGGACAGGCAGGGACACAGCGGTCCCCGAGCAGCAGGTGGCCGGCACTCTGGCACTGCAGGCAGACGCTCCCGGCGCTGTGGGGGTCGGCGGCACAGCGCCGGCACAGAGGGTGGCAGTCTGGGGGGTGGGAGAGCAGAGAGAAGGCCCGGAGGCTCGTGAGCACAGTCCGATGGCTGCACCGAAGGGCAGAGAGGATTTCAGTCACCGCCACGGCGGCACAGCCGGGGACAGTAGCCTGGGGGCGGCTGTGCCAGCAAAGCACCGGCTGGGCCTGTGCACATCGTGTGTTTGGGGATTTCAGCAAATGGCCGCGCACAGTGACCGAGTTCTCATCCCTTTCCGACTCAACGACCCTCGAGTCCCAAAGCACCATGGGATGGACAGCTGCCCCGGGCACAGGGACAACTGCCGGAAACAGCAAGATCAGCACGATCAACACCTCCCCGAGAACTCAGAGCAGCGGGACCCCCCGTTCCCAGGGGCTCTGAGCCCCCCGCAAGGCTCCTTCTCCCTCATGGGGCCTCCGCTCAGGGCACCAGTGCCGGCCTTTGGATGCAGGGATTGGGGTTAGGAAATCACGGGATTCAGTTGCTGGAAAATTTTAGACAGAGAAAGTTATGAAGAAGAGTCGTGAGTTGAAAAGTCGTTGTTACAACCTGACACACACAGTTCATGGCGGCTCTGCTGTGCCAGCTGGGATTAAAGCTATCACACAGATTGCCCAGCCAGCATCGCCTCTTGTTCTCACTCATATAACAGCCTTTGATAAAGAACTCGACTGTGTTCAGCTTCAGAAGGTGACAACTTCCCCAGTGCTGCTTTCGAGTGGCCATTACCCTTCAAGTCCCACTTACCACCTTCACTCCAAAGGCAAGAGAAAATCCACAAGTCCCGGTTACCTACCCAAATGGAACAGGAGTGAAGGTCCAGGAAGGGAGAGAAAGAGTTCTGACCGTAGGGCCTTCCCATCTCCCCCTGCGGGGTTCAAATCAGCACTTGCTAACGCAGCACGCAGGGCCTGGGGACGCCGGAAACGTCCTTTCATTTCAAGGCTTCGTAGATAGAGACTGTAATTTCTAGCAATATCTTCACTAAAAAAATCCATGTTGGTAAGACAGACTGCCTGCCCCTGAATCCGTTAAAACAGGTCTCTCTCTCTCTGTACCCTTGGTGACACTTTCTTAATTCCTGATCGTCGGCTGTGTTTCCTTGCTCGAGAAACAGATCTCGCTCCTGTACCCAGCACCCACTCACCCGCGCGAGAACCTTTCTGGGATCTTTAAAGCTATGCCAGAAGTTAAGCCAAAAGAATCCTCCTCAATGATGCGGAATCTTCCAGAAGCAGCACACAAACTAACAGCCCCTGACCTTCCTCTGAACTTCGGGAGTTTCACATTACAAGCAGCCTTTTGCCAGCACTGGGAACAATTCCTGGTACCCTGGGAGCCCCGTTAATCCTCATTAAAGCCCTTCAGTAAATTACCAAGGAAGCGATGGCCGTACTGAGGGAAACGGGACTCGAACTTTTTTTTTTTTTTTTTCTTTTGAGACAGAGTGTCGCTTTGTTGCCCAGGCTAGAGTGAGTGCCATGGCGTCAGCCTCGCTCACAGCAACCTCGAACTCCTGGGCTCAAGCAATCCTCCTGCCTCAGCCTCCCGAGTAGCTGGGACTACAGGCATGCGCCACCATGCCCGGATAATTTTTTCTATATACATTTTACTTGTCCAGATAATTTCTTTCTATTTTTAGTAGAGACGGGGTCTCGCTCTTGCTCAGGCTGGTCTCGAACTCCTGACCTCGAGCGATCCTCCCGCCTCGGCCTCCCAGAGTGCTGGGATGACAGGCGTGAGCTACCGCGCCCGGCCGGGAAACAGGATAAGGAGGTTAGTTCCCTCTGATTTGGAGCCTGGTGTCCACACGATGCCGAGCATTTTGTTTTGTTTTCTGTGCCTTCCTCACGGTGCCAGGAGCATGGCTCTAGGTGTGCAAAGAGAAACTCTGAAAGCGTTGAAAGCTGCAAGAGCACATGAAGATGAGAGTGTTTTAGGACCACCTAACGATGGGTAAATGCTCGGATTGGAAACCCAGGAAACCAAGCTCCGCCGTTAGAGCAGCCATGGCCTCCTCCTCTCTATCGCAGACGCCTGCAGAGCTCTCCGACCCGGGCAGGCAGCAACAAGACCCGCAGGTGTGCGCGGTCCCAGGACTAGCCGTGTCTCACCGGAGTCTCTCTATTGCGCAGTTAGAGAAACGCAGGATAATCGCCAGGGGATGCTTTGAAGAGAAGGTGAGCAGGTCACTGCGGTGTTCTGAGGGTGCAATAAATATTTGCGGATCTGTGTGATCTCAGGGGTCTGTTTGAACGAGGAGTGTAACGTGCGCCGGTTACTCCACAGGAAGCTGGGCCGGTCACAGACGTCCCCTCCGGCTCCCCCGCGGGTGGTCTCGCACCTCCTACCTTTCTCAAGTGACCCCCCCCCCCCCCCGCGCCCGTCCTCTCCCGCCCTCCCAGGGGATCTCACCGACGCCCTCAAGCTCGAGCACCTTGGATCGTTCCTTCCAGTCTCAGAACATCCTGCAGTCCCAGTTTTATTCATTCCCTCCCATCTCACAGGGTGCACGGGCTAATTCCTCACCTGCACCCTCGATCCGATTCTCAACGTTATTCCACCGCTTGTCCCCCATGTCTCCTCACCCTCTCCTGACGGCCACTTCTCAACACGCTCCACGCTGACCATGCCCCAGAGCTCGTCTCTGCAACACCCTGTCTCCTGCCTCCCCGTCATGCAACTTCCCTGCCCCCACTCCTCACCCCACACTCTGCCTTCAGCACGGTTCTGCCGTGGTCTTGCTCTCGAAGAGGTCCCTGAGGGCCTCCTACGACCACCTCTGCTGATGGCCTCTCGCTCTTCACCCGACCTGCAACCTCTGCAACTCGAGGCTCTGCTGAGCCCCAACCCCCCCTCCCCCCTCAGCAGGTTCCGTCCTCGCACCCCTCCTGGCTAGGGTCTCTCTGCCGCTCAGTGGTACATGCAGGGATTCTTCACAACTCTCAACTTCTTCCGTCCTCCTAAGCAAGTCTCCGGAGGCCTCGGACCAGACACGGCTGCTGGATCAGACGCGGCTACACAGACATGAGCCACGGAAAGGGCCCACGAGTCGCAGACTCCGAAACCACACGGGGCCTCTGCTTCCTTCCACGGACGCGTGTTGGGCCACAGACGGCGTCGGATGCGACCACCACATTGTGTGACGGAGTGAGTGCCCGGGGTGATGGGGAAACCAAGTCATGGCACCTGAACATACAGAACCATCAACCTCGGATCGCCCAGAGCATCACATCAATCAGCTTAGCTCGCAGTTCCGCCTCACACAGGCGCGTCGACTACCCGAGCCTGCGGAGTCGGACTCTCCAGCTCCTGTTCACTGACCGCACTCACTCTGCGCTTAGGCCGAACACCAGCCTTAGGAACAGATTCATTCCGGAACAGCCATCCGCAGGGAGCGTGTGCGCTCGTTCACGCAAACCTCCCGTCCCGAGCCCGCCATACACAAGCCCCCAGTAGACGGCCACTTACGTAAATGTGCTCGGAGGGTCGGTTGACTGATTTTTATTAAATCGTGCTGAGAAGAATAAATTCCTAAAACCTGGGAAACACTTTTATCTTCAGAGGCCTGAAGTCAAAATCGCTGTGTAGGCGAGAGTTCCTTGGGAGACGTCAAAATGAGTGACGACGTGCAGGGAAAGTGGCCAGGAACCAGAGCAACGAGGGCTCGCGGATCAACACCAGCGTCCGACTCGCGGGGGAAGGACGGTTCCCTCGGGCAGCAGCCGGAGACCCACCAGGCACCACAAGTGTCCGGCCCGCCAGGCACCGCGGGTGTCCAGCCCGCCAGGCACCGTGGGTGAGCCGGCTCCAGGCACGAGCCCGGGGTCTGCACAGACAAGGCCCCGCAGGCTCAAACAGGGATCTTGAGGTTTTATTTTTCTGACTACAAAGTACGCCATGGAAGGAAACATAAAAAATCTTTTCACAAAGTATAAATAGCCACAAAAATGACCTTAAAAATGCCTTTCCGAGTCAAAACTAGCATTGACGTTTTTTCTTTGAGTTATTTTTCTATGCAATTTTGCACAAACAGATTTTTACACAGAAGAAGTTATATTAAATGTGGGTATAAAGTACTTGTTTTACTCAACACCATCAGCATTTCCGCATGTCCTTAGGGACTCTCCGTAAACATCATTTTTCGTGGCTACACAGTATTCCCGCACGGAGTAAACACACACAAAAAAGCCATTTTTTTTTTATGATTTGACCATTTAAATTCCAGTTTGTCTCCACTTTTATAATTAAGGCTATGATAAAATCTTTGCCATAGATCTTTGCCTGCGCTCCAGATTGTTTCCTAAAGGGCAATGTCAAAGGAGAAGAATTCCCATTTTTATTATTATATAGCTTACATTTACTGAGCTCTGAATACGCAGTAGGCGCTGTGCTCGTTATTATAAACGCATAATCTCATCTGAAGAGATGAAGTAGGACATGCTATAGTCCCTGTTTTACAGATGAGGAAACTCAGACCCTGGGAGCTGAAGTCATTTGCTCACACCTGTCACATCCAGACTGACTCCACAGCAAACACATCCAGCCACTACAGGCTTGGGGGAAAAAAAGTAAAACCCTTAATAGGTATTACAAATGTCTTTCCAGAGAGTTTATATCAATTTATATTTCCAAGAGCCATTCACGAGACTGTTTCATCATAACTTTGCCAGCACTGAGACATGTAAAAACAGGAAAACAATCTTGGCTAATGTGTTTGGAGAAAATGGGGAATATATCATTGCTTTAATTTGTATTTCTTTGATTATAAGTGAGGTTGAGCATTTGAAAAATCTTATTTTCTTTCAAACAACAAAAATATTTAAATAGCTACTGTACTTAGAGAGTTTTCAGCATGGTGGGGGGAAATGACCTTGGCTGTATAATTAAATTGAGTATTTAATTTGTTTAATCAAATAATCATCTGAGGAATCACCCAGTGAGTTCTTTCCCCATGTACTGTGACCACCCCACGCTGGACCAGGAAGCACCGTCTCCTGCCCGGGAAAGTTACCAAAATGGAACCAGCAAAGACACCACATTGCAGAGCCCACGGCACAGGAGAAAGGAGGAAAAACTAATCCTCGGTGTTCACTGGAACTAACAGACGCAGGCCCTTCTCCGTCAACACGGGCCCCACACGCTCCGTCTCCCTAGAAAAGCCACTGACGCTGGACAGGAAAGAGCAGAGAGGCCGTCCCGTTGTCCCTGCCTTCCCGCCCCTGGGACAGTCGGCTGGAGGCAGCTCAGCGGAATGACCGCGACTGCAACAGCGGAGGGGACCTGGCTGCGTCATCTGTACCAGGACTGCAGTTGCTAAAGCAGAGGGAGCGAGTCTGCCCCCCAGGGATCCAGCCGCCTCCGCGAGGATTAACGTCCCACCCTAAAGCTCCGTCTGTGCCGTGAGGCACCTGCATCTGACCTTCCGCCCGAAATCAAACCACAGAGGCGAACCCCGACTACGTCTCAACGCATCGACTGCCTAAACACGGCGCCCGCCCTGGAGGCTGCCTCTCGGATTCCTCCCACAGCTGCTCCGTCAGTAAATTCTTACTGTCACCAGCGCAGTTACAGCGAAGAGTCTTTAAAGGCGAGACTCATGACAGGTGACGAGGGAAGCAGACAGACCCAGGCCACGCTTCCGTCAGTCTGTCTCAGGTTCCCGGTGCAGGGTGGGCACGAGGGGAGGGGCAGACGGAATCGCAGTCGTTCGCGGCCATGCGCCTCCCTGCTAATAACTGCGGCGAATTAACACTTTAAACGAGCAAATTAATGAACACATTACAAGGCAGCCTGAAAATCGAGTGCCAGCTCTGGCCGAAATAAATACACTTCTCGTTTTTAAGCAAGCAGAAGATTCCACTTGTCTCCTAAATCTGCACAGCATGCAGATGTGCTGCAAATTTAAACAGATAAAAGATTAATATTTGGACTCAGCGGCTGTCACACCCCTAAGGTGTCGCCCTGCAGCCGTGAGGAAGCTGCATGTGGTCCCCGCTGGGAGGCTCTGCCTCAGGGCCAGCGAGGGTCACCCGCAATCCTGACGGAAGGACGCGCACGGCAGCGAAATGACTTATTTCACGTCTTTGGCGCAAAGTCAAAAGGGCTCGGAGATATTAAAGTAAATGGGTGCTGTCGCGGGAACGGCTTTGGATGCTGGTTTTATGGAGCAGCAACTGCTTAGCTGATAAATAACGACCCATAAAGACACATTGAGACACACGGTGATACTCTTAATAATGTCCTGTCAGTCCATTGGGTTCTTCATGCAGCCCATTAAGTGCATTCGGAAGCGGCTAAAATAATCGACACTTGTGGCCGTTCATCATCAGGTAGGAAAGAAATGATTTCATGCCAACACCCGGAGCCTTTAAAGGGGGTAGAATATGAATTCTGACTCCAGTTTTTAAACTGACGGGTTTCTACCTGTGAGATGAGCAGAGCAGGAATTCAGAACACAACACACGGACGGCAGAAGAGAAAGAAGCTCCTGTCTCTTTCCCTCTTGATCATGACTTTGGGGTCGGCCC
The DNA here is from genome assembly GCF_041146395.1 of Eulemur rufifrons. Lineage (NCBI taxonomy): Eukaryota > Metazoa > Chordata > Mammalia > Primates > Lemuridae > Eulemur > Eulemur rufifrons. Next base: position 15,624,912 of record NC_090995.1, read on the forward strand.
GCCCATGAGCTCTTGGAAATCGTGTGTTCTTTTTCATAGAGGCTCTGACTTAGCACAATGACCATGAAACAAATAAAACAAAATGAAACCAACCAAACAAGCAATGAAACTTATTTTTCAGTGTCCATAGCTATTGTTTTACCCTCAAAAAACCAACCAAATAAAACACGCTAGGGTGGAATGACCGTAACACTGTATGACAATGATTCCTGCCCAGTGCTGACGGCTCGCGACGGCTGTGGTCCCCGCCAGGGACACGCACAGCCTGGAGGGGGGAGCGCAGGGTGGGGGAGCGGCAACGTCAGATACGGAGTAAAACTCAGTTTTAGTGCCAGCTCCACTTCCCACAAGGTGACGTGAGCTCCAGTCTTACCCACGAATCTTCATGCCTTGATCCAATGTACGCTTTACTCGGTTTACTCCAAAATAGCAGAGAGCTCGCTGCAGTGACCGTTTACGGCAGCCCAGCTGGGGACAAGGCACCGTGGGAGGCACCAGGGGACAGGGGGTTCCGAGTCAGACACAGAACCTTCCCCCGAGATGCTCGTGAAGGGATGACGAGAGCCACATCCGGAACGCAGCGGGTGTCAAAGGACCAGAGAGTGTTTTATGCCGAGGGAGAGAGAGGAACCTGAACTCAGATGCCCGTCTGATGTTTGCGGATGCTGGTGGCCGAGGACACCCTGCGAGGAGGCACTAACACGCAGCAGCACACGGGCACACGGGAGCTGGGCAGAGCGGCGTGGGGAGAGAACCGGCCTGGCTAGAGCCGTGCCATTCACTCAGGGACCAGGGAGACCAAGGCCTGGAAAGCCAGGCCGGAGGATTCACCGTCAGTGCAGCCAGGGGAAGCCACCAGCAGGCGCTGAGCCTCAAACAGTGTTCTGTGAGCCAGAGCTGATCTTCAAGGAGAGTCGTCCTCCCCTTGGGAAAGAGTGTGAGACCGTCGGTGGGGAAGAGCCTTTGGTGGAAAAAACGAGACCGTCAACCGAGAAAGACGGACTTGGGGTTCCACAGGGGGAACAGGGAAAAGGGAAAATCCCAGGGCCACCTGCCCAGGCAGAGTCTGCACGACAGCGCCGTGAGCTGATCTGGAGGCGTCATCGCGAAGCAGGAGCAACCCAGTGGTTTTGAGCTGCACCGATGGGAAAGTCAGCCCTGGGTGGACAAGACGGTCAGGAGGAGGAGGAAGAGGACCTCGGGGGGGGGGGTGGTGGTGAAGACGAGGGCCTTCTCTGGAGCTTTCCCGGGGGTCGGCTGTCCAGCAGGCCGAGGGAGATGAGGGCCTGGGGGTGACACCGCGGGCACCTGGGACAGACGCTGAGGAGACGACAGAAACGGTGGCCAAAGCTGTGAGAGACGCTCAGGAGCTGGAGGAAGGAAAGTGGGGCAGGAGGAAGAGCAGGAAACGTGGGAAGGGAGAGGAAGACGCCATGTGGGACCAGAGGGAAGCCCAGCCGGCGAGGGCAGCGGGCTCGGAGGCACAGGTGCAGGTGGGGAAGGAGGGGAAAGGGCTGAGCAGAAGCTACAGAGACATCTGAGGAGAAAAGGGAGGTTGGTTGGTTTGGTTCTGTCAGATAATGTGAATCTGCTGAACAACAAAGAAGGCAGAGCTGCAGACTGAGAGCGCAGAGCGAACGGAGATTCGACCCGAGGGAGAGCGGAGATACATGGGCAGGCCGAGTGCTCAAGACCAGAGAGCACCAGGAAGAGGCGAAAGAAAGGATGCCAAGAAGCACAGAAGGTCTCACGGAAAGTAGGTCAGGCGTGAAGGTGGTGATACGGCTATCGCTGTGCCCACTCTCGAGTGCCTGACGGAGCCGCAGCCCCGCTCTCCCGCTCAGCAGCTGTGACGCTCTGGGTAAGTGGGTCAGCATCTCTGACCTCGTGTCTCACCCTATTTTAGCTGTGAAATGAAGATGGTACCAATCGCAGGACCAACCTCCGGGGGCTGCGGCCAGCATTAAATGAGATACTACACGTGATGAGCCGGCACATAGTAAGTGCTCAATAAACATCGGTTATTATTCTCTGTCTGGAGTGGGCACAGTCAGGACTGACTCTGACACTGACACTCATGTTTGCAACTATGTCACCGTCTTTGCCTGTTACACGAGAGCCACAGAGGTTCATACGTGTGCGAGAAAAGTAGGCAAGCATAGTCTCAGCAGCTGCACTAGCTTTAGTACTGACGAGGATGACCTGAGTGTAAATTCAGCCGTGTTCTTTTAACGCAGACCCACAAAAACCGTCTCTGCGGTTCAGGCTCTGACCCATCGTTGTTCCGAGGGCAACAGCAATCGGGCTGCACTGGGAGCCTTCCCGTGTCAAAAGCTTACAAATAAGCTCTTTCTGCTGCTACTAAAGCCACGTAGGGTATTGTTCAGTAAAAGTCACACGAAGGAGAAAATACAAGTTCTTCTTTTTTTAATTTAGGAAGGACTCAATTTCAGCACAGCTCATGTTCTTTTTTACTGAAAGGAAAAGCTCAAAACAAGAACGCCTTGAACTATTCAATCATCCCTCCGCAGACAGTACGATCTCTTAAATAAAACACAGGCCGGGAGAACGAGGAAGAGACAATCGTTGGAAGTTCTGCAGAGAGAGTGGATACGCAATCCATAGTTCAAGCAATAAGAGATAGGGTGGCAAGATGAGAAATAAGGAAAGAAAGTGCATTATAAAAGAAAGAAGATAAGGAAAATAAAGCAGCAAGCGTTACAGGAAAAAAAGACACAAGAAAATTGAAAAAATATAGAGATAGAAGAACAGGATCAGATGGAAAAAAGAGGAAGGTGGAAAAGAAGAGATAAGAACCAAAATACGCTCACACTAAGATCCTTGAAATCATCAGCACGTGACGCAGCAGAAGGATCAGGAGAGGGAAGACGGGAGCGCGGCACACAGTCTGCGTACAGGTCCGTGATGTCGTTACCCTCAGGGAACCGACAATTGTTCAAAACATTAACATCACTTAGTTCGGGGCTTCCCAGAGATGGTTCCGCACAGCACTGGTTAGTTCTGGGAGAAAACACAAGAAAGGCATCTGCAAGCAAATGCCTGGAAAACGATGCCCAGCCTTCTTCATCGTAAAGATTCACGATGCCCACGTGCATTTGTCAGGTTCTAGGAATCTGCAAGAAAGACAGTTGCTTGATTTTATGTGACTGAGACGTTCCCAAATTTATCTGGCCAGGAGTCTTTTTTGAATGTAACACCCATTAACCATTGCTTAGAGTTTGAGTTCCATGGAATGAAAACAATATGAAAATGCTTTTTTTTTTTTTTTTTGTTGAGACAGAGTCTCACTTTGTTGCCCAGGCTAGAGTGAGTGCCGTGGCGTCAGCTTAGCTCACAGCAACCTCAGACTCCTCGGCTTAAGCGATCCTACTGCCTCAGCCTCCCAAGTAGCTGGGACTACAGGCATGCGCCACTATGCCCGGCTAATTTTTTCTATATAGATTTTTAGTTGTCCATATAATGTCTTTCTATTTTTAGTAGAGACGGGGTCTCGCTCAGGCTGGTCTCGAACTCCTGACCTTGAGCAATCCACCCGCCTCGGCCTCCCAGAGTGCTAGGATTACAGGCGTGAGCCACCGCGCCCGGCCCTGAAAATGCTTAATATTTATTTTGTGATACTTGTGTTCCTTTGCTTAAATTCTCTCACAGATTTCTGGGGAAAGTGAATTAGCATTGAAAAAAAAATCACTATGTAAATAGCAACAAATTTTTAACCCCCCAGAATTCCACCACCCTAAAATGATCAGTTAATTTTTGCAGCCTTCCTCTCTGCACTGTTACTCTCTCAGGACTATCTCTGTTCTACACAACAACTCAAAAACAGCCACCCCGGTCGCCACCACATAAAGCCCAAGGCACCGTTTCTGATGCATCTGCACTTGGACATTCCCCCTCGGGTTTAAGTTTTCTTTTCATTATCACCCTCTTCTGTGAGCAAGAGGAAGCCTTTCGTTGAGAAAGACAAATGGAGAAAGCATGCCAGGATTTGGAATTTTTTTGTTAGCGTTGTTGAGAGGTGGGCAGAAAAAAATTTTATTTTAACTCCATGAAGAAAAAACTCTGGCTTTCCATAGACTCACCCACGTCTCCTGCGATCGTGTCACATTCCTGCCTCTCAGTTCATTTGTCTCTGTTGAAAATTATCACCCCTGGCCTGAACCTCACAAACTACGTGTTTGCTTTGACAGACGTGGTGGAAAAACCCTACACGCCTGACACCTGCGTACGCGAGAACACACGGAGGTGACTGGACCTGTTCCCAGGATGTGTTTACTCTCGTCTACGAGACAGACAAGATGTGATTTCTTTTTCAAACAGCTACGTGCAGTTCAGAGGTCTCTGATGCTGATCTTGGGTGCAGAGAGAGAATAAACCCTGTCGGTAGGTCCTGGCACCCTGAACGGAACTCGCACAGCTGAGGGGGCAGCAAGGTCCTTTTCTCCAGGGCTCCCAGGGAGCTCGGTCCTCCCCAGGGTGGTGGGGGGACGTCCCGCCAAGGCCTGCGTGGGGCGGATCACCCTCGGCTTTGTGTGTCGTCACGTGGCTTCCCCAGCACCTTCCCGAGTTTAGACAAAAGCCATCAGAACATTCCATGAGGTTAACTATGACCCGACAGAGCCAACACTTGGGTTAAAAACATTCCAGGACTCCAGGGTCGGGGCAACATTAAGACAGGACACAAGCTCCTGGCAGCTGCAGTAAGAAACCTGCTCACTCCCACTCTGACTCCCTCCTGGAGAGCCGCCCTGGGTGTCCAACCGTCACCCCGGATACAAACGCACCGTTTTCCTTCCTGCTGCTGAGACCTCTCTTTGCGCTTGGCAATGGGACTCCCGTCCCTCACCTTTCCGTGACCGGAAACCTGGAAACCATCAGCAAAGTTCCCTCTCCCTTCTCCCCAGAATTGAGAGATCACCAACCTCTGCTGCTTCTATTAGGTTAAACCGTACGAAATCGTCACTATTGGACCATTTTTGCTGACAAAACAGCCATCTTAGAGCAATCAGCCCAGCGTGTCATTAACACCTGGTGAAGCTGCGACCCCTTTTCTTCCTCCTCTCAGCAACGTTCTCATCGAGGGCCTTAACCTCTCGTCTGGATTTTTGCACAACCACCTGAATTTTTGCACAACCATCTGCACTTTTGCACAACCACCTCCTAAGCCGTCCTGCGCTGGTCTTTCTTCTGCAGAGCTTTCTTGTCACAGAAACATGACCATGACACTCCCTGCTTAGAAACCGTCAAGAGATCCTCACAGCCTTGCCCACGAGGCCTGTTCTGAGACCACGCGTGCCCAGGCCTGTCGCCCTGCCTGCATCCCACACTCAGGGCTGACACGCTACTTCTCTCTTCACGGGTGTCTGACCAGATACGCTTCTCTGGCTGGTTTCCGGAAATGCTCTCCCCTCCAAATCTCTAAACCCCCGTGTCTAATTCGTACTCATCTTTTAAAATCGTATCAATTTTAACATCTTCCAGAAGTGTTCACACCCATGACATGCACGCATACCCACTTCACACACACACACACACACACACACCCACTTCACACACACAAACACACACACACACACACACACACACACACGCCCCCCAGCATGGGTGGGGCCCAGCCTACAGGCTCGTCTCCTACCCTGTGCTGTGCGTAGACACTCGGCAACGTCACACCAGACACACGTCCCCTTCTGCTGTGGGCTGAACTGTGTCCCCCACAGATTCTTACATGGGGGCCCAACCCCCAGCACTTCAGACAGTGACCGCAGTTACATATAAACCCTTTAAAGAGGTAATTAGTTAAAACGAGACTGTTGAGGGCTGGACCCCCAACCCACCCTGACTAGTGTGGTTGTAGGAGGAGCTCAGCACACGCAGAGACGCCAGGCGTGCGCAGAAGAACGGGCCTCACAAGCTGACGACGGCGGCCTCAGAAGACACTAACCCTCCTGGGCACCTTGACCTTGGCCTTCCAGCCTCCACAACTGTGAGAAAACAAATTTCTGCTGTGTGGCCACCAAGTCTGTGGGACTTTGTTACGCAGCCCCGGCAAACTAACACACTTCCCTTCACCAAACTGCACGTTTCTTTCACGCAAACACCACGTCTTACGCAATTTTGTTTAGAAACGCATCCATTTAGTGAAAAGAGTAAACTTTCGGGTCAACACGATCCTCTGAAGGTTCAAAAACTGAAAACGACTGATCAAACTTTTCTGCAACAGATACTATTACGCCAGTCTTTACCCAACCAAGGATTTCCGAGTACCAGACAACGGTTACCTCATTTAAAACCGTCACTCAATACACTAAACCCATAATGGCCGCAGGTCTCCTTTTCCAGGTTATTTTAGCAGGACCTGCTCTTCTAGGGCCGGAGACTTCCAGAACCATTTAGCTCGGTCCCATGAGTCTCTATTCTAATGGTCTCCTATTTGCCTTAAAAAATTAATGCAACTCCTAATCACCTAATTTACTATCAAAGAGCACTCTGGACATTAGAGAGAACAGAGCTCATTAAAAATTAAACGTTTCCAATCTCCTTATGCAAACATTTATTTATAAAATGGGCCCCAGCATAAAATGTTTAGGGTCCACATGCAGAACAGATTGGAACCAGAGAAGTCACCATGAAAGATACAGTTCAGGTCCCACCTTCCAACTCTCCTTCCCGTCCCGAATCTCTCCTTGTTCCCGTCCCGAATCTCTCCTTGTTCCCGTCCACCCTCCATGCAGCTTGCAGACCTCGCCCATCACACACGCTTCGTGAATTCACAGCCCTCTCCCAATTCTCAGGCCCTCCTGCCCACGAGATCCAGCCCAAACGTCTTGGTCTGAAACTTTGGGTTCTTTGTACTCCGGTTCCAACTTAAACTCCCCAATCATCTCATCTAACACGCTCAAATACCAACCACGCTCTTCATCCAGGTTGGATGACTCACCAGCCATGAGTCCTTTATGCTCTGGGCCTGTCTCCCGATGAAACCACACTCGGAAAGCCCACCTGGGCACCCTAACCAAATCCTGGCTATTCTTCTGGAAGCACCTTAGGTTCTACGTCCGCCATGATGCCTTCCATACCCTGTTACTGCTGCAGCCCCTACTATCTGTTGCGTTACGGGCCACCAGTTGCTCTGCGCTATCTGCTAACTGCGCTTGTGCCTTTGGTTCACCTCACTCAGTGGCCCGGAAGACCTGTGTCCCCCCAACAGCAGCTCAGCACCTTGCGCTCAGCCTGTGTTCAGTAAACATCACTCAGGTGCCTTAACCACGTCAGAAACCACTCGGTTCCCGCGGCAGCTGCTTCTCCAAATCCCAACGCAAGAGCCAGGAGCTAAACTCAGACTCACACACTGTGTCCGGAGTCAGCCCTGCCATCCCGGGTCCTCCTGTCTCCCACGCTGCCCACTCCCCAGGACGGTCCCGACCGCGACTGGCATCACTAGCGACACACTCGTGCCCACGGCCGGTCAAGATTCTGACCATTCTCAAGCTCAGAGTCAGACTTTCCACTTTTCGTTGTCCCTCAAATGTGTTCACAGTCCGTGACTGGGCTTCTGCTCGAGTCCCAGCATCTGGGCTGCAGCCTGCGCTTGGCAGTTCAGCCTCCTTAGGGTGCAGACCTTGATGCCCCGTGGGGGTCTTTAGTCAAGGACAAGTGCGGCCCCTGGACTACAGATCTGCCAGCCACACCTGGAGCACTCGCTGTCCCTCCCCCCACCACCCCTGGACCAGACTGGACAGCTGGGCTGCTGGCACCGTCCCCGACTGAAGGTGCCCACCGGATGCCGTGGTCCAGACACCTGGCTGCCCCTGCTCCCTGCCCAGGGACAAGCCGACAGCCAGGTCAGCCCCTCCACCATCACCCTGTCTGGTCCCAGCTCTCCCGTCTGTCCAGGGGCCGGGATGCCGCCCAGTCAGCCCTTCTGAGCTGGGACAACAGCTGCTAAAGGCAAATCTCTACCAGTTTCTCCTACAATTGGAAGAAGTGGGTCAAGAAGTGTATGATAACCCGTCAACCTGTCCATTCTTCTCTCCAGACCATAAGCTCTTTGGTGGGAGTCACTGTCTCATTCATCTTGTTCTGTATTCTGAGCACCTGCCCATTAGTATGTACTCAGAAATGCACCCGTGTTATCTGGAAGGGTAAAGGAACACAAACCATGTATGGCCCCAACATTACTCAAACTGCTTTCCTGGTTGTTTTCACAACTAAGCTCTAAAATGAGGAAGAAAAACCACCCATCTCCTGAGGCAACTGACCTACTTTGAGGTCAATCTCCCTGAAATTTTGTGCCGGCGGCGGATGGCAAAGTTCTCCAAAGCAAGAGGCAGGAGATGATAGAGACGAGGGGGAGAAAGTCTTTGGAGTGATTGTTTTGAAAACACTTTCGCTGTCTTAAGAGGACGCTGCCAAACGTATACAAAGGCACAATTACCATCACTTCACTCTTCGTTAATGTGAGATCCTAAGTTTTTTAAGGACTTACAAGAATATTACTGGAAGCTCCATTCAAAGCCGCAAGTATTTACTAAATGCCTGAGGGAGGCCGTGGGGCGAGCGCCCAGACACGAGACAAGTGTGTCCCGGAAAGGAGCTCGGAGCTCGAGGACAAAGAACAGGAGCCCCCAAGCCTGGCGTGAAGGACCCCGTGGCTGCCCCGTGACTTCCGCTCACCAGCACAGTCCCCCGCGAGGTCGAGGAACTGCTCTTCCCGGCAGCTGGTCCGGCAGCTCCCACCGCTGAGAGAGGCGCGAGGGTGACAGGAGACGCAGTCGGATTCCAGCGGCCCCTGGCACTGCCTGCAGGTCGGGTGACACTCTGGGCGGGAAAACGAAAACGGGATTGGAATTAGCAGTTCAGCATGCAAATGCGAGAAGCGTTCAATGCACTCCACCAGTTACATCAAGGGCAGACCTCAGACTCTGGTCATCTTTCGAAGGTTCCTGGGCAAGCCCGGCACGCTCCTGGACCAAGAGCCTGCATTTCTGGAGCCAGTGAGAATCCTGCCCACGAGCAGAACACACATCTAGAACTGCAAATACCTGGTCATCGGCCACACCCCCCAGAGGGACCAGTGTGACCGTCCTCGTCTGTGCCAATGAGGAGTCACAAAGCAGAAACGTGCGCGGTGAGACTCCCCAGCCGAAAACACCATAATCTCAGGAGAGAGCAGGGCCGGGACGAGAGCTGCTTCTCAGACATTCCTGGCAGGGGAGTGGGGGCCACATGCAGCGAGTGACACGGAAGCTTCTCGCTAGTCAGGTGCCAGCCAGGCTGTCCCCTTGGGCTGCAGCCCGGACGCCTGCTCTACCAGCAACACTTGATCAAAACACAAGGAACAGAAATGTCCTTTCTGGAGGTTACCGTGAGCTCTGTGTGAAGTGCAGTTCCTTAGACAAGATTATGCCAAGCTGTGTCTTCCCCAGAAAAACCACCAAACGAACAAGAGGAGCGACACCGAGGAAACCGAGAGTCACCGTGAGGTGTGGGCAGCAAGACGAGGGTGAAGGAATCATGGTGGTTGTGGCTCACTTGGCTGCCAAGGCGGCCGCAGGAGCGAGCGCGTGGCAGGAGTTTGGGGTTTCCCTGCCCAGGACAAGGGGCTCTAAGCGCGTCTGACTCCAAGAGGACGCGAGGGAGGGACTGGAGCTGGGTGGAACTTGCTGGAACTGGTGAATTCCCTCCTGGCACAGAGCCGGGGGAAAGCAGAGGCACAGACTCTGCGTCCAGGCAGCTGCCTCTCGCTTCTGGCAAGAGGCCAAGCGAAGATAAGGAGTTATACTAAAAAGAAAAGCCAGCGAGAAAATGAACTGCTGATGGGCAGGATAGCAGTATCTCCCTCCCACAGTCCTGAGGCTCTGAACTTTGACGACGTCTGTCCAAAAGATAACTGGCATTCCTAGGATGGTTTCCACTGCCAGCTTCGTCCTCCCCACCAGAATATTCCCAGCGACCCGGTGCCCCGCTGCTCACGGACCGCCCACCTGCTCCTTCCAGCAGACGGACAGAGAAAACGCAGAGCTCCTCGGACTCTCCTCCCCTGAACAATTTACACACAGGAAACCCAGCTGGGCTGCGTGGAGGCACCAGCTTTCAAGGACGACCCTAAGGACAGAGAAGCCGGGACGTCCCCGCTGGGCCTGACAGAGTGGGCAAAGCCAAGCAACTCACCAGGCGCCCGCACGGATTAAAAAGGCACTCGGCAAAAGGAAAAAAAAAAATTCCAGAATAAAAATAATATTGATCTTCAATCATCTAAATTTGTACTCGCTCTACATTTCTTCTTTGGAACTTAAGGCTAGACAAATCTAACAAATGTTAATTTATTTTAAAAATATTTTGTAAATTTACTACATGTTTTCTGACTCCAGAAATACAAGCAAAGCAATTTCATCACAATAAGCTTTTCCTATCAGCTGGTCCTAACAGCCTCTTTTTAGAAATAAAATAGGAGTCTCTGTAGAATGTGTTCTGTTTTTTTTTTCCCCCTGCAGATACAAAAAAAACCCCACCATGCTACAATGAGGTGCTTAAACTTTAGTATTTTGTCAATTCCAATAAAATCCTGTACTAATCTCAACTAGTGATTTCCAGAATCTCTGTCACTGAAGTATAAAGGTGCTGTTAAAAACGTACCGGGCTGACACGTCAACGAAGGAGGTGAATCTCTCTCTGCTTTTGCTCTTTCCCGCTGCAGCCCCGGCAAGCGGGGCTGAGACGTGCCCAGAGCTCCCTGCGCCCCGCGCCTGACCCTGCCCAATCAGCAGCACCTGTGAGCCCGTCGGCACGACGGAGACCACCACACCCACCCCCCACCGCCTGCACAGGCCACTGCCCCTCCGGGAGGCGGAGTCTGTCCCTTCACCGCCGCGGATCTGGGCTGTGCTGCCTCGGCCACCAGGACGCAGCGGAGTTAGCAGGGAGACCCACAGCTTCTGCTTAGGGCTCTGGGGAGACTCACGCTGGGGACACAGCTGATATGTAGAGTCACGGGCAAGGCACGGAGGCTCACGCCTGCAAGCCCAGCGCTTTGGGAGGCCCAGGGGGAAGATCGCTGAGGCCAGGAGATACATGAGAACAGGTAAGAAGTCCGGCGAGCTGAGACTGCCATGCTGTATGGAAGCCCCGTCGGCCACAGGAAGAGGCCTCACAGGGCAGGAGATGCCTGGCCAGGGCAGGAGTCGGCCCTGTCGGTGGAATCCGCCCCACGACCCCCTGACAGAACCCTAAGAAAACCTGCCCAGCTGAGCCATGAAGCCCGGAGCCGTGGAAGATAATCAAATTTTAATCTACAGTTCTGGCTGGTTTATCACGCACTGACAGGTCACCAGAGCGGCCCTCACTGACGGAGATCGAGTGAAAGACGTCTCCAGTGTCCTTGAGAGTCTCGTCCCCAAATTCCAAATCCTTCCTCCACTTCTTACGTGCAAAGGAATGGAATAGTATATGGCCGGGAAAATCACACACACACACACACACACACACACACGTTTGTACATGAAATTTTTCATGACATAAGGGATTGTTTATGGCTTAATGTTTGGGAAAAATGAATATAAAAAAGTTTACTCTCCTGTGTTTTATACATGCTGTTTATGTAACAGCATATGCAAGAGATACACCAAAAAGGAACATATCACCAGGTTTAGAGTGTTGCTTTTGAAATGTGATCCCCCCAAATCCCCCTTTTTTTCTATTCTGAACTTTTTTTTTTTTTTTTTTTTTGAGACAGAGTCTCACTCTGTCACCCTGGGCTAGAGAGCCATGGCGTCAGCCTAGCTCACAGCAACTTCAAACTCCTGGGCTTAAGCGATCCTCCTGCCTCAGCCTCCCGAGTAGCTGGGACTACAGGCATGCGCCACCACGCCCGGCTAATTTTTTGTATATATTTTTAGTTGTATGGTTAATTTCTTTCTATTTTTTAGTGGAGATGGGGTCTCACTCTTGCTCAGGCTGGTTTTGAACTCCTGACCTCGAGCGATCCTCCCGCCTCGGCCTCCCAGAGTGCTGGGATTACAGCCCTGAGCCACCGCGCCCCGCCTCTATCCTGAACTTTTAAACCTCATACAATGAGCACATAATCCTTTAATGATCAGAAACATAAAACTTTAAGAAGAGCCGTAGCAACAGAGAGTTACACGGACCTCTGTTCTGGTTCCTACAGACATAAAGGTCATCGTTTGGTCCATGAGGAGAGTTACGTGTCCAGACCGTGTCTTCCAGGTGAGGGAAAACCAAGCTCACGGTTCACTCAGATGTCACCGTCTCCCGTAAAGCTGATTCCCTCTTTCCCGCTCCGTCACCGCCTCCTCACTGGGAGAACGAAATCTTACTTGTTCCCCTCACTCCAGACCTTGCCACCTGCAGTCCCCAGCATGACAGGGTCGCTGATCACAGCATTTGGCTGCGCCGTGAAGAAAACACGGGCACAGGGGACACGCACGAGCCCGTCACACACTCACCTGCGCAGCCGCCTGCCTGGCTGAAGTGGCCGTCGGGGCACCGGGACAGGCACCGCCCGCCCAGCAGCACGCGGGGAGGCCGGCAGGCCGTGCAGTTGTGGGGACTCCTCCCTGCACACCGGAGACAGGACTGGTGGCACGCTGGGGACAAAGCAGAGGGACAGTCAGGGAAGCCTCCCACGACACGGCAGCAGCTGTCTCTCCCGTCAACGCTTCCGGGCTGGGACGTGTTCTGCACGTTCGCTTGGCTTTTCCAGGCACGGGGCACACACCTGCCACACCCCTCTCCAAGGCAACGTCCTGCAGAGCAAGCGTCTGTGGCACCCGGACCGAACAGAGCACAGACGCCGGACATAACCGTCCGCACCGTCACACGCTTCTTCCCGCCCGAGCCCCCATTCTCACAGCATGTCGAGCAAAGCACAGGAAGCCATAAACCCTTCTCCCCCCCATGGGACGGCTGTCCCAGAATCGCGTCACCAGACACTGGCTGCTTATCGGGCTGCTCAGATCAAAGAGAAAAGGGCCCGATCGGGACAGAAGCTCCCAGAAGCCAGAAGACGGCGCTGGCGCCACGCTCTCGTACGGTCTGCAGGAGCGAGAGCCAAGTAAGCCTCTTTTCTTCACGAATTACCCAGTCCCCGGTGTTCCTTTGTAGCAACGCTAAACCCTAATAAATAGGAAATCAGAGTGGGTCATTGTGGAATTGAAAACGGGAGAAAGATGAATCAATGTATTACGCACATAAATATATTTTATTTCATTTGGTCACAAAGTCCATATAGTGGCCGAGCTCAACGCGAATGGAGCTTATTATTGAACTGCACAAAGCAGAAAGCAAAGGGGACAAACCAACGGAAAGGGTGGGCCAAGAAGCCCAGGGGAAGGTCCCTTCGCCACACACTCGATTTCAGGAATCAGCCCGTGAACGTTACATGGCAGACTTCAGGATCCCCTCCCTGGGGACAGTTAAGAATCAAACAGATGACGAACTAGCTAGTTGCCGCGGACACAGAGGGAAAGGACGTGCTGGGTGACCATCCTCTCAAAGCCTCTGTTCTCCATGACACCGTGTGTCTGTGAGTGCAGGGCTTCGCATCTGCATCCGTCTTAACCATCTCATGAGACTTCAACTCTGCGCTGGTTTGGGGAACGTCTACGCTGCTTCCGTGAGTTTGTGAGGCTCCATCTTTCTACGGAAGCGGATTTCATGGCAGGAGTCCTGTCCGAAGTCTGAGATCCTTCAAGGGAGACTAACTCCACTGCAGAGCATCTGCGGGAGGTATCTGAACGTCCTGTGAGTAATTCCTCCAGGTGATACTACATCTTCAAGACCGGCTTTCTGGCTGACGGCTAAGTGCGCGTACCTCTGAGAAAGCGAGAGGCGGCTTCAGCACCGCAAGTGACCCCAGACGGCGGGAAGTCCCGCCAACCCGACTCCAGCACAAACTGTGCCCCAGACAACTAAAACATCAATTCTTGCTCATCCATTTTCTATTTAAATTTCCAACAACCGACACTACCCTTTCTCTTTTCTTTCTAATGATACAAAAAAGTGGCCCAGCATCCCTACTTTCATTCCATACAAAACTTCCTACATTTTCATGTTAACAAATGTGGGGATGGACTTCTCCAAAACACAAGATGCAGATATCAAAACCCCTAGTACCTAAGGGCTGAAAACTGAAATGAGCGGAGTCGATCAGAATCAACCTCCCCTTTCCTTCACCCTCCTTTTCTTGATTCTCATTCCGTTTTTTGTCTTTCTTTCTTTCTTAACATCCCCCATCTCCCCCCTCAAACTAGACTGGAAAATCTTTAAGAGTAAAAATCACATCTTCTTTCGTCCCTGTGAGTCCTGTACACCCATCACCGTTCCTGTCCCCGGCCTGTCACAGGTTCTCAACAAATGAATTTCCGCTGACTAAATGGGTGGGGGAGTGGAGGGAAACCCGGGCATCACACTCGTCTAGTTCTTCCCTCTTTGATCGTTGCTTTCAGCCGCTTTCTCTGAACACCACATAAATACTCCGCCCTTTGCCCTTCCTCTTCCTCACTCTTGGGCAAACTCACCCACAGCTTCAGTGACGGCCCCCGTGCTGGTGAGTCTCAGGTGTGTGTGAGCTCTGGCCTCTCTCCCGAACGCCAGCCACAGGAATCCACCGCCCGGGAGGAATCTCCACTGGGTGTGTTACCGGCGTTTACACTCCTCACTTCCAAAACACCACTCCTCATCCACTTCTGAGCTCAGCCCACACCCACTTAATGCAATTGTGGACGTCTGCCCCGAACTGTACTCTTTCCCCACCTCACTCCTGCACCTCCTGCCCCCCCGGCCGGCATTTGTTTTGCATTCCCCACCTCGCTCTACTTCCCATCACCACAACACTTCGGGCTCTGTTGGCTTCGCAGCCTGAATCCCTGTCGAATAGACGCCACTTCCCACCCCGTGACCCCTCAGTCCAGACCTTCGGCATCACACGCTGCGGACCAGTGTGGAGCCTCCCACCAGCCCACCCTGCTTCTCCCCATCTATCCGCCACACCATCGCCAGATTTTATCATCCTTATAAAATGCAAATTGACCAAATCATTCCGCTACTTAGAATCTTTCCATGGCTCACCAACACCAACAGCGCCAATGCTAAACTCCTGAGCACGGCACGTAAAGCGCTTTGTGGCGTGACCCACGCACACGCCACGTCCCCAGTGTCATTCCTCACAGGTCTCCTCTCTGGACTTTGCACTGCAGGAGTATCAAACACACGGCGCTCCTCCAAACACGCCACGCCTCGCACTGGCCGTCCCCTTGCTCTAGAAGGCCCCTCCCTGCCTTCTTCACCTGGCGGACGCTCATCAATCCCTCAAAAGCTTAATCACGCCAAGTTTTCCCTCTACAAATCCTTCCTCACTGCTGTCTCTCCCAGACAGAGCCAGTCTCCTCGTGCCATTTCTACACCTTGTGCCCAGTGTCGTTCCAGCCTGTGTCACACGCCCTTTTAACTACTTGCTCACGTGTCCGTCCCTGCTTGATCCCGCTTTCCCCCAGGCGTGGCCTCCAGCGTGTTCATCTTTCTGTCCCCGGGGCCCGGCGCCCTCCCGCTGTAACAGCCAGGAGGGGAAAGCGAAGACTGAGCGCTGCCGGAAGGCGCGCACTTATAGACGGCCTGTCAGCACTCCACGGACCACATTAAAGAGCACGGCTCAATCTAGATTCCGTACGTTCGATTCAATTAATGGAAGGCAATTCCAACCCCATAAATGGTAACATGCTCCTAAGCTGTACAGGCAGATTCCTGCCCATTTATTTCTTTAATTAAGACTCTTTGCCTTGAGGCCCTTGGTAAGTCTTAGCAACCACTGAATGCATCAAAATACACACAGCACACTTCTCTCCCCACTCACCTAAACCAAGTTAATAAATTGACCAAAAGAACTGATAAATTTTTTTTGTTAAAAATTAGTACAAAACCTAGGCCGGGCGAGGTGGCTCACGCCTGTCATCCCAGCACTCTGGGAGGCTGAAGCGGGAGGATCGCTTGAGGTCAGGAGTTCGAGACCAGCCTGAGCAAGAGCAAGACCCCCGTCTCTACTAAAAATAGAAAGAAATTATCTGGCCAACTAAAATATATATAGAAAAAATTAGCTGGGCATGGTGGCGCATGCCTGTAGTCCCAGCTACTCGGGAGGCTGAGGCAGGAGGATCGCTTAAGCCCAGGAGCAGGAGGTTGCTGTGAGTAAGGCTGACGCCACGGCACTCACTCTAGCCCGGGCAACAAAGTGAGACTCTGTCTCAAAAAAAAAAAAAAAAAAATAGTACAAAACCTAGAAGCAATTTTGTGCAATTGTGTCCTGTACAGTAAGACCCAGCCCAAGCAGAAAAACTCTTCCAGACTGAAAGAGGAGGTTTGGAAAAATGTAGCCCCTGAAGTTCCCGTGACGGTTGCCTGACCACGGCTCCGTCACCAAGCTGAGCACAAGGAAAAGGCAGGGACGGGGCTGCTGGGATTTCTGTTACCTCCACACTCTTTTTTTAAAACACAGTGTTTCTTCTGAGATAATAGATACTATGTAAACAAAACTCAGTATTGTCATACAGAGCTCATTTTTAAAATAAAACTTGTAATTTCTTCAAAATTGTATCATCTTGCATCCTCTGCAGAACTGTGGAAATCGAGAGAATCCGTCATTAATTTGCCACGGAATCGGGCAATTACGTGGCTGATCTAATCCCCGGACACGTTCACGCCCAGGCCGGGCGGCCACCGCAAGTTGTTTCGTGGTGAGTGAGCTGCAGCGTTAATCGGACACCGTAATTCCTGTCCGTAGGGGACCTGGGCCTCTCCAGAAAGGAGTTGCTGGAAGAAGCCTGTCTGGTAAAGTAAACCCACTGCCGAGATCTGAGGAGCCATTAAACCGAGAGCAGAAAACACCCCCCACCCCAGGAGTCTGCGGGTCCCCAAGGAAGGAGCCGCGTCACCCTCGTCCCAACACCCAGTGCAGCCAGACCCCGGCGGGAGGCGGCTGTGGGGTGTGCGCCTCGCCCAGCGCGGCAGCGGGAGCCTCAGCACCCACAAAGACTCCCACGTTCCCCAAGTCGCTGTGAACACGGAGCCGCGGGAGTTGGAGTGGCCACAGAAAGTCCCGGCGACGCCCGTGTGGGTAGAAGCCAGGATGTCTGAAGAGCTGCGACCCGTCCCCAGTTCCTGGGCTCTCTGTAAACCCCCTGGAGCCTGGAGCCTGCCGGGGAGCAGGGGTCACCCCTACCTGTCCCCGAACCCCTCAGCCTGTGTGCCGCGCTTCTACATGCTGAGTGGGGGCTTTGTAATTGACCAGCCACTGTCACACTCCTGACCTCCTTCGACCCTGGAAAAAGCCCACGTGAAAGACACAGTGTCCTGACGCCGTGAGTGTGAAGGCCCAGGGAGGCGAGCGTCTGGCCCTGCGCCCCGTTTCCAGTCCTGCCCACTTCCCTCTGCGCCGCAGTGGCCTCGAAATCCAGCCTTTCCAGGGAGGATGGAGACTGGAGCCACCGTAGTGACAGAGCTTACGGGACACAGAGGTTTTTCTTGTTTCTTTTTCAGCAATGTCAGATGCAATAGGATACAAAATTGAATTTGCAACATGCTTATAAGTTATGTTGCAAAAATAAACACTCCAAGTCATGAAGAGGAAAAAAGACTCATATTATAGCAAAATGGCAAAGGCCATTAAGCTTAGGTGGTGGGTGGACTATTTTTCTACTTTCAAAATTTTCTTCAATGAACTATGTTTACAATGAAAAATATAAGATTAATGAGTCATTTCTTTTCCCCCATAGCTTCAGAGTCAAACAGTTCTCCCAACAGGAAGGCGGCTCCATGTGGGAGCAGAGAGGGGCCTCCCTTCCTCCCCCCAGGAACCTGCACCCCCTCCCCCACCCCCCTTGTCTGCTCATCCACGCGCCTCCAGCTACGGAGTCGCGGCTACCGAGTCGCAGAATTCGGGATGTCCTCGATTCTCTGCAGAGGATGAGCCAAGCGACGGCAGGAATCACTCCCAAAGTTTCACAGCAGTCCAGATTGTGCCCGGAAGAGACCGATTCACATTCATGAGAGGAAATAATCATTAAAATTCTACAGTGAGCTCCGGCTCTTTCTTAGCTGACCATACCGGTCTCTGAAAGAACCTCCGTCTGGAACTTCTGAGAATGTGACTCTGGGGAGGAACCAGCTCTCTAAGCCCATCTGTTATTCCCAGAGGGTGGGGGGCACAAGCGGGGGCCCCTGGTTTGCGTGTCCGTAGCCTGCTTCACCCCCAGCACCCCGGGGCCACGCTCCCGGGAAACTGAGGCCTTCCTGGCTGTCGCCCCATCTCACAGGCTGCCCCGAGAGGAGACCCCAGAGGCCGCCTGACCTTTCCTCAGACCAGGCTCACTCACCTGCACAGAGCCCAGAGCTCTCCAGGTAAAACTGGGCTCCGCACTGAGAGACACACGCTCCAGAGGGAGCCCCGGCCCCGGACGGCTGCTCGACCTGCAGCCCATCCTCCGGCTTCCTGCACCCCGTGCAGTGCGAGGGCTCCGGACCCACGCAGGTCAGGCAGGAGGAATGACATGCTGCGGACGGAATGAAACGCAGAATCAGCTCGAGCATCAGATGTGCTGCGACCAACGCAAGCCCCTCCTCAAATCAAACCCCCAGAAGAGTTCCCCCAGTGCACCTGTCAGCGTATTGTTTTCCGAGTGCTCTGCACAACGCACAGGGTGGCAGTGACGTTTGTGAAAGGAACAGGGAGAGTGTGGGAACCAGGCATGGCACTTAGGTCCTGGAAGGGCTGTCGGGCTGGATGGCAAAAGCCCAGCACGCTGGACAACACGGGCTCGGTTCTCCAGAGGAACACATTCGCTGAATGACGGTTTCACATTGTGCCCTCGGTTTTTATTGAAGACTTCTAGAAGTTTTCATACGAAGGCCATTACCGTGTCTTTTGCAAAAATGGTTGTTGTGCTATTATCCACTAGTCGTCCAACATGAGTATACAGGGGTATGGGCAACAAATTCCTCTCACCATTTATTTGGGAAGAGGCTGTTTTCTAGACGAGGAAGAGGCCCTCTTTGAGCAGCAATGAAGATTTTACAATCCGTCCATATTTTGTTGTCCTGGGTACTGGTGAAAATCAAAGCTAACGACAGCACTCAAACTATCTCATGCCCGCAGTTGGATACAATTAACTATCTGGTTCTTTAAAAGATTCTCTAAATTTTCTTTTTCAAAGTATTTATTGCAGCTTTCCTGTTTCAAATACATTTTTCTTGTAACTACTCTCAAACTCTTTTCTAAGGTGCCCTGTATACAAATAAATATAAATTAATTTCACCGAATTAAAGTGTGTGCTCCCAGTGTTCTGGTGTCAAAATGTTTAAACGACACTGCCTTCCCACGGAGCCCAAAGTCTGTTTGGCAAACAGCTATTTAAGATTTTTCCATTTTACTCAGCCCAGAGGCACTGCTAGTGACTCTCAAAAAGAAATTCTTCAGGGAAAAACAAAATGAAGTCTAAGAAAAACCTCAGCAATGGCAGGAGAGCAGAGAAAGGAGGAAATAAGAGACCCATCTCGCTTTAATATACACTAAAGGAAATAACATTTGCCGTAAGAACAGCCAGACAATACGTGAACATTTGGGTGTCTTCACAAGTTTTCAAATGTGATTTTTCAGATTATCCCTTCGCAAAAGTTTGGTAATAAGAAAGTAAATATAATGTACGCACAACCATGTAAGATACACTAGCTGTAAGATACACTAGCTGTAAGGTACACTAGCTGTAAGGTACTCTAGCTGTAAGGTACTCTAGCTGTAGGATACACTAGCTGTAGGATACACTAGCTGTAGGATACACTAGCTGTAGGATACACTAGCTGTAGGATACTCTAGCTGTAGGATACACTAGCTGTAGGATACACTAGCTGTAGGATACACTAGCTGTAGGATACACTAGCTGTAGGATACACTAGCTGTAGGATACTCTAGCTGTAGGATACTCTAGCTG
The DNA here is from genome assembly GCF_041146395.1 of Eulemur rufifrons. Taxonomy (NCBI): domain Eukaryota; kingdom Metazoa; phylum Chordata; class Mammalia; order Primates; family Lemuridae; genus Eulemur; species Eulemur rufifrons. The sequence continues at coordinate 15,644,921 of NC_090995.1, forward strand.
TAGGATACACTAGCTGTAGGATACACTAGCTGTAAGATACTCTAGCTGTAAGGTACACTAGCTGTAAGGTACTCTAGCTGTAAGGTACACTAGCTGTAGGATACACTAGCTGTAGGATACACTAGCTGTAGGATACACTAGCTGTAGGATACTCTAGCTGTAAGGTACACTAGCTGTAAGGTACACTAGCTGTAAGGTACACTAGCTGTAGGATACACTAGCTGTAGGATACACTAGCTGTAGGATACACTAGCTGTAGGATACACTAGCTGTAGGATACACTAGCTGTAAGATACTCTAGCTGTACGATACACTAGCTGTAAGATACACTAGCTGTAAGATACACTAGCAGAAAGCCTGCACTGGAAAGCAATACTAAGGGAAAAGTCAATCTACGCCCTTGTGATGGGCCGTCTCAGGGACGGTGGTGGCACCCACGGTACCTGTGCAGACCCCGAGGTCAGGGTAGAAGCCGTCTCCGCAGCGGGACAGGCAGCGGCCCTGGCGCAGGGCGCGGGGGGCAGCACAGGCTGTGCACTGCGCGGCGCTGGGCCCGGAGCAGCCGGCACACGAGTCATGGCAGCCTGCGGAGAGCGAGAGGGAAGCACACGGGACTGAGGGGACCGCAGAGCCCACCGCGTGCCCGAAAACCCTCCCCATGACGCTCTCGGTCCCCTGCACACATCACACGGAATCAGGGGAAAAGACGAGTCAGGAGGTGGTTGCGCTGCCGGAACCACTCATGGGACCCTCACCCGTCTTTCATCCGTGTTCTGCCTGTTATGTATTTATTTGTTTGTTTTGTTTTATAAGACAGAGTCTCGCTCTGTCACCCTGCATAGAGTGCCATGGCGTCATGATAGCTCACAGCAACCTCACACTCCTGGGCTCCAGTGATCCTCCTGCCTCAGCCTCCCGAGTAGCTGGGACAACAGGTGCTTGCACCACCATGCCCGGCTAATTTTTCTGCTTTTTGGTGGAGACAGAGTCTCGCTCTTGCTCAGGCTGGTCTCCAACCCCTGACCTCAAGCGATCCTCTTGCCTCAGCCTCCCAAAGTGCTAGGATTAAAGGCGTGAGCCACCGCACCTGGCCTTGCCTATATTTATTAGCTACCATTTATTTAGTGTTTGTGTTAAGTGCTTTATACATTGTTACTTGTAATTCTCATTAACAATGTTATGAGATAGGCATTATTAACTACATTTTATAAATGAGGAAATTGAGGTCTTGAGAGGTTAAAAAATTTACCCAAGATCACAGAGCTCGTTATACAGCAGGGCTGGGATTTAGCCCCAGTCTGCATGGCCCTAGAAGCCACAGTGCCTGAATGGAGAAGAGCGGGAAGTCGGGGGTCTGGAGCCAGAAGCTCCGGCGTCCACACCGGCCAGCCCCCCAACTTAGCGATGCCCGTAGCCAAGCCCACGTCTCTCCAGACCCAGTTTCCTTGACGTATGCACAGTAAGAGGTTGGACCGAATGATCATTCAAGATGCTTCCGGCGTTGGCATGCTAGGATTCTAAGTAAGAATTACAGCCGCTGACCAAACACGTGACAACGTCAGGTGTGGGTGCCCTCTGCTTTGGCCCTGGTGTTAGCAGTGGGGCCTCACGACTCTGAAAGACAGATGGTGGCACAGCCTGGTTGAGCCTTTATGGGCTGAGGACAAGGGTCAGACACAGGAAGAGGCTCTGCAGGACAGCGGTCAGAGCTGCTGTGGGGTGAGGGTGTGGGGACAGGACGAGCACCTTGGTAGGGGGCGGGACACGGGGGGAAAGGGATAAACGCTGGGTGAGGAAGGAGAGGGGTTGGCGGGCAAAGAGGAGGCTGCTGAGGAGAGGTGGTGGGACGGGTGTGAACACCCTGCACCGACAGACACTAGGCAGCAAGAGGACGTGCGTGTCCCAGACAGGAGGGGCAATGGAGACGCCCCAGGCAGCAAATTACCTGTCAGGAAAGACACAAGTCAGGCACATGTAAGCTGGAAATTTACAAGGTCTCAAATCGGAATATGTCATAGTTTAGGTTGTATAAGTCTGAAAGAAACAATAACCAAACAGCACATAAAAACAAATTTCAACGGAGACAGACTTCAGCTTTGCTAGCTAACAAACTTGGTTTAACTCTTTAATTTTATTTTGTGGTGTGCTGTAGTTGAGCATATGAGTTTATAAATGCCATGTAAGGAATGACTCTGGGCTGGACCTAGTGGGCTCATGCCTGTGATCCCAGCGCTTTGGGAGGCTGAGGCAGGAGGATCACTTAAGGCCAGGAGTTTGAGACCATCCTGGACAACACAGTGAGATCCCATTCGTACAAAAAGTTTAAAAATTAGCCAACTGTGGTGGCGCATGCCTGTAGCCCCAGCTACTCGGGAGGCTGAGGCAGGAGGGTCGCTTGAGCCCAGGAGTTCAAGGCTGCAGTGAGCTATGACGATGCCACTGCACTCCAGCCTGGGTGACAGAGTGAGATGTTGTCTCAAAAAAAAAAAAAAAAAGGGGGGGACTGATTTTGTCACACCGACAACCTAAGTCAGTGCTGGTTTACACGTACACAGGGACTGTGTGTTAAAGACGCTCCTGGCATTTGGAAACGACCGAATGGACACTAACGAGGACCGACACACACAAGTTCTTCATTTCATCATTCTAGTCGCCCAGCGTCCACCCGTCTCTCCCGCTCCCGTGCCAAGCACACAGGCTCTGTAATGGAAACGCTGTCCCTTCCAAAGTGACGTTTTCCCATCAGGAACACAAATCCCCACGCGCAGCACACGGCACCAAGCACAGCCAAACGCGCACCAAGGACTTTCTGAGGACGACGGCGGGGGCTGTCTCTTACCTCTGCACCTGCCCGCGGCGTCGGTGTAGAACCCGCCGGGGCACTCGGAGACGCACGTCCCGTCGTGCAAGACGGTCTCCTCGGGGCAGGTCAGACACCTGGGGCTGCCGGGGCCGCAGCTCTTGCAGGACGGGTCGCAAGCTACGGGGGGGAGCCGTCGGAGAAAGGGACAGTGAGCGCAGGAAGCAGCGGGGCCGCCACACCCGCGGTGGGTGTCAGCGCAGTGACCTCGCGCTCCGGCTCCTCAGCAGAGTTCTGTCCCCTGGAGCCCAGCATCTCCAGGGACTCTGCTTTCCGTTTTCACTGCTGAAGGGGGACTGAAGAATTATTCGCTGAACCAGGCGTAACAGATACTCTCAGGTGTGCCCTGCCGTGTAACCCACTGGACACGGGATTCAAAGTGAGAACGGCCTGGAAGGTAGAGTTGTGGCTGCCGGACTTATCAAACAAAAACACCACACGCTCAGCTCCACTGGAATGTAAAATAAACAATGAATAATTGTTTTTGTATCAGTAGGTACCAAATACTTTATCCTTTATTTCACCCCACTTCGAGAGAGAATTCAGAAATTCAGGATTCTACTATGCAAGTTCATGTTCTAAAATTAGGCTGACATTGTTGAATTTTACAGTCTTTCAGGCTCTCACTCACTTATTCATTTACTCCAAAAAACAATTATTAAGGTCTGTGCGAGGTCTCGGCCAGGTAGTAGAGACACAAAAACTCATCAACTTAGACTGTGCTTTAAGTACCTTATTAGTTTAATGGAAGGAAAAGAAATAGACAATATTAGAACTATTAAAAATACCACACAGATCAGTCTGTATAGGCAAAATGAAAAGCCAGAAAAAGGTGAGTGGGGTTAGAGAGAGAAAAGGTCAAAAACGAAATCGTAGAAGCAGCAACCACTGAGCCCTGTCCCGGAAAGTGGGTCGAACCGTGCGGGGCTGACGGAAGCGGCCGGATGCCTCAGGCCGAGCCGCACAGACGTCGAGACCCGGCACCGGGAGGAGCCCGGGCTGTGCAGGGCAAGAGCGTCCACCGGGCTGCCAAGTGGGAAGCCCGGCGGGAAGGCCGCAGCCAGACCCCGCCGTCTGGACTCTCAGCCTGTGCACGGTGCCGGGAGCCCGGGCTGTGCAGGGCAAGAGCGTCCACCGGGCTGCCAAGTGGGAAGCCCGGCGGGAAGGCCGCAGCCAGACCCCGCCGTCTGGACTCTCAGCCTGTGCACGGTGCCGGGAGCCCGGGCTGTGCAGGGCAAGAGCGTCCACCGGGCTGCCAAGTGGGAAGCCCGGCAGGAAGGCCGCAGCCAGACCCCGCCGTCTGGACTCTCAGCCTGTGCACGGTGCCGGGAGCCCGGGCTGTGCAGGGCAAGAGCGTCCACCGGGCTGCCAAGTGGGAAGCCCGGCAGGAAGGCCGCAGCCAGAGCCCGCCGTCTGGACTCTCAGCCTGTGCACGGTGCCGGGAGCCCGGGCGTTGCAAACGCAGCAGACACACGGCCACGCTCGTGCAGAAGCAACACCACTCCAGCTCCAGTCTGGAAGGCAGCTGGGGGCGAGGAGGAGGGTTGGGGGCCCGGCTGAAAGGTCACGGCAATGCTCACAGGGCAAGACGATCGGGGGTAAATCAAGGCTGTGGCGGTGGGGACGGATTTGCGAGCGGTGAAGGAGAAAACGTTTCAGACGGCGTCCAGGGCTCTGTCTGCCTTGGGGACAGGTGATGCCGCGCACAGAACGCAAGAAGGGGAGCAGGTGTGAGGAGCATGGGGGGCTCGGGCCGGGCGCTGCCGTCCCGCAGGCAACCTCGTTTGTAGTCCTGGAGCTCAGGGGAGGGTCGGGGGTCACCACACACAGGTAGTTGTTGAAAAAAAGATTAGTTTGTTTAGGAAGAGCGTGCAGGTAAGACAGATGTAGACAGATCTGGGTAGCATCGATATTTCAGGAAAAAGAAAAAATTAGCAAAGGTGACCAAGAAGAAATGACCCAAAGCAAAAGGGAGTGTGGTAGCTGATAAGCCAAAGGAGGAGGAAGCTACCGGAAGGACGTGGTCAGCAGCGCAGCGAGGACAAACACCACCTGAGAAGGTGCCACTGCACTTAGAAACCGGGCTACGGGTGGCCTGGGCCACACGCGTCAGTGGGGTCAGGGGACAGCCCAGAAGTGAGGTCTGGGATCACGAACCGCTCCTCTGAAGGCCCCTGGCTGGGAACGGAGGGGACAGGGAGAGAAATAGTTAAGAGGAGAGGGCCATTCTTTTGTCTTTCTTATACTGCAAAAATGCAACGCAAGTGCAGACCCTGGAAAGGTTTATTTTGAAAGAGAAGAGTCTGAATGGTTGACGGAAGAATCTGAGGAGCCAGGCGGACAGACACGCAAAAGTGCAGGTGGGAAGATGAGCCTGGAGAGTCAGAGAAAGGGCTCCTTACGGCGCGTGTGGCCTCAGCCTGCTCTGCACGCACTGGCTGACGGCGTCAGAACAATCCGAGCAAACCTCCTTCCTGCTACAGAGAAGCAGCGTTTCAGAAACAGGGAACCTCTGGGATTCATTCTGCCTGTTTCCTTACCCCACCTACACCCTGCGAACCTCTAGAAAAATGCTTTGAGAACTTGAGGAGAGAGATGCTACGTAACGGGGCCACACGCTCCGTCCTGCATCCTGGAGGACTCAGCAGCCATCCACAGGCAAACGTGCTGGGCAAGGTGACCTTCCATACATGGGCCAGGGCAGCAGCCTGCATATCGGACAAGAAGAGAATCACCCCTCAACCCACGACTGCAACAAAGAAACAAAAATAAACCTGACAGGTGTCCTTTCCTTCCACACGTCACAAACACTCTGAGGTTTCTGATTCTAGAACTGACATCTCAACACAACTGAATAATCTTAAAGCTAAATGCAATTTTGCAGAAATTAAAAAAAATTAGAATTGACCAAACAATGAAAACATTGCACATCAAACATTTTAAGACACACCTAAAGTAATACTTAGAAACAAATTGTAAATTTCTGCAATTTAGAAGAAATTATAAATTTAAATAAAATTATTAGGAAGATGTCATTTCCCCCCAAACTAATCTACAATTTCAAGACAATATCATTAAAACTTCCAGTTGAATTTTCTGAGGAATTCAATAAATGCATTCAAAGTCCATGAATAGCTAAGTCAACTTTGAAGAGGAAAAAAGGGAATTTTTCCAATCAGATATTGAAACATACCACAAAGCAACAGAAATTAATGAACAAAACGTGATGGTGTACAAGACAAGAAATTTAGACTATGGATATTTAGAAATTCCATGTCTTAGAGTTCAGACAGACCCACGTATATACAAAAATTTAATATACAATAAAGGTTATAAACAGAGATGGTAAGCTTGAATTACTAGATAATGTTGGAAAAACTGGATCACAAAACGGAGAAAACCAAGCTGGATCCCTACTTAAACCCATATACGTAATTGGACTCCAGACGGACTGACGACTTAAGTCAAGATAAAACTGTGAAATTAATAGAAGAAAATGTAGAATGAATTATTGGTGAACGTTAGCAAAAGTAGATCTTCAACAAAAATTCAAAAGCAAAACCTTACAGCCAAACACGATAGGTTAAAGATTCCAGTCCAACCAAGGGCACCATATTCAAAGCTAAAAGCCAACAGAATGGGAACTATCTGCATATTTAATGCGGAGGAGAGTTAACATCCACGGCAAACAAAAAGTCCATAGAATGAACCCCACAGAAGGAGAAGGCCGGCAGAACAACGGGGAAAGCGAGTTAAAAGGCAATTTATGGAAGGGACACTCAAAGTCCAACAGGAGTTGAAGATAGGCTCAAACTCATCCGTAATCAAAATATGCATATCAAATGGGATGACCCTCTATGCCCACTGACCAGAAAAAGATCAGAAGCTTGGTGATGCCCAGCGGTGGCGAGGGTGAGACACCCACACACTTGGGACTGTAGGTCGCACGGCCGTTCTGTGGAGCAACCCAGCCCTCCTCAGTCAAATAAAGGACACTCAGAGGTAGGAAACCGGCCATTCTGCTCCGGGGTACGAACCCCAGGGAACCTCCGCTGGGTTCGTGAAGGGACACGTCTGAGGCTGGTCCTGGTGCTGTCCAGCGACGGAGCGAGTGGAAGGGGTCTGTGCCCAGGAGTGGGGGGGTCAGGCGACAGGGGGCGGCCCCGGGAGAGTCGCCTAACAGTGAGGGGTGAAGGGCAGGTGACACAACACGGGCACATCTCGGGTACGTGCCCGAGTGAGGAGGAAAGGAAACAGCAAGCTCTCGTCAACACGCTGTCCTTAGGAGAACCGAATGTCATATACATGCACCCACAGCAAAAATACCCAGCTTACATAAACTCATAAAAACAGAAAGACAGAAAAATCGGATGGTTGCATGGGTGAGAAAGAGAAATGAGAATTCATAAAAGAGAGAGAGAAAAGAGGGAGGAAAGAGGAGGAAAAGAGAGAAAGAGAAAGAAGGGCTAACGGAAACCTCTGAACTTGCTTTGATTTATCATGTGAGCTGGAGTCAGAAAAGCCCTTGATAATGGCACAGGTACTTGAAAGACAAAAGAAGGGAGGTTTTTTCCCTCTTGAACTGCCCCACCTTTATACCCAATATTTGCAAAACTCAGAACATGCGCAGCAGATGAACTTGGTCGCTGTGAGTTCTTTCGGCCGGGACAGACCAACATTCCCAACAGGCTGGGCTGGATTTTTCTCAGCACTTCACTTTGAGATTCCACAGATACGGCTGGTGGGTTATAAATTATTAAACCAACACCAGCTGGTCTTTATCTTGACTAGCACTGATCTGAATTGGAAATAAGTCAGCATTATCAGCATCCGACGTCTTAATTAACATTCCGATACCAATCAGCGCCTTGGTTCACCGTTGTTTTAGAAAACATTTACGTGAACATTTCTGAAGTCCCTTGATACAAACTTACAGAACTCTAACAGTGCTACGGGAAGTTCTGTTTATTAAAAGGCCTCTGGGTCGGCGCCAATGGCATCGTGAACTCCCGCATCTCGCCAGGCACCCGGCGTGTGTTCAGTCACTACTTGCTGATCGATGGATGAGCCGGCTGATTAACGTCAGCTACGGACTGTCCTCCTATCTGCAAGTTTTCTTCCTGACGCTTTCCAAAATGTACACAGATAAAAGCCGATTCCTGTCTCTCACAGCCTCAAGCCTTGCACTAACCGTCTCTGCTTTTAAACACACCAGCTCCCCAGCAAACGCTGCTTTCTCAGTCCAGATAAAGTCGAGCTTCTCCCCCAGTGACAGGAACCAGCCTCCGGGGACTGAGGCCCTAGATTAGTGCCCATGTGACATCTGTCGACCTTTAGAGAACACACCGGCTTAATCGAGCAGGAAAGCGACGCCGGCAGGCAGAAAAAGATTAGCACGCGCAGGCTGACGGCAGCCCGGCCTTTCTCTCCTTGTTCCCTCCCGAATCCACACAAGCCACCTGCGACGCACCCACAGCAAGAGAGATTTTTCACACGGGCAACACGGATGGACCCGCACAGCCTTAACCAAGCACCTGCCAAGGGCTCGCTCTCCCCCGAGACAAGTGGATCTGTCAAGCCCCAAAGATCCTCTCACTTTTGCTGTTGTCCTGCTCAGGGAACACAATGAGCACAGTAACTCAGGAGGGTTCCAGGGGCTGCACGTGTTTCTCGACGCACTGGACTCACTGATGAGACAGGAAGTCGTCACGGCCCTTCTGGAGGAGTGACCACAGGACACGCAGCTCACACCTGTCCTTCACCGTCCAGATGCCGACTGCGGGCCCAGCAACGTCCGGTCGAGCCAGCTCAACCAAGACCGGCAGGAAGACACGGAGGAAGGGGAGAAAAGGAACGGGGGAAGGACAATGAGAAGGAAAAGGGGAAAAATGGGCGGGGGCACGAGGCAATGCCTCACCACAGTCAGCTGCAGGGGTGCACAGGCACTTAGGGTCCATGGCCAGAGGAGCTCAGCTCGAGTCCCAGCTCTGCCCCGTACCAGCTGTGTGGCCTTAGGCCAGTGTCTCACCCACTCTGTTTCCTCCGCTGGACAACGAGAATGATAACATCTGCGTCTGAAACTGCTGTGAGAATTAAACACCAAACACTGGCCTCACACTCGGTCTGTGCCAGGCACTGTCCTAAGCGCTTTGCACATACTAGCTCCATCTGCTTCACGGCCCTCTGACTTGGGTGTGTGTTCGTTTCTTGTTGCTGCAGTAACAAATTATCAAATTCCCCCCGTTCTGACAGACCGAGATCTGCGCCATGGGGCTCGTGGAACACTCTTAGTATCCCCCGTGGTGCCGGCAGTCGGAACAGGGGCAGAGGGGAGCGGGACGGCTCTGCCACCAGGCCCGGGGACGGCCTTCGCCCCTCACAGACTGGGCCCCGCCTGACTTCCCAGCTCCGGCCCCCGCCGCCTCCCCGCTCACACAGGTTCTAGCAGGTGCCCGCCACACGCCACACGCCACACGCCACACGCCTGTCCTAGGTTCCGGGTGCCCCACACGGGATCTACCCAGCCAGCGGTGCCTCTGGTTCCTTCCTAACCCCTGTAATCCTGTTTGTATCTCACTTCATGTCTGTATTGATAACTCCTAAGTTGTCACTCCTGCGATGCTTTGCTGAACGTGTCCAGAGTCAGTTGCTCCTTTCTCTGCGTTCCTGCAGCACTTTGCATGTGCCTCTCCTGTGATATTTATCCCCTGCGCCAACTACTCAGCTACAAATCGATCTCCTTCAGTGGAACGTAACATCCTCCCAAATGGGGACCATGTTTCAGTCACCTTAAATCTCCGACGTCCAGATTGATGCCCTGTATACAGTCAATGCTCATGAAATATATGTTCAATCAATACACAGATTTTTAAAAATTGATTATGGAGAATTCATCCTGTCAGTTACCTTCTATATGAAAACGGCCAACCACGAGGTCATAGATATGACAACTTAAAATAAACTTGGGGCTGTAATATTTACTCAATAAACACTGACGTCCAGATCTGCCTATGATGATAAATATCAACGATGCTTCTACACAGAATACCAAACGCAATGCTGGATCTACACAGAGTACCAGATGCAAAGCCGTATCTACACAGAGTACCAAATGCAATGCTGCATCTACACAGAGTACCAGATGCAATGCTGCATCTACATAAAATACCAGATGTAATGCTTCATCTACATAGAATACCAAATGCAAAGCTGTATCTACAGAGTACCAGTAGCTATGCTGCATTTACATAGAGTACCAGATGCAGTGCTGCATCTACACAGAGTACCAGATGCAATGCTGCATCTACATAGAATACCAGATGCAATGCTGCATCAACACAGAATACCAAATGCAATGCTGCATCTACACAGAGTACCAGATGCAGTGCTGCATCTACACAGAGTACCAGATGCAGTGCTGCATCTACACAGAGTACCAGATGCAATGCTGCATCTACACAGAATACTAAATGCAATGCTGTATCTACACAGAGTACCAAATGCAATGCTGCATCTACACAGAGTACCAAATGCAATGCTGCATCTACACAGAATACCAAATGCAATGCTGTATCTACACAGAGTACCAGATGCAATGCTGCATCTATACAGAATACTAAATGCAATGCTGTATCTACACAGAGTACCAAATGCAAAGCTGGTCCTGCCTGTCCTTCTCTTTTCTCCCTACTGAACAAAAGACACATTCCATGGCCAGGCACAACAGCGGAAGGAATTTTTATGTCAACAGGGGACTATGCTGAGTTGTCAATCTTTACAATGACATACTCTCACTGTTTCCTGTAAGTAAGTTTTAGGTATGTATTTAAGGCATACGGTGATGTTATCAGATGTGCAGATGGATGGTGAAATGATGACTACAGTGGAACAAATTAACGTATCAGTCATCTCACACAGTCCCGTTTTCGCCCCCGTGGCAAGAGCAGCCACAACCCACAGATTTAGCAAATACCCCACTGTGCTGTGCGATTGGTTTCTAATTTCTAACCCTGATCATACGCGGCTGCAGACTACCTCTTCTCACAGGCTTATTTACACATGGCTTTTATGACATTTGGGTTTTCATGAAAAATAAGAGGCCCCTCTCTGACTTTTCGCCGCGATTTCTCTCGGTGATAACAGGTCAGATCGCTCAGGGTTTGAATCACACACTGCGAACACGGTGGCGATACGTCTACAGAGAAGGCGGCTAGGAAAAGCCACCATCTCATCCCACATGCAGCAGACGACTTACCCGGTGAGGTCCCTGACTTCTCTGGAGCATGACAAGACACGTGTTGGCTTGTCAAGCAATCCGTTCCAAAAATGGAAAGGAATAAATTACTTTTCTTTTGGCAACTCGATACTGAAACCCGACTGAAAGTAAGAAACTTCTTTTTGTCCTTGATAATTTTGAAACAGAAGATTGCTTCAAGATTTTTGTAGCTTTTGCTTCTCGAAGAACAAAATGCAGCCAATTTCCAGAGAAGTGTTGAAAGTACGTTCTGCGGGCAATTTGTCTTCCCCTGAGCCTCCCCAGAGCGCAGGCAGCAGACAAGGACGCCCGCGGGCTAAGCCTTCAGGAAAGGGAAGGGACCTGGGTGACCGTCCTTCCCCACGGTCCCCTGGAGCAGGTTCCGGGCATCAGCACGCTGACCCGCAGGGCCTCTTCCGCTCCCGGCGAGGCTGCAGCTCACGGTTCCCAACTGCCGAGACGTCTCCACCCACAGCTACACAGAAACGGCCCCAACTCCGGGCCCAGGCAGGTGTCCGACGTGCAAATCAAATTCCTTCATCGTGTCTCTGGTCCGTTCGGCGGCAACTGCCAGCGTTTGTTCTTATCTCACCAATGCCTGGGGAGGACTCGCCGAGTTTTAAAGTATTATCAGAAGACAGTGGGTAAATTTTCCATAAGAAGCTTTTGGTGGAGGAAAGACTTTTCTATCTGGAACTCAACTTTGCCATTTCTCGGTTTCCAAATCTGTGTAGTGGGAATAATCTCATCTGCTGCAGCTGACGCACGAGGACACGGCGAGACGGCAGGCTGGAAAAGCCGAGGACGCCGCGCGTGAGCGCGTGGGTGGTGCGGGCGGCTCTGCAAAGCTCGTCTCGCTGGCATCGAGAGCAAAGTTGTTTAAAGGAAGCAAATTGGGCGCAGCAGGAGAGGAAAGGACGGAAAAGGCCCCAGGAAAGGGAGGCTCACTCGGAACGGGGGAGAAGGGAGGAACGGCCCGCAGGGACGAAGCCAGCAGCTCCACACACGGCTCCGGCTTTCCCAGACGCCCCCACTCAGCAGCTCTTCCTCACAACCTCCGCAAAACAACAACAAAAGCCCTTTAGGAACTGACTGAAAATAGCCTGGTGGCCTCAGAGGGCGGAAGACCGCTCTCCCCACCCCAGTCACAGCCCACAGGAGGCCAGGGCTGGCTGCCTACGAAGCTCAAACGCTAGAGAAGCTTGCAAGAAGTTCCAGGATCTGCACCATCTCCATTTTGGTCCTTTTACTCCAGTTTTCTCCTGTCCCTTCGCAGGCTGGGCCTCTGCCCTCACCCGCCGCCCTCTGCCCACAGGAGGCTTTCCCACCCGAAACGGGAATGTCCAGTCTCCACACGTTCTGCAAACCCGTAAGCACTTGCCAAAGTTCATAACTGACAAAATACAAAGACGCGAAAAAAATCTTAAGCCTCATGAAGAGCCAGAGACACGCAAACTAGGCGGGAGTGCAGCAACCAGACACAGCGGATTAGACGCACACACGGCCACACGTGTGCACTGAGAGATGGTGCTCAGTGAGGGAAGAAAGAAACATCCACCTAGCAATATTTATGAATATTTAAAATACATGCACGCAACACAGTAAGAGCACCCACATAACAAAAGACGCGTGTCAAACCACATTAGAACAGTTCCCTGGGTGCGAGCTGGGAGGCAGGGGAGTGGGAACAGGGCACGGGGACAAGCGGGGCAGACAGGCAGCGGGACAGACAGGCAGGGCAGCGGGGGAAGAGCCGGCCCAGCCCAGGCCAGGGCTGAAAACAGGCCACCAGCTGACAAGAACGGCTAACTCAACCTGCTTCACGTGAATCCCAAAAATAAGTAGAAGAGAAAAAGGTTAAACAAGATTCTCTTTTACATCGATCACACTGACAAATTTCAGAAGAATCACAGTCGCTAGCGTAGGCACTCTTCCATGTTTCTGGCAAGAGTGCAAATTAATGCAACTTTTAAAAAAGAGGATACTATGTTATTATGTGTCATAATCAAAATGTACACATGTATCCTTGGACCCAGCAGTCACATGTCTAAGAATATAATCAAAACTACTGCAATTTCTACTAAAAATGTTTACATCGGTTATTTATGATAACAGAAAAATTAGGAACAAATATGAAAACAACAGAGGACTGGCTAAATGACTGCGTGGCCAGAGTGGGAAAGTTACGCAACAGCTTTAAAAAGATGTTGTAGAAGGAAAATAACATGGGGAAACCAGGCAATGAGTAGAGTTCAGCTGTAGTTCTGAACAATAAACGTGTGTACATAGACACACACACAAAGACACATTAGTACATGAGCAAGACACACACCAAACAGTAACAGCAGTGATCTGGGGGGTTTGAATAGCTGACTTCTTATTGTACCTTGTATGTCACTGACTTTATCGAATTACTTTTTGGAGTCAGCGTGAATTCACTTGGGACTTGGGAGGAAAGTGCTAGAGGAGGGGAGAGGAAGCCTGGGGTCCTTTTCCCTAAGGCGCACGCTGAGCAAACAGCTTCTTGATCTATTAGCCACGTCTGTGATCCAGGTGAATGATTCACCCTTCCTGGGTAAGGTATTTGGATTTTTAGCAGGGTCCTCAGCGACACAGAACTGGAACCAAGGGAAGGGCGGGCTTTGGAAGGTCCACACGGACGGAGACTTCACGAGCGGGCTGGCTTCTCCCTGGGTCAAACGCCGGAGGATGAAGGCGGCACTTGGCTCTCCAGGAACATCTGCAAAGTTGTCCCTTCCAACTCCTGCCCCTCCCTCTACTGCCGACCCGACACCCCAAGACAGGTTCACCCCAAGGGTTCTCACACGCAGCGGCCACGGCCACGTAGCTTCTCCGCCTCCACTGGTCCGCTGCGACCACTGCAAACTCGCAGCTGCTGGGCCTCGCTGGTTCCCTCCCCACCCGCGGCCCCAGCCTCGGTGGACTCAGCAGCTACTGGCGTCTCCGTGACGTCTATCTGCCCACAGAAGCCCACGAGCCAGAGGAGGGGCCTGCAACCAAAACGGAGCTTCTGGTGAGGAGGATTCTCAGACTCGGCGGCTGCACCCGCCGGCCGTGCAGATCTCGGCAGCGAGAGCAGGTGCTGTTGGCTCCGTGGGCGCCATGGACGGGGGTGGGGGCAGCCCAGGGACGGTGCTGTTGGCTCCGTGGGCGCCGCGGACGGGGGTGGGGGCAGCCCAGGGACAGTGCTGGGGGGAGGGGCGCAGTGGACGGGGGTGGGGGCAGCCCAGGGACAGTGCTGGGGGGAGGGGTGCCGCGGACGGGGGTGGGGGCAGCCCAGGGACAGTGCTGGGGGGAGGGGTGCCGCGGACGGGGGTGGGGGCAGCCCAGGGACAGTGCTGGGGGGAGGGGCGCCGTGCACGGGGGTGGGGGCAGCCCAGGGACAGTGCTGGGGGGAGGGGTGCCGCGGACGGGGGTGGGGGCAGCCCAGGGACGGTGCTGGGGGGAGGGGTGCCGCGGACGGGGGTGGGGGCAGCCCAGGGACGGTGCTGGGGGGAGGGGCGCCGTGGACGGGGGTGGGGGAAACCCAGGGACAGTGCTGGGGGGAGGGGCGCCGTGCACGGGGGTGGGGGCAGCCCAGGGACAGTGCTGGGGGGAGGGGCGCCGTGGACGGGGGTGGGGGCAGCCCAGGGACAGTGCTGGGGGGAGGGGCGCCGTGGACGGGGGTGGGGGCAGCCCAGGGACAGTGCTGGGGGGAGGGGCGCCGTGGACGGGGGTGGGGGCAGCCCAGGGACAGTGCTGGGGGGAGGGGCGCCGCGGACGGGGGTGGGGGCAGCCCAGGGACAGTGCTGGGGGGAGGGGTGCCGCGGACGGGGGTGGGGGCAGCCCAGGGACGGTGCTGGGGGGAGGGTCGCCGTGGACGGGGGTGGGGGCAGCCCAGGGACGGTGCTGGGGGAGAGGCGCCGCGGACGGGGGTGGGGGCAGCCCAGGGACGGTGCTGGGGGAGAGGCGCCGCGGACGGGGGTGGGGGCAGCCCAGGGACGGTGCTGGGGGGAGGGGCGCCGTGCACGGGGGTGGGGGCAGCCCAGGGACGGTGCTGGGGGGAGGGGCGCCGCGGACGGGGGTGGGGGCAGCCCAGGGACGGTGCTGGGGGGAGGGGCGCCGTGGACGGGGGTGGGGGCAGCCCAGGGACGGTGCTGGGGGGAGGGGCGCCGCGGACGGGGGTGGGGGCAGCCCAGGGACGGTGCTGGGGGGAGGGGCGCCGCGGACGGGGGTGGGGGCAGCCCAGGGACAGTGCTGGGCGGGAACGGGGAGGGGCAGGAAGAATGCAGCCCAGACAGTCCGGCTAAAATAACCGAGAACCCTGGAAACTGGGCAGAAAGCCTGAAGACCGGTCACTGGTTTGTAATCCATAACTGAAATATTTGGGGGTTCAGATTTTCAGGAAGAATGGGACCTGTCTGGAAGACAAACTCCCTTGCATTTGTGGCGGCTTTCTCTGCCGGTGTGTGACACTTCTGTTCTGTCGTTTGTCTTTGGGCACACACAGCAAGGGGCCAGAAGCGGCAAGACACATGCCGAGCACAGCCTGTCTCCTGCTAAAGCAAAGGTCCCAGAAAAAGCACCACCCGCTGCTTTTGCTTCTCCACATGTGTCCTGTCCGCGAATATCCGAAGACAGAGGGGCCTGGAATCCCACCGCGACCGCCCTCACCAGGCCCGGTTGACTCAAGAAGCCGGCATTCGCGGAAGGCGACCCTGTCGTCCTCCCTTCTGAGCGGCTTAAAATACTCCATGGACACCACTCAGCTCCAAAGACAGTTTATGTTATTAGTCCCCTTGCAACACTGATAAGACACCAACTACGTTAAACACGGGGAAGCAAAGAGAAGAAAAGGAGGGGTGGAAAAGAGTCTGTGATTTTCTGGAGGCCACACCTCAAGGAAGGGCTGACAAGGAGTCAGCACAGAGGCCGGACGGAAGACAGGGCATCGCACGCCAAGGTCAGGCGTGCCCTCACCGTCCTGCCCTTCCTGCCCTGTGCGCCGCATGGCCACGCTGTCTCCAACCCAGAGTTACTCCAGAAGGCCACACCTGTGCTTAGCACTGCGCGGATTTCAGAGGTATCAGACACGTCCCTGCCTCAATGACTCGTCACCTTCCATCTCGTTCCCTTGAGAAACTGTCTTTGTGGCACTGACAGTCATAAACTCACATGCTGGTAACTGTCTGTCTGAAATTGTCTCGTTTACTCCCCAGGGGCCTCTTCTCCCAACGAGAGAGCACATTCCTTAACCACAGGGCAGCTGTCTGTCTGCCTCACTGAGTCCCTAGTGCCGGGACAGGTCCAGGTACACAGAGGAAGCCCAACAAATGTTTCCTGCACGAACAAGAGTGGCGGACACAGGACTGTCACCTGAAGCGATACATCCCTTTACAAGACAGCGGTTTAGCAAGAGACCAGAACTGCTAACGAGTTACGCCAAAGAGGATCTGCACAGCACACAGGGTTGAAAGAGCAGAACAGAAGGGCGACGACCGTGTGGCAGGATGTGCCAAGCCCCCACACCGAGAGTGTGATCCGGCAACGAAACCGGGATCGACCCTCCAACTCTGAGGTGTGGTGCCTGAGCCGCGGGGTGACGCCAGCTCGCCAAGACCGGCCGACAGAGCAGGGAGGGTGCTTGCCTTGCAGGGAGGGTTCCTGGGTTTCACAAATGCCATTGCCCAGAGGGCCACCCGGGACACAGGTGGGCGGGGCAAGTCACATGCTGGGACTGAGCCGCATCAAGCCCCATCCATCAAGCCCCACCCGCGGCACCGTCCCTGCTTTGGACCCGGCTCCCCGGGGTCAGGGCTTCATTTCCGCAGACGGCCGGCTGCTCCGGTCAACCACAGTTCCGGAAAATAATTAACTTCACAAGCTTCTCTGCTCACACCACAGCTTTTAAATCTCAACTATGTCAGCATCCTACATCCTGCATGTATATTTTATAGGCTTAGGCTTATCACATACTTTTCCTCTGCATATATCACAGTATTAGCTAAGAAACAATTACAGATTCTCCTCATTGAATCTCAGTATTTAAAGAAAATAAAAGGATTTTAATTTGTTGTGGCGAGCATTGTAAACTGTTCTCTAAAAAAGGAGGTTCTATTTTAAATCTGAAATTAACGACAAAAAACTTCTTGTTTCTTAATGTGAGCTGTTTGATTTTCATCTCCACAGGGTGAAAAGGAAAGGAAACGGTTTCAAAAATGTCAATACCTGTCTTTTATTGCCCCCCACATATTATGGGCCAGGCATAACACACTCACACTTTTAAAACATCTTTTCTAACCCTCATAATAATGGTTTCAAGCAGATAATATTGTTCCCATTTTATAGTTGATGAAACTGAGGCTGAAAGAGGTTAAATGACCTGCCCAAAGCCCTGTTGCCGTAAGGGGTACAGGTGAGACAGAAAATAATCCCATCCCTTGTAATCCTATAAAACGTTCAACTGCTTGATTTTTTAAGTTTCCAAACCTGAGACCACACAACAGTCAGATAAAGAATAATCTGCCAAGCTTTTGTTTTTGTGGGTTTCTTTGTTTTGCGGTTGTTGTTTCTGTTTCCCATCTCTGTCAGCAACAGCGAACCTGCCCTGACTGTAAAGATTGAGTCGTATTTATCTCCGTATCCTCAGGACCCAAAACAGCGGTGGGAAGAGAATGAGGGGGACGAAGGAAAGGGGACCAGGAGTACGGGGGCAGGAAGCAGAAACCCGAGTCTCCTCACACACGAAGGCTTGCCGGGCACCAGGCACCGTCTCCTGGACCGGGCCGCGAGGTCACTGGTTGGACCTTCACGGCCACGTGGCAGACGCTATGTCCCTGCTTTACCCACGAGGCCCCTGAAGCCTGGGGTGAAGGACCCTGGGAGTGACAGAGTCCAGACTGGAATCCAGGCGGTTTGGCTCCCGGGCCCGAGCTCTGAGCCACCGCACTGGCCCTCACGTCTGCAGAGCGAAGGTGGCCTCGGCCACAAGGGACACAGGCCTCCATCCTCAGGCCTTTGCCAATAACGTATGTTTTAAGTCGACAAACCAAACACTGATATACGTATAAAAAAGGGCTAACTTTCTCTATTCAAAACCTACAATCTTATTAGCTGCTCATTTTAACCTAATCTTGTGCTCTTTGTGGAAGAGCCGTGTTTACGTGCTGCTGGTTTTTTCACTCTGCCCTATATTCAACACAGTGAGCATGAATATTAATTAGGTCATTTCTGGTAATTAGTTTCCTCAGAACCGTGCTCACTTCCTTTTGGTTTTGATGGGTCAATAAAGTGGCGAATTATCCCAGTCATAACATAAATGACCCTGCCAAGAGACATCGATCCAGAAAACCGCGGTTACCCTGACGTGGCTGGCTTCTCTGCAAAAGGTTAGCACGTGCTGGAAGAGCAACGGTGGGCTGACTCACTTCCAAGGTCGGTGGTGAAAAGTCGCCAAAAACGGTGCAAGCACGAATACTGCAAAACATCCCAATGTCGAGAAAGCTTATTGGGAAGGATGATCTCAGGGCCAAGACGGTAGATGGAAATTGATCACAAATTTAGCTTTAATTTTTAAGATCACTCCCTCTCTCTCCTCTTGCTCTGTTTTTTCTCCTTATCCTATGCATAAAAATGCAACCAGCCTGAACTAAAGCAAATTGGTTTAATTCCCCGGAGGGAGCATGAACAAATTTTCCCAGTAACTTTCTAGTGGAGGCATTTGTGTGTGGCTGTGTGGGAGGAATGCAAAGCAGTCAGCTACGTAAACCCGTTACCAAATGAAACAGGACCCACGTCAAAACGCCCTCAAACAGCATTAGCATCACCAATTAAAACTACGGGCACAGGAGAAAAAAAGTGGCTCCCTCCCAAAAAGGTAAACATTCCGTGGGGTGTGCGCATGGCAGGGGGTGGAGGTAGCACAGAGGCAGAAGTAAAATCTGGGGGGATTAATCCCCTTTTAGAGGCCAATCTGGCAGAGGAGTGCTGGCAGGAGGGCGCTTTGCTGGGATGGAAGAAGAGAGCAAAGAACACACTCGACAATTTCATCAAATTGAAATCTCGGCAGTTTACCTAAATTGCCCAGCCATTAGACTCTCACAAAAGCATTTCTACGTGCCCACTTTTAAAATAACAGGTAAACAGAACAGGATAGGTGCAAACACTAAGGGTTCTTTTCTCTTTTGTGGCCAAGACGTCTAGTGAAACGCTGGTCCTTCAAGTAGTTCATTCACTCATCATACACTTGGTCACCAAATGCCAGTCACCTTGTGCAGCCCTTCGTTCTGAGGACGGACCCTCGGAACATATTCTTACAGACCTCAGAGCCTCCAAGCCAACTCTGAAGCTGTTCCCCTCCCACATTCTCTAACGTGGCTGGTCACAGGACAGACCCTTCCCTCCCCATCCCTCTGTACGAGGCATAGGCCATGCCAGCGCCTCTGCTCCAGGCGGTCTCCACAGCCCTGTGGGCTCCGCTTGGCCACGGCCAGCAGCTGCCTCTACCAGCACCTGCACCTGGCCTGAGACACCTTTGCCTGCAGCCGCCTCTACCAGTACCTGCACCTGGCCCGAGACGCCTTCACCTGCAGCCTGTACACACCTGTGCACTTGTTCTCTTTAGCTATGTTTCCTCCAAGTGATTTTCCTAGAACTCTGACCGAGGGCCTGGCAGAGAGGAGCAGAGCATCTGCCCTGCGCTGGCTCCCCCGACATCAGACCCTGCCCTGCCCGTCGGCCTGTTCAGACGTCTCGGCCCCCCTCACCCCGCGTCGGTTCCCAGCACATGTCTTTCTCTGTCCTCCCGAGACAAACTTGCATCCCCGCCCTTTGTCTTTGGGTCTCCGTTACTTCCTTCTCCCGTTTCTGCACCTAAGAAATCCTGGATACAGTTTTTTATACTCATGATTATATTCATTATTAAAAAAACCGTCAAGTAAAACAACAAATTATGTTATGTCCACTCCCACCTCCAGAGACTATTACGATAACAAGAATTTCAACTAGATCTTAATTAAAAATATAAAATAAAGGTGGGCACATAAATCCACTAGCGCATATAGATACTAAAGTAACCTGATAAGGTCACAAAAGCGACGTGTGTCATCGCTCTCGCCCACGGCTCTCCCCAGCCCGCCAGGAGTCCTGCTCAGAGTGTCGTCTCTTAGCCCCTGGCGCCCAGGTCGCTGGTGGGGGGCCGGGGCAGCTGGCCGAGGGCCCACCCGCTGTGCTTACCTGCACAGGCGTGGCGGTCGCGGTAGAAGCCGTCCCCGCAGGCGGGCACACACTGGCCGTGCTGCAGCAGCAGGGGAGGCCGGCAGGACGAGCATCCCAGCGCACGGGTACACGTGGCGCACTGCGGCTGGCAGGCTGGCTCCCGGCACGGATGGGGACAGAAAAAGGGACGCGCTGGTTAGTTCAGAGACACGACCCCGTGTGACGCCCACACAGCCCCACCCTGGGGCCCTGGGCCCGCACACAACGGGAAAGGCAGGAAGTGACTGTGGGAGCCGTTGTTTCTACGGCTACAGTTCACGTCAGGCTTCACACACAGGATGCATTTAACCCGCACGGCGGCCCTACAGACAGTATTAATCTCGACTTTGCAGATGGGGCACAAGCTCAGGGAGGCTGAGTGACTGGCCCAGGGTCACACGAAGCCGGCAGCTGAGGCCGGGCGGTTTGGCTCAGGGGTCTGCGTCCTTTTGTTCCTGTCCAGCGGCCCCCAGCATCTCTGTAACTCAGCCTTTCTGCACGAAGACCCCTAGCCCCCTTTCTCTTTACACCCTCTGGCAGGTATAAATAACCTTCAAAAAGGTTAAAGATCCTGTGAATCAGGAGGGAAAGCAGGGAGAAGTGAATAATTATGAAAACAGTAGAAGCATCTAGCCCCTACTGAAACCTGACCTACCCTGGACACCAGTGTAGGCCCCTGATGTGCACTGACACACTTCACCCTACATGAGAACACCGAGGCACAGAGAGGTCAAGAACTCACAGCCAGGGCGTGAACCACACTCTCAATGGATAATTAACCTCACAAATCAGAGATGAGGGAGATGGTGACTAAGATCTGACCTCAACCAGGCCAAACTCTCCCAGAGTAACTCACAAGAGTTAAGTTCTGTTACCAACCGTCTGTGTGATGTTGAGCAAGTCAGTTAGTTTCTCTGGCCCACAGGTTCCCCATTTGCAAAATTAGAAAGTTCTAGTAAGTGATCTTGAAGGTCTATGTCAATTCCAAATTTCTTTCCTGGATTAACTACGTGTTTTCAAACGATGCTAAGCATCCTGATGATACCGCCATCCTTGAAAGTCTTCAGAAATGAAAATCCAGCCGGGACCACCTAGCAACCTGATCTCCACATCGCCCACCGCCCTCCGAGCACTAAGGCACCTGCAGAATGTGGGACGACCTGCAGGTAAAGTGACCACATAACCTCTGGATGACACGACCACCTTCTCGTGGTCTGCGGAGGTTGAGCGTTTCCTGCATCCACGACCCGCTCTGTGACCACATGGGTCTCAGCGTGAGAATCGCAACCTTCAGGGAGTTCCTCCATCCCCCACACGACAGCGCCCCAGGGCTGCGCTCGGCGTACCTGCACACAGGCTGCCCGCCTGGTGGAAGCCCGGCCCGCAGCTGTGCACACACCGCCCGCTCCGCAGCAGCTTCGCGGGGTCCCGGCAGAGGTCACAGTGGTCTGGAGAGTGAGAGCAGGTCAAGCAGTCCGGGTGGCAACGCACTGAAGTCAAGGACAAAGGAGAGGAGAGCTCAGTGAAGTCCATGTGCGATTTCTCTCACATTCGTCAGAGGAAGCACCTACACGGCATACAAAGTTAGACAGAACGTGAAGCAAACTGTGGGATCTAGGTGTGAAAAAGGCCTCCAAGTAGCAAAAAGGCATTTCAACGCAAGATTTCGAGGATACTTCCCTTGTCTGAAATACCATCGCCGTCTCCTGGAACCCCAAATTGAAGATACTAAAAAAGCAGGTTTCTTAATGCTTCTCCCTGCTGAAATAGCTCCAGAAACAGGAATGACAACTTCCATAATACATGATTTAAACACATTCAATAATTTATGATATCTGAGATGTTCTTCCTAAGCTCTGACATGCATAAGCAGTTCAGACATAAAACCTACATTGTCTAAAAATAGTTATTTTTACCTCAACAAAAGTACAGCTAGTTTTCTTTTTCTCTAAAATTTCCAATCTCATTCCCAACAATTGGGATTATCACTGAACTTAGTGGTAATTGTCAGCAAAGGACTTTTTTCAAAAGGTTGTGAAGTTGTCAAGGACTTGACTTTTGACGTACAGTCCATGATAATATGCTTAATGTTGGCTCTGGAAAGCCCAGAGAGCCACTTTGGTGAAGGTAACGCAATTAAACCATAAAGTCATTTTGCTTTTCCCTCGATAAACTCTTCAGGGAAACACTGCAATTGGCCAAAATAAGTTGAGAGCATCAAGAGCAACTGTCAATATGAAAAACGGTGGCCCGTGAGTGAAAACAACTAATTATGAAATATGAATAGAAGAAAATGTCATTTCTCCAGGAGAGACTGAGCTTATAGGCAAATTACTGCTCAACCAGAGCAACTCCAGTGCTTGCCAACAATTATTAACTGGAACTAATTCAACCCTGGGTGATTTGAAAGCAGAATTGCAGAACAAGTAGATAAAATTTTCTTTTGGAAGAAATTAATGAGTCTTTAAACTTTAAAAACCCAGTGGAGAACTCCAAAAGAAACCATCTGTTTAACAGCTCACCTTGCAAAAAAGAAAAAGAATATCCATGACAAACTTTGAGCAATCATTCTTGTATTTTCAACAGAGGAAGACAGACTTGCCTTCACAAGTCTCCGAACATCACCATTATTTGATTTTCACAACCATTTTGCAAGACAGATAAGGTATATTTTGTCAACAAGAAAACAGGGTCAATGACTTGTCCAAGGTCACGTACTCATAATAAGGTGGGTTTGGCAATTACATGGACAAAGATTAATTAGTATCATTTGTTAGAAAAATCAGGAAGAAAGAAACGAACCCACCGGGTGAGCACAGAAAAAGCAGCAAGACGGGGGAGGGGCGGGAAATAGGATCCCTGAATTTTCGGCAGTAAAACTGCCTCGGTGGAAACAACCGGGCACGGACCTACCTGCTGTGCAGTGAGGACAGCACCGTCCCTTCACCTCCACGGCCAGTGTGGCCACCGGGCAGGGTGGGCAGGAAGGCTCGTAGCAGGTCACCTGAGCGGCCCGGCACTCACACACCCTGCACGGGCCGGCTTCCCACTTCTCTCCCTCCTGCGGGAGACAGCGAAGAAGGACGTTGCCACCCGGGCGCAGGGACTCAGAGGAGAGTTTGCTGCCCAAGAACTTACAACGTCCGCAAGGACAGAGTGAAGGCACCGTGTCAGCTCCCTGCCAACCCCAACTCTGAAATAAGACAATGGGTCGAAGAGTCCCAAATTTAGAAGGACAGAGTTTCTCCTTGTTTGTTTGTAAGTGGTTTGCTGTAACCCAAACCCCAGCAGAAAAACTGTGGGCACACCCAGAGATTAACTGGGACAGCACTCGGGGGCCCCCAGAATGTGCAAGAAACATTTAAAATTTGGTTTTCAACCTATTTCACCAAAAACACCAAGGGAGACACTATGTACCTAGTGATTAGCGGGTACATTAAACGCAATCTCTAAAACAACAGAGGAGAGCAGAGCTAAAACCCTGAATTCCTTACAGTTACTGTAAGAAGAGTAACAGTCCAGCCACGGTGTTCTGAACGCTGAAGCTTCTGCAGGCCCACTTTCAATGCCCCGTGGGTGGGCCGTGAGCTTTCCCACACTACACTAGTCCCTCCAGCCAAGCAAATTACGGGACTAACATCAGCGCTTTAACAGAGAACCCAAAGTGAATCATAACGAGCCATTTCTTTTTGCTCTCAGGGAAAAGACAGAGCTTCTTACCAGAATGAGGGACGGAAAACAGGAGAAAACAGCAAATTTTAAAGCAAAAATCTGATAAAATTGTGTATCAAGCTAACTGATGTCAACATTCCAACCGATTAAGGTGACAGTATTTAGCAAAGTGAAAGGCGAACGGTAGAAAAGTGAGGAATATTATCTGGAGAAGGCAGAAGTGCTTTTCTTCCATATCAAGACAAACTGGTTTCCTGGCCCCTTGTTCTAGAACCTCCAGGAAGGAGGTTCCCGACTGCTTGTGGGAATAAACACGCTCGCGTTTTCCCTTTAAAAGAAACCATTCGATGTTGCCCTGCAAACAACCTAGAGAGAACGAACGCCCAGCATCCTTTGGGGAGAAACATTCGCAGACCCAAGCAGCGTTTTGCAGTACAGGAAATTCTACTGACTGTTCAACTGAGTCTTCTAGGCCAGAAAAAAACTGGGAAGAGAAAATCATCACAAGAAAGGGGAAAGACACACGTAGGAACTTGTAGTTAGAGAATTATGAATTACCAACTATATAAAAGCATAAGCTAAAGACCAAAAGTTCAATGGATCAACGTGTAATTTATCAGTAAGATTCTTAATTCCTGACCACAACGCCATCAAATGTGGCTGTTAAAAACACTAAGGCGAAATAAATACTAAGTTTCCCTGTGACAGTTCACGCAGATCATTACTGACAACAATTTTATAGTGATTCATGCACAAGTTAAAAGTCTGTACTTACTGGAATACGTTTAACTGCACTAGCATTTGAGGACATCTAGGAACAAAGAGAAATGTATTTATTACACCACCAAAAACACCATCAGTTTTCATTAGGAGTTACCAACTTTTCCCCAAGCAACATGCAACTTCATCCATTTGCTATGAACAGAAATAAAATCTATCTTATCAAAAACAAGAAAGGCATACCATTACGGAATAGAGACAACACGCCTCAGAAGTATTTCTGAATTCTTACTCTGACTTTGTGCTTGAGCCCTTGGCTTTAACTTTCCTCAGGATGAAGCAGTTCACAGTCAACGGCTCTAAACCCGTAAAGGCAAATTCGCGATTTTCACATGGTACCAGAGTATTATGGAGAACTGTGCTTATTCAAAACAATTTGGATTTCTTTAATTCCACTGGGTGTACTTTGCCTCCAAAAATGAGTGGGGAAATTGATACTATGATTGAGAAAATGCAAATTTAACATTTATAAGGAGACTTTAATTTCCTAAATTCTTAAGAAACAACAATGACTAAGTTATGAAATGCTGCTAAGAAACAATGCTAGCAGCATAATGATACCAATGTTTTTAGCTTTTTAAAAAACGTGTCAGGCACTGTTCCAAGTGCTTTACCATCTCTACAGCCCCGACAGCAGATACTTTTGCAGATACAGTAGCAAAAACCGCCACCATTTCACGGTGAGGACAAAGTCACTTGCCCAAGATCCCAGCACAGGGCAAAGCGGGGATTCGAACCCAGCGCCCACACCGCCAGCCCTGCCCCAGGCGGCCTCCCCAGAATACACAGAAACGCTGGCCGGGTGGACACACAATTTACCCAAACCGCAAAGGAAAAGTGTGGAGGAATCAGTCCCCCACAGCACTTAATCCTGCTCTCACTCCGTGGCCTCCTCTCACCACTGTGCTGCTTTCTGAGGTTTCAGTCACCCGCGGTCAATCGCGGTGGGAAAATATTAGATGAAAAATTCCAGAAATGAACAATCCATCAGCTTTAGCCTGTACGGCGATCTGAGAAATGGGATAAACTCGCGCCGTCCCGCCCAGGACGTGACTCCTCCGTGTGCCCGGCATATCCAGCTGCGGACGCCACACGCCTGCTTGTCACTTAGCGGCCTCTCAGGCACCGGAGGGGCTGACGTGGCATCACCACGCCTGTGTCCGGGGACACTTTATTTCACCCGACAACGCCCCGCGGTGCAGCAGGGATGCCGGCAGCTCGGATGTGCCAGAGGGAAGCCAGCAAGCGCTTCCTTTAAGTGAAGAAGTGAAAAATCACGGCTTGATGAGAAAAAAATTGTGTGCCATGGTCACTGAGATCTATGGTAAGGATGAATCTTCTACCCACGAAATTGTGAAGAAGAAAAAAGAAATTCGTGCTGGCTTTGCTGCTGCACCTCAGACTGCAGAGCTGTTGCCACGGTGCCTGGTAAGCGCTTAGCCAAGGCGAGAAAGGCATCAACTCTGTGGGTGCAAGACGTGAACAGGCCGTGTTTCCACGGGCGGCGGTGGGGTCCGGCAGCACTCGTGGTTCCAGGCACCCACGGGGGCTCCTGGAGCACCTCCCCAGGGGGCCGGGGAGGACCAGGTCCTGCTCTGACTGGTCGATGAAGCAGCTGTGCTGCTGATCAACCGGCATATTTTGAAAAACACAATGAATTTATCAACGTTCTAATGCCCAACATGAAAACTATGGACTACACGTTAATACAGAGGGCAAACTGAAGAAATTAAGGTAAATATTCTTACCTTTGGGTAATGGAAAAGTGCAAACACAGGGAGAAATAAAACCTTAGTAAATGGAGTTTTGCCTCACATCAAAGCCATCAAAATCCTGCCGCTTCTACCTGCAACGGGAATCTGGGGCCTGATCACTGGTTCCATATTCACTACCTTCTCCCTAAACCAAGCCACCGTCCCCCTTTCCCACTGGGCCACCTACCTCCAGTCTAGTCCCCATCTGTCACTCGCTCGTGGCAGCCGGGGTGGCCCTTCCATGAGAAAGTGAGACCACCGCACTGCTCTGCCCAAAGCCCCCTCTGCGTCGGGGCAAAGGCCCTGCCTTCCAGGCTGCGAGACCTCACCTGCAGCTTCTCCCCCTCACTCACTGTTCCAGCCGCACTCGACGTCTCGCTGTTTCCCAAACATGCCACACACACTCCTGCCCCAGGGCCTTTGCACCTGCTGACCCCGTTCCTGGAATGTTTCCGCCAAATACTCACGTGGCTCCCTCCCTCACTGCCTTCAGGCTTCGCTCCGGTTCCTCCACGGGGGGATTCCCTGTTCATCTGGTATAAAAGAGCACAGCCCACCCACCTGCGCCCACCCGCCCAGCCCCTCGCTAGACGCGCTGTGCTGCTTTACTCTTCTGGGTCCTGCTCCTCACCCCTCACACGCGCGCTGTTCTCTGTGCACCGACACTGCACAGTGAGAGCGGGGACTCTGTGTCCCAGCACCTGGCGCACAGTAGGTGTGCAGCACCACTGTTGAACAGATGGATGAGTGACAGAGACGAGACGGTAATGTCTCCCCATGAGATTACTCCTGAATGAATTTTTAGTGGTGAAAGTTGTTAGCTTGATACTCACAAAGTCTCCATTTTCTTCATAAACACAATAACCGTTCCTTGAAATGCATTCAGGACAGCACTTCCCATCTAAGTGAATTAATTCTTCACCCTGCAGAAATAAGGGTTGCGGTGGCACAGATCAAATTAACATCTCCAGGTAGCAGCGCTAAATTGGGAAGCAGCTGGGCGCCCTGACTGGAATGAGAAAGCTCCGCATCCCCCTGTCATCTCCCCAGGCTGCTTCTGCGAGGAAAGTCGGGTCCACACAGCGCACCCTCCCGGTCCGGTCCACACAGCGCACCCTCCCAGTCCAGTCCTCCCAGTCCGGTCCACACAGCACACCCTCCCAGTCCGGTCCACACAGCACACCCTCCCAGTCCAGTCCTCCCAGTCGGGTCCACACAGCACACCCTCCCAGTCCAGTCCTCCCAGTCCTGTCCACACAGCCCACCCTCCCAGTCCGGTCCACACAGCACACCCTCCCAGTCCAGTCCTCCCAGTCCGGTCCACACAGCACACCCTCCCAGTCCGGTCCACACAGCACACCCTCCCAGTCCAGTCTTCCCAGTCCTGTCCACACAGCCCACCCTCCCAGTCCGGTCCACACAGCACACCCTCCCAGTCCAGTCCTCCCAGTCCGGTCCACACAGCACACCCTCCCAGTCCGGTCCACACAGCACACCCTCCCGGTCAGGTCCTCCCAGTCCCATCCACACAGCCTACCCTCCCGGTGCCTCTGCCTCCCTGCTCCAATGACACCTCCGCTCTGATCCCTCCATAATTTCCACCCATGGCCAGGGGCTCCACGAATAAGCAGCACGGCCAAGATCAGTGTCATAGTCTTGGAAAATTATGAGTTTCAGAAAAGACTGCGCTATCTTGAAGATATAAGGTTGGAACTTGTGACTTTGGTTTCATTAACAGTGCTCAAATCAAACCAACGTTTCCTCCTGAATACAAAATCAGACATCCCTTCATTTGCAGATGCAGTCTCAGGCATAAATTAAACGGTAGAAAACTAATTTTTACTCAATCTTCTGAAATTCTTACTGCTGGCCAACTCACATCAAAATTATTTTTAAAATTATAAAATTATGCCACATTTGGAGGGTAGATGTTTAACTTTCAAAGTCTTATTACTTTCATTGCTCAATATCAACATTTTAAAATTTTTATTTCTTATTACAAAATAAATGTTTGCAGTGTTTTAATAATTCTAAATTCCATAATTTAGAAAGTGTGATTCACTGAAGTCCTATCTCCCAGGGAATCCGCTGTTAAAAATACAATCTCTGTTTACAATTTTTCATATGTATTCACAAACATCTCATCTATATGCTAGTATTCTACACTAACATATCTATAGGCCAAAGAGTATTTTTTAGAGCACTTCCCACTTTCTAATGATGTATCTACTTTCTAAGGAATGGTAATATTTCTTTTCTCTAAATAGTTAATATTTAATTTGGAGTCTATATTCTATTTAAAAGGACAAAAGCCACGTTAAATGAAAACGAATAATGTAAATTTGCATAAACAGAATAATCACGATGATATTTTATGTTTAAACATAAACACTGCACTAAAGACAGATATTATGGAAGCATTTTCTGCCCTTGGATGCCCTGGAAGGCTGTGGTATCACTGTGGATAGGTTTTCCCGTCTCTTTTCTACTCCTTCTTGAGTCTTCAAAATTTTCTAGAATGAATATGCATCATTTTAATGAGGGAAAATATAAGCTTTTGAAAGCAACACAAAAATACATAAATGATTATAACTTTTTATAGTGTCTAAAAAGATATTTCAAAGAGAAGAGAGTTGTATGGATTTCTGCCCATCAGAATTTCACGTCAATCAGGCTGGCAGAGAGCCGTGTGGGTGCCATGGAGAGAAGGCGCATTTACATATAGATTGTTTCGCAGAGACGTGACAATTGGCTGGTGGCGAAGGCATAACCCAGAAACACACTGAGTTTGCTTCCAAAGCACATAAAGGGGTTTATATGCATGGAGTCTAAGTCACTTACAACAATGTTCTGAAATAAGACAGAGTATATGTACGTCTGTTAAACACAAAACGCATGAGAGAGTCTTGACTACCCGCTGCCACACAGACAGACAACACTGAACAGGGCGCCCGCCTCCCCCAGATGGGGCAGAGAAGGCTGTTCTGAGCCCACAAACACTGCTGTGAGTAACGGCCAGCCCTGCTCTTGGGGAGCAGGATTCAGTTCTGGCGAAGTGCGAAGCTCCAGGTAGAGCTGCTGCTTGTGGCAGAAGCCTCGAAGGCCCAAACAGTCAGCTCATTGTGACAGGGGCTCGCTCCAGTTGGCATTTGACCTTTGCTTTGAGCACAATGGCTTTGTGGAACAAAACTCATTATTTTCTTTTTAAAAGGATTCTGCTGCGTAGGCCAGGTAGAAGGTGCCGCGCTTCCCCACCTAACCGTACCTACGTCCACCAGACCAAAGACCGCGCTGAGACTCACCTGCCCACTGGAAAAGGAAACACTCCCCGGGGGGCGTCAGCCCCACTGGGGAAGGAAAAGGCAGCTGGCATTTACAGCCCACCCACCCTCCTCCACGCATTTTACCGTAAGCTTCAAGCCCCCTCACCGTTTCTCGCCTCTGACGTGAATGTGAGGTCCTTTATTCAAAAAGATAATTTTAACTTCACCTGAATTCATGTTCAAAGACATCATAAAATATAGAAAAATAGAAACCATCCTATTGTGCTATTCTACCATCGATTTATTTTTTTGTTTCAATGTGTAGGGATTTGGTGTGAGATATCAAAGACAAGGGTCATGCCTTTTTCTCCTGTTTTAACAAAGAAAACGTGTATGCTGGTTCCCATGCTGTTCAGACCGTTGCTATTGGTAACCACAGAGATAACGATCGCCGTGGTGAAGCTGCGTGATTTTGCCTCTTCTTCTAGAAGTTTGTTTCTCTGCACCTTTTGGTGATGTGCATACACTGGGTGTCCAAGACGAGGAATCAAATCTCCTGGGTAATTTAGAGGAGGAGGCAGGCAGGTGGGGCAGAACTGAATAAAAACACCGGCAGTAACACACGTGCCCTTGGCAGACACGGTCACTTCCTCCGGGAGCTCCCGTGCATTTCACGATTATTTCCATAATCGTTGGCTGCCACCCGGTATTATAATTGCTGTTTTCATACCTGATTTCCCCCAAAGCCTGGGAATTCTTGAAGTTAGAACATGTGTTTTTATTCATTTAGTTTTTTGCCACCAGTGACATAAGCTAAGAAGTCAGGAAGCTGCTGCGTCAGCCTTCCACAAGGTCACCGACAGGAGCATGAGAAGGCTGAGGGGTGCTGTCCATCAGATTCGATTTTGGGTGAAATTTCACTTCTGGCCGCATTTCCAGTTTAGAGCCCAGTGGGGCTTGGACAGTCTGGGAACCATGGAGGTAACTAGAAGACAGCGGTTCAGCTGAGTGAAGATCTGCAGACAGAGGCGACCGGCGTGGGAAATCGCGGATCCGCGAAGGGAAAGATGGCGGGGAGGGGCTGGACAGGGATGGGTTAGCGTCGAGGGGTGACTGGAGGAACACTGAGGTGCCCCCCACTCTGGCAGCTGCTCCCCACTTTTCCTACGAACGGACGAGAAGGACTGGCCTGTGCCCCCACAGGTAGGGGTCACAGGGGACGGCCGTGGACAGACAGGCGCTGGGGCTTAGGGGATAACGGGCTGAATTATCTTCTGGGACTGAGACTGTTCAGATCTGACCGGAAGCAGCTGGTTAGAGGGTCTACACTACCAGGATCTCCGCTCCCACGTTCCCATGATTCCTGGGACAGCTGATAAGTTAAGACTTTGGAAAATAACCCGGCATCCCACGGGTGAACTGCCCGGGCACGGAAGCCTGGCCTCAGCCCGAGGGGACGAAGAGGCCCTGGTGAGGTTTCCTTCTCACCTTCATCCAACGTTCTGACCCCGTGACATGAAGACAGAAGAGCAGTGAGAGGCGGGGGTGGGGAGTGGGGGTATAAATCTGCAAAACGGCAAGACCCTCTTTACCCAAACACGTCTCATCTTCGCCAAGATCCACAAGGAGGCGGCGAAGTGAAAAATAACAGCCTCGTGTAGCAGGTTGTTCCCCCTCAGCCCCGGCGTCGGGAGCTGGGATGTCGGGGGCAGAACTGGGGAGAAAAACGCCGTCACCAACTCCTGGGGCCTCGGCTCCCCCGAGCTCCTGTCCCCGAGTCCTGTCCCCCGAGTCCACGGCCCGGAGGGAAGCTGGAGGGCGGATGGGAGCCGGGACGGAGAAGGAGACAACTTTAAAAGCAATGTGTTTTGCAATGGGTCGAGACCAAGTTCAAAGGGGGAAAAAAAGTAATTTCCCTACCATATACAATACATGTGCAGGCCAAACAGACGCTGCTTTGTTAGAAGCTTCTAGAAACCCTGCAGGCAGCACTAGTCAACAGAGGCCAACAGAGCTAATGGTTTATGAGGTCCCCCTTGCTCTCTCCTAAAACCAGAAACGATTTTATTTCTTCCCTGACCCACAGGAGCGGCGAGGTGCTGGCTCCCCTTCCCCCCAAACCCTGCCAGGGGGCTGCGACGGGAGCCCGGCCAGGCCACCTGCAGCCCCGTGTCACGGCCGGGCCAGCTGGGCGGGCCACCAGCCACGAGGTCCAGCTGCGCTGCCCGATGGGCTGACGTCCCACGTCACGTTCTTCCCTCCCACGTCCCTGGCCTGGGGCTTCCCATCGGACCAGACCACCGAGAGCTAACAGCGCCTGGGCTGCTCCCAGCTGGCCCGAGCAGTGACATTCCCCTCACACCACAAGTATCTCTGCGCCACAAGGTCCCGAGGAGCATGGGCCAGCAGTCTGCCACCCGCTCCGCTGCCAGGACGGAGGCTCAGGTGCGGCCCACCCCCCCATCAGGAGGGTCGCCACCGTCCAGACGGAAACGCCTGGCATCTTACCTGTGCACACGCCACTGCGGCACACTCCGCCCGCTGGCAGGTCACCCGGCCGCGGTCACACGTGCAGAACTCACAGGCCAGGACTGTCCACATTTCGTCCTGGTACCGCACGACCCCCTGGTGCGAGCAGCTTCCGGCGGACGACACACACTCCTCGCAGCAGTGCCCGGGGCGCCGAGCCCGGCTCTGGCCCTGAGGGAGCGGGGAGAGCGGCGGGAGGGGACAGCCGTCAGGGGACAGGGAGACGCCAGAGCCAACGCGGCAGGACCAGGACAGCAACACCGTGCACGGCTGCCCCCCGCCCCCGCCCACAGGGGCCCCGACCCTCCGTCCCTCCGTCCCGGGAGGCAGGACCAGGACAGCAACGCCGTGCACGGCTGCCCCCGCCCCCGCCCACAGGGGCCCCAACCCTCCGTCCCTCGTCCCGGGAGGCAGGACCAGGACAGCAACACCGTGCACGGCTGCCCCCCGCCCCCGCCCACAGGGGCCCCGACCCTCCGTCCCTCCGTCCCGGGAGGCAGGACCAGGACAGCAAGGCCATGCACGGCTGCCCCCAGCCCCCGGCCCCGCCCACAGGGGCCCCGACCCTCGTCCCGGGAGGCAGGACCAGGACAGCAAGGCCATGCACGGCTGCCCCCTGCCCCCGCCCCCGCCCACAGGGGCCCCGACCCTCCGTCCCTCCGTCCCGGGAGGCAGGACCAGGACAGCAAGGCCATGCACGGCTGCCCCCAGCCCCCGGCCCCGCCCACAGGGGCCCCGACCCTCGTCCCGGGAGGCAGGACCAGGACAGCAAGGCCATGCACGGCTGCCCCCTGCCCCCGCCCCTGCCCACAGGGGCCCCGACCCTCCGTCCCTCCGTCCCGGGAGGCAGGACCAGGACAGCAAGGCCATGCACGGCTGCCCCCCCCCGCCCCAGCCCACAGGGGCCCCGACCCTCCGTCCCTCCGTCCCGGGAGGCAGCCTGGCAGGTCTTCACCAACACTGAACACGAGACGCTCGAACCCTCAAAGGACACACGGGACCACGACATGCGTTTCCTCACGACCCAAAATGAGAGGCAGAACAGCAAGCCCTCCAGCACCTGTCGGCAGCTCAGCGGAGGGCAGACCTGTCGGTGGCACCTGGCCCGGCCCCGGTCACACACGCAGGTGGTGCAGGCGTCTTCACTCCACTGCTCGCCGTGCTGAGCCAGGAAGGAAACAAGAACGTGGAAAATCAGACATGGCCTTCATCCACCAGCAGCGCAGCCACGTAGGACTCCCAGCCTCTAGCGCGTTTCTCAACTGAGCCACGTCGAACGTGCTCTTGAGAGACGGTGACATTTAGATGGAAACGGCCTCTAAGAAACAAGCCAGTAAACGTCCCAAGAGGACTTTGCGTTGATTTTCACTCTGCTGTGGCCACTGCACAGCTGTGCCGAGGGCCCTCTCTGAGCCCCCAGCACACGGGGGCCTCGGGGACACCGAGGGGGACAGGAGGACCTGCCGCTGGCCCACGAGTGACCACTGCTCAGCTCTTCCTCTCGGCCAGGACTGCGGGCTCCCGCCTCCCGTGCAGCCATGGCGCGGACACTGTCCCCGTCCTTCCTGAGGGACCTCCCGGGAAATGTGCTCACGTGGTGGGGGCCAAGGAAAACACTCCCCCCACATACACGGAGAAAAGCCCACCCTCTCCAGCAGCCCTGAGCAGCGGCTGTGCCGGGAGGGGCCGCCTGCAGTCGATGCAGCCACCGCGAGGACATGAGGGACGGGAGGAAGGGCAGATGCCAGCGTGCTGGGGACAGCCGCGGGGGACGGCGGGGCAGACAGATCCCCGAGACGTCCTCGAGCCCGGAACGGAGCCCCCTGCGGCTGCCCCACCTCTGGACGTCTGGTCATGCGAAATAGTGAGTGTCCTCCCTGCGGCCACTTTCAGAGCGGGGTTTCTGTCACTTGCAGGCAGAAACACCGTAGCAGACACCGAGCCTGGCCCTTCAGAGAGGAATGGGTCTGGCACAGTCCTGTCCCGTGAACATGCAATCCAAGCCACACGTGCAGCTGCTGTGTCACAGCGCAGACCCAGCACACGAAAGTCCTTTCCCAGTCAGGCATTTTCATTCAGACTTCAGGACACCTCTCTGGAATCCGTGAGACGCCCGTCCCCCAATTCTCAGTTCCAGATTCTCTGCCAGGAGTCACAATCCTGATTCCCATTCAGTCTTTCTTAGCGTGGCTGGCAAGTAAGGGACGTAGCTGAGTGGATGTCTTATGTGTTCTTTGCTTTTGAGCGAGGTGATCTTTGGCTCAGCTGGGCGCTGCTCAGGCAGAACATTCACTCACTCGATTTGCTCAGCTCGGCTTTGGCTGGTGACCCTGTGTCAGGCACAGTCGCCCAGGCTGCCCCGACAGCACCGGGGGGCTCACAGGTTCCACCACCGACAGCTCCCCTCCCCCCCCACCCCGCTGCCACCACCCCCCCCCACGGCGTAAGGGCGGGCGTCGGGCGGGATCGTCTCTGGGTGTCGTGCGTCAGACCCAGCCACCGCAGAGGGACACCCCAGAGCCGTACAGCCCCGTGTACACGGACGGAGACCAGGGGAGGCCTCCTTCGCCCTCGGGACGTGGGCACAGCGAGTTCACCCAGGCTCACGGCCAGCACCTTCCTTGGTGTTTCCAACCCCTTCAACGGGATCTTTGCACGAAGGCTTCCCGTGAAGAGAAGGAACAGCCGCTCAGGTACCGAGTCACTGGTCCTGGCAGAGCCGGACGTGTGGGTGGGGGACGGTGGTGGGAAGGGCGGAGGCAGCCGTGTGAGGACGCGTGTCACGACGCCCGCGTGGGGACGTCGACGTTACCTCGTGCACCTGGCCGGCCGCGGAGCAGGGTCGCGCCGAGCACTCTGGGCAACATCTTCCCGGCAGGCGGACGACAATTTCATCCTTGGTACCCAAAAAAGGAACAATCCATCAGATAGAGAGATTAATAAAACCCACAACAGTGGGAGACTTTATTCACAGCCAACTAAATCCCGTGCCTCGAGCACCCATAGCGGCAATTTCCTCTCCCTTAGCGTCTGTTAGTCACCGGGGGCTCTGACAGGAATGAGCCCTCCCAAGGCCAGGGCGACCCCTGAGGCGTCTGCACATGCCTCCAGTCCTGTCCTCCTCCAAAAACAAACAAAGCACAAATAATAATAAACATAGTACTTGGTTTTTACCAG
Organism: Eulemur rufifrons; assembly: GCF_041146395.1. Taxonomy (NCBI): domain Eukaryota; kingdom Metazoa; phylum Chordata; class Mammalia; order Primates; family Lemuridae; genus Eulemur; species Eulemur rufifrons. The sequence continues at coordinate 15,680,465 of NC_090995.1, forward strand.
GTACTGCCCTGAGTGCCTTGTATGACCCTATGAAGCAGATGCTGTTAGCCTTGCTTTACAAATGAGAACCATGAAGACCAGAGAGGTTGTGTAACTTCCCTGTGGTCACACAGGTGACCTGGTGACGGTAAATGCCTGGTGCTGGCACTCAGAGCACCAGCCAGACTGAGGCTTAGGAATATTCATTCTCCCGCTAAACTCAAAAGTGAAGGCATCCTTCTCACTATGAGCTACTTTACTATTCTTTTGCGTCTTTATGTGAATCTGCACATTTATGTGTGTGCACTGAGGAGGTCCTTAACATGAAAAAAAAACAAACTTGAGTGTTTTTACAGTAGCTTTGCTGAAAAATGGACAGCCACGGAGAAACGCAACAGGGCAGAGTAGCTGCAATGGTCATGAGAGAAATGCAGCAAGGCCTGTCTGTCCAGATTCTTCCCTGTGTCCCTGTGTACTCGCAGGTAAGGATGCTCCTTCTGTCCTGAGTCGGGGAGAGCACCCCTGGAGGAGAGTCTTACGGCTACAACACAACGGGCTTCAGGACAAGGTCTGAGAATCCTCCCTAGGTTTTATGACCTGCTTCGGGGAGACGGGGGTGGGGGAGGTCATAGTGACCTTCCTGCTCCTGCTGTTTGCTCAGATTCTTTCTGCTTAAAATAGGCAATATGCCAAGGTGCTATATTTTGGGGTAACATGTCCTGAACCCCATTCAAAGAGAAAGAAATAACATTCTGAATATTCAGAGAAACAGCAGATTTCTGAAGGCTATTTACTGTAGGATCTGAAAGTGTTTAAAAGCCATTTTGCAAGTTGGATGCACGGACTCACACCTATAATTTCAGCTACTCGAGAGATTGAGGCAGTAGGATCCCTTGAGTCCAGGAGTTCAAGACCAGACTGGGCAACACAGCAAGATCCCCATCTCCCCCAACCCCCTAAAAAAGCTATTTTGCAAATTCAGTAAGATGCAAGAATATGCAGCCTTTATTAAACAGAAGCAGGAAGCAGTAAATAAGGAATAAACATTGGGATTTTTTTAAAAGTAGAAGAACCAATCATAGGAGAAATAAGAATTAAAAGAAAATTAAAGCAAAATTTTCAAATTAAAATCAGTATTGGAGGCACTAAATATAAACTTAAGAAACTCTCCCCAGCAGAGGAAAGTCCCAAAGTGCAAAATGGTGAAAGAGAACATGACTATAAAGAGGGAAAGAGAGGGGAGAAATCTGAGAGTCGTAGCTATTTCTGGAGAAATGAGCATAATTGGAACAGACATGATTCATCAAAGCCAGAACTGGAGGAAACATTTCAAAAGCTGTAATCCTGTCTCAAAGGGGCTCCACGATACCCTAGGTAAGACACATGCAAAGAAACCTCACCTGGAGACCTCCCGAGAGACACTGAGTTATAAAGGTAAGGCGGCATCCTACAACAGGGCACCCACGAGAAGTGAGCTGCACGTAACAGAATAAAAAGCAGATGAACCTCAGACTTCTCCTCCACGGCACCAAGCTCGAGAACTCAGTGGAAAGCCGTCTGTAGGGTTGGGACGGGAAGGGATTATGGTCCTTCCAAAGTTTAAATCCCTCCAGACTGTCTTCCAGGTAAGAAGGCAACGTGAAAATAATTCTCAAACACTTACACACTCAGAAGACTTACCAACCACCTATTCTGCTTGAAAAAATATCCAAGACGAAGTTCAAACTACTCAGATTAGTCAATATGAGGAATGGGGAGGAAAAACGAGTGGTTAATAACTGTCAAGAACAACCCTCATCAGAGCGTCTTAACGAGCCTCCCAGCGGCTCTGTCCCCAAGGCGCCTGCACCGAGCTCAGAGCCAGCGAGTTCAGCATGAATTTACGTCCCTCCTTGAAAGAATAACCCTGATTTGAACATAGGAATTTCTCCTCTTGTCAGAAATTACCACCAACTTCTAAAACACCATTATAGTAATTACGATGCAAACAAACATACCCACATTTGCCCACCAAAGGATGGGATGAATTACCCCCCAGCCCCCAAAAATCTATCATGGTCTCTTCAAATGGGGGAAATAGGGGCGACTGTTTTCCTTGACGCTTATCTACATTTTCCAAACTTTCCTTAATGTGTACAAATTCCATTTGTAATTTTTAGAAAACCCTTACATTAAAAAAAGATGAAAATCTTTGAAGACGGGTTGAAAATTTTTCTAGAGTTCAAGCCCTAGAAATACACTTCTACTGAATTACTTGTGATTTCCTCATATTTAATGAACAAATGCACACAAAATGCTTGAAATTATGCTCTGTAATGTTAGCAAACATTATTATTGTGATTATTATTGCACACAATGGTACATAATTCATCATGCTGGGAGGCACCATAGCATGATGGTTAAAGGCGTGAGTCAGGTGTGGCCTCCTGAGGTTGTGAGAAAGAGCTGCCTCCGTTAGACGTGCTGACACTTCCTAACTACGGTAGTAACTAAAACAGTTACGTTTCCTTTCTCAACCTCACTTTTATCAGCTGTAAAATGGAAATGATGACAACAGCTTGAGAATTACAAAGTACCTATTAAACACCCAAAATGCGGTGCTGGTGCTGGTGCTGGTAAAGTGGGTGATTGTTCCGTCAGCAGCACTGATTACATAGCTCCCTCTGCATCCTCAGAACATCCAACATGCAACAGTTACATTAAGTCAGGAAAAACGGTTCTAAATGATCTGACAGTTGGGTTTCTAAAAAAAATATGTCATGGCAAAAATATAGACTTAATGATACAAGAGCGATTAAAATCAGTCTATTTCCAAGCCTTCAGAATGCTTGCATATTAATTAGCTCTAAAGCATGGTACCAAATTTCATCGTCTTACGTTAATCATGCACATCGATGCAAACTGTGAGTGAATACTGTGCATGAGGCTGGAGTTTATGTTTAATGTTTTTAGGGTGAGAAACAGCACTTTCCGTCATCCCCAAGGTCTGGTCCCCTAATCTGCAGTCTGTGACTGTGTTTCTGAAGACGCAAAGCAGGAGATGCCCGGAGGAGGTTCCCTCGGGCCCTCCGCCCCTCCCTTCCTGACACGGCTGATTAAGCAAACTGTTAATTACTGCACAAGGGGACGAATCCCTGAACGGGCTGCATCAAAGTGCCCCGACACTGCGGCATCCTCCCAAGGCAGGAGCAGCACCGCGAGAGGCCGCACAGCTCCGCCAGGGGCCATCGTGATCCTGCACCAAGGAAGCGCCCGGTGACAAACCGGGACACGAGACGTGAGCACAGTACGTGGTCGGTGCGGGAAACAGCCGAGTCTTTCTGTTATTAATAGACGTATTTGCCCTTTATTTGGCATTTTGCATTTCTAGTCTAATTGCCTTTTGTCACCTTTAAAATACTGCCCCAATTGTCACAATACGCCATGTTATCGATTTTGTTCTATTTGACACAAAGTACTGCTCTGTGTCAACTCAGTGTCGGCTTCCAGCTTTTCCTTAGATCAAAAATGAGCTATTTTTCGGCTGGAGGCAAACTCTTTCCGTAGTTATCTGCCCACTGCCCCGGCATCCATAGGAGCTTCTAGAAGAGTAAGAAACTATAAAATATCATGTATACCACATTTATTTGCAGTCGATTCTCTCTTCCAAATTGGTGAAGATCCCAGTGTTCTGAAAATCAGACCTGCTTTAAGTGAAGAACAAGATCCCACTACCTTAAACATCCCCAGAGAAAATTCTTTGGTAATCTGAATCATTACCCCAAAAGAATTAAATCACATACATTTGGATGATCATGCTCAAAGATATGCACACGTCTTTAAAAAGCACACTATATCTATGTATTGAAAGACAGTAAGAAACCCGATCATATTCCTAAGTTCTCCAGATGTGCAGCCTGGCAGTTTAGAACATCTGCAATCGGAGCTGGGCCCTCCGTTCTGTGCGCTCTCGAGGCTCAGTTTCGTATGGAACAATCAGCCTCAATGGCTGGTCACCGGCCCCATCTGTGGCTTCCCAGGGTGGAAGACGTGCTGCAGAGGTGTAAGGACAAACTCCAAAGTGTAGGGACACTCGGACAGAATCTCGGAAGAGACTCCAAGTCCCGCAGCAGTGAGGCCACCGCCTGCGGAGGACCGTGCCGAGGTTGTCGTCCTCACCTGGTCACAGAACAGAGGCTGGCACTGGGCCGTGAAGCACTGGGCAACGCCATCTCTGCACACACACTTGGCGCACGGGCTCAGCCGCCAGTCTTCCCCGTCCTGAAACACGCGGCCTTCGTAGGCACAGGGCTCTGGAAGGGCAAAGCAGGCGGTTACCGGGGACATCGCAGGGGTGGTCCCGGGGCTGACTGCACGGGCCAGCGGGGTGAGGGGTCAGGGCCTGGGAGGAGGCCCCTGCTGGGGGCTCCGTGCTCTGCGTCATTGGCTCGATCTCACCCTGTGACACGCTCTCCCTGCCAGGTGCAAAGCTGCACCTTGGCTCTAACAAGGAAGGGCTGGGGACCGTCCAACCACACTGAGCAAGAGCGGGAAGAGCCGGGTGTCAGCATGGGAACCCCAGGGCAGAGAGGGTCCTTCCCGCAGCTCACACTCACCCCCAGGGCCCACGCAGACGGGGCAGCAGCTCCCTTCGGGGATGAAGGCCAGCTCCCGGGGTCCGCACGACAGCGGGGGGCACGGCCGGGGGGCGCAGCGGACCTCTCCATGGGCGCAGGAGCACACGCTGCACGGGGGAGACGCCCACTCGGTTCCGTGCTGGGTGTCAGCGAGAAGAAAGGACAACATTAGTGACCGAACACAGGCTTTCACTCAGCCACAAGGAACATCCTGTTCTGACGCAAACCAAGGCTGGAACTCGGCAGAGGAGGAACAAGGCTCTGAGCTCCCAAGGCTGAGACAGGACTTGCCATGTCCCAAGTCAGAGACCCATTTATAAATCGACCTTTCTTTCTATGACCCCTGAGATTATGTGCTTGGAAAACATGAAATAAATAAATAAATAAATAAAAATCATCCTGATCCCATCATTTTAAAGATTTTATAAAGCCCAAAGTAAAAATACATATATTTACTGTGTTCTTTGTAAGAGTCACATCAGTCTGAGTAGCAACCTGTTTCCTTTCTGACTTTACTTTTCATCCTGCTTCGTTCCCGTATTATTCCTTCATTCTCTCTCCCGCTCTCCCATGTTCCGGGGACCTCAGCATCCCAGGGAAAGTGTGTGACGGCCCACAGGCGGCACCTGTCCCCCCGCCCCGTCCTCCCACAAACCGCAGAGCCAGGTCCCCCCCAGGGAGGGTGCCCGTCTGCACGCGCAGAATGTTCCAGATCCACTTCACGCTTGGACAGCACGTTCTCAAAGCCAGCGCTGTACCAGTGACCTGGCAGACCGACCCCTGGCTTGAGTTATCACACGATTCACCAAGTGCCACGAGTACAGCCGAGTCACCCTTGGATGTTCAGGTGAACCCGAAACATGAACACAGACAGCCACAAACCCCCCGACTGCCCAGGGAGGCGGCCGTCAGAGACGTGTGTTCTCAGTGACGGAATGGAATAACGGTGGCCTGTCGCAAGACAGAGGGAAAAATTAGCTTAATGAATACAATCTTCTTTACGTTTTCTTAAATTTTGGAACCAGTCCCCTTTGCCTCTGTTAAATCTGGCCTGTGATGACACCCGACTCAGCACAAATCATGCCAGACTTCTGTTGAAAACATCACACGCCCTCGGTGCACCGTCACCCAATGTAGCCTGGGGACCGTAACTGTAGGTGTCACCGACAAGCACAGAAAACGAACAGCCGTGTGCTGCTCCTCAGATCAGCACCCAGAGTAATTCTTCACGCCTACCGAACACAAAGGAGCGCGGTCTCCCCCACACGAGTCAGGGCCCCCGCGTTCTGCAGGCCGCAGATGGGCTGGCAGCAGGCCGGGACCGCCGTTACAGGTCCCTGATCCTCTGCGCTACAGCGGCAACACGGACTGTCCCAGGTGGCCACGATCGTCCAGCTATTTGGGAGCCGAGTCCTCACACTGTTACGGGTCTCCCTCCAGGCACACGTGCTGGGCCCACAAGCAACAACGCACGTAAGCGCTGAGCAGGTCCCCTGAGAACTCACCGGGCCACACACGCGTCTCAGCCCCCGCTCAGCACTTCCTGCGTTGGGGACCCTGAGTAAGTGACTTAACCCTTCTCAGCCCCAGCTCCTCCCCTGTCATAGTGACATGGCCTGACCACACCACTTTCGCTGGGTTCTTCTGAGGCTGAAATACAAGGAATTCCATCTATTGTTCCATATAGTGAAACTGGAAATATTTTCATGAAAACTGGAAGCTTCACACAAATGCCTCCTATCAGGGAATCGTGTTCTCCAGGAGTAGGCAAGGGAACTATTTACAGTAAAATGCTATGTAAAAAGGCAAGACACAAAACACAGCGTAATTTCAATTACGTTACACCGCGTCTCTCAGTATTGCCTATTTCTCTAGCTGGCTGGCTATGCCACCCCTCCGCCCAAACTGAAACCACGTCAGCAGTGGTTCTCAGAGTACTGGGATTACTGGTAGTTTTTTTTTTTTCTGCTTGTATACTTTTCTATTTTCCAAATTTTCACCAATAAAACATTTTTATCTTTGTCATCAGAAAGCAAGTAACTATTTAAAATATCTAATGAAGCACTTACATACCTGAAAGTCAAATTTAAAGACTGTCTAAAACAACTTGAAATCAACTTTATTTTATTAAAAGTTATCATAGAAGACTGCTTCTAAACATCTAGACATTTCACTTCATTAAAATGAGAGCTTGTTTTTGTTACCACCAAGAAACGTTAACTGTCCTTTCCAAAACACTTGCGATCACAACACCTTTCAGATGGAGACCACAAAAATCAGTTATAATAACCGCCTGTCAATCACCAACGTTTGCATCTGTAGCGTGAGAAAGCTTTATTAGCTGGTCTCTGTGGTACCTATGAGCTCTCTGACCGTGCGAATCGACCATCTAACTCAAGAGATAGAATCAAGCAACGGACTCTCCCTTCACAGTGAACTTGAGAATTATGGAGATAACGAAGAACAGCGGAGGGAGGCTCCAGCGCTCAATGTCAAAGCCACAGCAGAGACTCCAGAGGGTGGTCTGAAGTGCACAGCGTGACGACGAGGACCACACCTCGAGGGGACGAGTTGCGGAAGTGCCCTCCACGTTTGCCTCTTCCTCCCGTGCCTGGAACAGGGACAGCCCCTTCCCCAGCGTGTGCTGAGCACTGGTGACACATGGGACGCAGCCAGCCTGGAGCTTCAGGTGTTCGACACATGCCGAGGGGGGTGTGTGGTGTGTGTGTGTGGTGTGTGTGTGCGCGGGTATGTGGTATGTGTGGTGTGTGTACGGGTGTGTGGTGTGCGTGTGTGTGGTCTGTGTGTGGTGTGTGCGCGGGTGTGTGGTGTGTGCGTGTGTGTGTGTGTGTGTGGTGTGTGTGTGTGGTGTGTGCGCGGGTGTGTGGTGTGTGCGTGTGTGTGTGTGTGTGTGGTGTGTGCGCGGGTGTGTGGTGTGCACGGGTGTGTGCGTGTGTGTGGTGTGTGTGTGTGTGTGTGTGTGTGAAATTTCACAATCTTCTTCAGGCCCACCTACAGCAGCGCTGTTTTTCATCAGCGCCCTGGCGGCAGAGCTTTGGGAAATGAAGGAATAACTGGAGCACAAAGCGATGCTCCCGTAAGACCTGCTTTCCTCTGTGCCGTCTTGGCCTTGTCAATACCTTTCTGAAAACGCGAGATTCTGACACGGGCAAAGGCGGGTTCTGCAGACAACACCCTGAATCTATTCCTCTGCACAGTCGCCTAGCAAGCTGGCTCGGCTGCTGACAAGAGTGCAAAGCAAGATAAGGCCATCAAGCATTTGCCCGCCTCACTGACAGAACAAAAAAATAATTTTTCTTCACGTAATTTGTTCCTGTTATGAAGTTATAGATCCAGAATACTGAATGTCTGGGAATGTTCGGTGCGTGTTATAATTACAGCCTCTACTCTGAGAACTAGGTTGCAGAACTCAATATGCATCTCTTTCCTTGCATCCAACAAACCGGTTCTTTCAGCCTCGCAGACGGGCCAGGCGAGCAGACCTCTCCCTCCGCGCCTCCGTCCACCCAGACCGAGCACCAGGGCGTCGCCCCCGCCTGTCCCCTCCGCCCACCCAGACCCCACCAGGGCGTCACTGCCGCCTGTCCCCTCCGCGCCTCCGTCCACCCAGACCCCACCAGGGCGTCACCCCCCGCCTGTCTTCCCGGACTGGACAGTACCTGGTGCTGGGCTGAATCAGTGAAGAAGGACAGAAAGGGACCGATGCTCCTTTCCCCCTTTCACAAGCTCATTGGTGGGGAAAGGGCAGGAAAAAGCTTTCAGACGGCCCTCCAGGAGACCACGCGGACGCTCGTCCCCCCGGTGCCGGGAAGGCAGGCGTGGGTCCAAACGGGGACATGAACGCACAGCTCTGGGGGGCCACAGACCAAACAGCCCCCGCCCGGCTGTACCCGACCCGGCAACTCTCTCTCGTCACCCGCGTCAGCCCAGAGGCTCGAGCGCTGTCCTCACCGTGGAACCATCCGGAGGCGCGTCCCGACTTGCGGCCACGCCGGCTGCATGCGGTGCAGCCCCCCCGGCAAGCCCAGGGTCCCCGGGTGGGCTCGGCTCCCCCTGCAGCCTCAGCTCAGCCGACCTGACCGTGTGCTCTGGGGACAGTGTCACTTCAGCTGACGCCCTCCTGCCACACCCCGTCTGTCCTGGGGCCTCTTCTAACCCTCTCAGGGGAGGGCGTCCCCAGATCACCACTGTGAAGACCCTGAAACGCCAGGCGACTTTACAGGGACAGGAGCCTCCAGAACCTCCCTGGGAGGCAGCCAAATCCCTGCTGGTCAGCGAGAGGGAAGTTCTCTGGAAACTGCCCCCCACACAAGCCGCAAGGGCAAAAGAGGAAAGGCTGCGAGATTCAGGAAAAACACTAGTGACGCCAGCGATGAGGTGACACTCGGACCAAACTACACAAGCGTTTAAACCCCTCAAGAAAATGGATAACGCGAAGAAAGGTTTGTTAAGGACCCAGGGGAAGCGAAGAAAGAGACGAAGGAAAAGACGAAAAGAAACGTATTAGAGTAATTTTAATGTTATTAAGACTAAAATCAGGAGATTTTTGTCTCATCTTAAAAAAGAACCAATCTTCTAGCTCTATTTAGAGAAGCAGACCACTAGAGGGTTCCCCCTCAAAAAAAAAAAAAACAAACAAAAACACTATACTTCTTGAAATTCTACTTTTTTCTCAGTTCTATCAAGTACCAGAAATATCACATTTTCTGAGGAAGGAAAACGTGAAAGCTGCATGTGGTAAAACAACACATGTGTTGTGGCGTGTTCTTGCCCAGGTTAGAGCTCTCTGTGTGACCTGTCACTGTAGAAAGGTGAACCGCGAGGGAGGCGAGGAGGAGGAGGACCAGAAGGAGAACGTTCTGATCTCTCCCAGCAAAAGCAGCGGCCAAGAGCAGATCTGTGGTCCTAGGACCACCCAGCCACACAGGTTAAGGACCAACAGGCCCCCGGACCAGGGCGTGGAGAGGCTGGAGGCAGGGTTTACTCACTGTTTACGTCTTCCACTCATATTTCCTGAGCAGGGCTAAGGCCAGGCTAGGCGAGACATGGGGAAGATCATTATAAAGACAGAAAATACTGTCATTGTCCTTAGGCATCTCAAGCCACGACAAGAAGACTGGACACGTGCGGGAGTGTAACATGAGAGAGCGTGTGGTGTCCTTAGATTCACTGAATGCTGACGGCTCACGCCCCTGGTGCCACCTCTGATTGGAGACATCTGGGTTTTCCCCCCAGATCCTGACCTTATTTTGGTTCTTCCACTTGACAGATTTAGCTTGGTGTTTTCACCTTGAACCCTACGTCTAGTCCAACCACGGTGAACTGGTTATTTCCACGACCACCCTGCCCTGCAGCTCCTTCCATTCACAGGGGTCTCCTGTGGCATCTGAAGCTGGCAGCACCCCCGTACCAGCCCGACTCGAGCAGCGCGTGGTGACGGGGGCACGAGACACTCCCGGCGTAGACCCTGTTGGGCGTCTTCCGGCAACACGCTGTGCAAAGGGAAAGAGCGACTTCCTCGCGTAATTAGGAAACCGCGGCACCAGTAAGACAATCCCGGCCCCTGGGGCTCTGAGCACAGTGCTCTGAGTTTGCAGCATTCACCCTGAACAGCAGCCCAGAGTGCGGGTATCAGACCCCGCTGCTCTCTGCTCTCTCCTGCGTGGGCAGAGAACTGACTCTGAGAGTCTTGTACCAGGTGGAAGATGAGGACTAAAGTCTCTTTCCATCACATTCGACTTCACCTGCTACCTCGGGTAACCTTTAAGTATGAGTGGAGATGAACTGTCTATTTTCATAATTTCTATTGTAACCTTTGCAATGGTACTTTTAAACCAGTATTTTGTATCTCTAAATGAATCCTGAAATATCTGGAATAAGAAAGTATAATAATAATTAAAAAACCCCTTAGGATAGATTTCTAGTATTGTATTTCTAAATGAGAAGAAGGTGAGCATTTTGCCCCCGGGAGAAATTTGGCCATGCCGGAAGTCACTTCTGGCTGCCACGACTGGGGATGCCACAAGCATCTAGTGGGGAGAGACCAGAGATGCTGCTCAACATCCTACAATGCACAGCATAGCCCCCACAACAAAGCTCAAATGTCAGTAACACTGAGAAATTCTCCCCTAAGGGAAAGAACCCTGAATTGGGAGTCAGAAGACCAGGGTTCCAGGCCAAGTTGTGTGTAATGTGACATGGGACAGCTGCCATTAGCTCTTTGCAATTCAGTTTTTTCACCTTTGACACGGAAGTACTAACATCTGCTCTACTAACCAGCTCAGCACTGTTGGTAACTATCAAATAACACATGTTCAGAGTAGACAAAAGGAAGGTGGCACTTGCATCATTCAACATCACAACTTCTGCGACATCGATGTCAACATTCTAAGACACAAATTCAACCTACAGATATTTACACAGGGCCTGCACAATAAATAGGATAGTTTTAAACTCACTCGAGAAGCTAAATGCTCACAGAAAGCCAAATTAGCTTCGCGTCCTCCGTAGCCCAAAGAAACCCACTTCTCTCACCAACGCAAGTTTGACACTCGGCTTTCCCTTGTCAACGATCCGCAGACACAGAAGCAACCCGGGCCAGAGGACACTTACCTCGTGGACTTTCTGCTCATGGCGGCAGGATCCAGGCGTCCTGGACACGCACGCAGGGCAGCACTGGTTGGCGGCTATTCGAAGCACTTCCCCCTGCGCATGTGAAAGCACCCGGCGTCAAACGGCAGCAGCAAACACAGTCCCCACGGCTCGTCGGACCCCAAGTCACCTCAGAGTGGCAAAGTCATGAGTTTCCAGGGGTGACAACAATAGACGGGACAAAATGCATAAACTAAGAAAAAGATTCCGTCTATGTCGGGATGAGCTTCCCTTAAAGATAAAAAGAATCCCATCGTGAAAGCAATTTCCTTGGAAATGAACAGTCTACACCTTTTCACATGTAACAAAGTCAAGACTTTTTTACTAAAATGCCCCATCTGAGTTTCACACACGACGAGCAGTTTCCCTGGTCGGGTGTGGGGCAGGGGGCCGACCGCAGGGCCGGCAGGTCTGAGAGGGGCTGATGCGGCCAGCAGAGGGGAGCTAAGCTCTCTGGCGGTCACCTTCTGCCTGGGAAGCAGAGCGCAGGGCACACGGGCCGGGACACCGGGGGACAAAGTTCTGAGCGGAAGAGGCATCGTATTCAGGTATCACATACAGGCATTGTGGTGAGCTGGGGAGGATTCCTGGTCCCCAGTGAAGGTCTCCATTGTTTTTCAAGGCTTCTATGATTGCAGTTGTGTTTCTCGATACTCTCAAGAGAGGGGGCCACCCCCTGGCACCCCACGATGGATTGGAGGGGGAGTGTCACATGCTAACTAGTCATCCATTTGCCACTGTGAAGAATCTGTGTATCTAAGACTTATTAAAAATATGGAGCCAAGAGCCCAAGTTTGCCTTTGGGGCCCCCTGATTTTCCTGTTAGATCTTCTACTCAGGTTGCCGCTCTGCTATGTATTTAAGGGTTTTCTCAAGTCTGGGGCTACGGCAGGACAGGCAATGAGGGATTTTGACCAAAAATGGTAGAAGAACCTGCATTAGCCAGGAAATCGTGACTTGCCCACAGGATAAAAACCTACAAAGAATTCAACCAGTAGAATTAGGAAGATTATGTGTGTGTGTGTGTGTGTGTGTGTGTGTCAATGTCTCATTTGACATTTTTGGTTGCTTCCATTTAAAAAAAATGTACCCACAAGAGAAGTCCAATTTTATATAACTACAACCGTAAGAGTAGATGGGAAACGGGACTATGATTTTACAATTGTTAATCCACTAAACAGATAAATACATCCATAGCAGCGACCACCGAATTCTTCTCATTTGCTTGACAAAGGAAAAAACTTACATGATATGGGATTTTACAACATTACGCACACTACACAATATCAATGACTTTCCAGAAAAGTGCCCTCTCTACCCCAAGAGAAAACGACATTTGTCTAGTTTCCACTAAGACAATAACAGAAACTACTTTAGCTTAATTTCCACTAAGAATTTTGTGCAGACAGAAAATAAGATAATCCAAGTGTTTATATTCCCGCATGGAAGAGGGAGCCAGGGAAAAAGGTGGTTAGAATGGAAGACACCAAGGCATATTTTATGCCCCCAAAGTAGTTTCCTTTTTTGTATACAAAAACTAATTTTTAGATTTAGCCCTCAAAGCTCATTTCATAAACGTAGTGTTCTTTCCCGTGAGTGGCAGATGGAGAAGAGTGTATGGTCTTCAACTGGGTCCATCTACTGAGCTTCTGGTGGGACATGAAAGAGGAAGTGAGAGGAGCACAGAATTCTGCCCGTGGGTGGCTGGGGAACGGAACGCGGGGACTTCCTGCCACCTGACCCTGTAACCGAGAGGCCTGCTGGGCTGTGGCTGCACAGCACACGCAGGCCTGGCCTGCGCCTCCCGGCTGTGCAGAGGGAAGCGTCGGAAAGTGGCCGCAGAGGCGGGACATCAGTGAAGGCTGCCAGGGGAACTGGGCGAGACGACTTGCTGAGGGCCTAGAAGACCAGCTAACAGTAGCGACAATGACAGTGTGATAATCACAGGTAACACTCACGGAGTACTCTTCCAAGCCTGTTGGATTGAGAGACAGATAGCCATATGTGGACACACAGAGAGAGGAGAGAGATTCATTCTCACAGCTGTATTTGCTAAATGCTATTCTTATCTGCACTGAAGTCTGCAGCCCAAACCTCACCACACAGTAAAGTGTCCCTTTGCACGTCAAGGCCCCCTTCGCACACGTATTCTCCAGAAACCCTTGAAGAGAGGATTGGTGCTGGCAGGACTGGGTTAAATATTCCAGGTTCTAAATGCCTCCGTCTTCTCTTTCTCCCCCCCGAGTGTACTCACAGCTATCCTGTGCAGATACAGGACGTGCATGTAGAATCTACCATACATGATGATAGGATGAACGAACGGCAGCTAGATGGGCAGCAAAAGTATCTATCAGAATCTCCGCTCACTCTAGGCTATTTCCAGTCAATCCATGATCAAAACGTACATTGCTTTGAAAAGTTAAAGAAAAGATAGGAAACCAATTTTAGCAATATTATTAACAACAATAATGTAGGGCACAGTGAAGATTCATTAACTTTTGCCACAGGCTGGCACAGCACGTCTGAGTAACAGCAGCACATGCAAAGCTGGGCAGCAACACGGCAGAGCAGGCATTACACGGGCCGTGACCAGGCCTGAGCGTCCTCCGCGTCCGGGCCATTTACTGGCTCTGTGTCTTCGACAAGTGACTGAACAGCTAAGTCTGTCCTCTGTCTGTGGAGTGAGGAGGTCTGACCGACTGGCCTCTAAAGGTCCTGCTAGTTCAACCATCTGATGATCCCGTTTCATTATTTAAAATACGAAACTCGATGGCTCTGCGGAACACGTATACGATTTGGGAAGGTTTCTTGCGGCTGGATCATCTGGTCCAATCCTCTCCTTTCACAGGTAAGGACCCTCCTTCCTCAGGGCCCATGCTTTCCGATTACAGCCTCCTGCCTCACCGCCATCATTCACCAATTTGCTGATCAATCCCTGGTATTCACTCGCCAACGCACCCGGGAGGGCTCGGTAGCCGGGGAGGGAGGTGCAGAGGAATTCACGGATGTAACGCTGCCTCTCTCTCGGGCCCCCTCTCCTCCCCCACTCGTGGTCACGCTTGGGAAGACTGGTCTTTACTTAGCTTTCCTTTCCCACCTCCCACTCACTCCTCACGCCCTGCGGCGAGTGTCCTCTCCCACCACCCACAACACCAACCTCAGCGTGGCCACCCGTGACCTGTGGGCTGCCAAATCCAATGGGTCACGTGAAATTCTCCTCCTACTTATTCCCTTACTACGATCAACACTGTTAACACAAACTCTTTCTGGAAATTCTCCACTCTCCTGGAGACCATGATACTGTTCCCTTCTCTGACCATGTCTTCTTAATCTTCTTAAGCCCCCTCTTTATGTTCACCTCCCCTTAAATACTGTGTTCCCCAAATTCCATCCTTGGTCTGGTATCTTTTTCTCACACAGTCTCTTTGGGCGAGCACATTAATTCTGAAACTTTGCACTCCTGTCTTTCTGCTGATGATACCCACACTGTGTCTCCAGCCCCATCTTTTCCTCGAGCTTTGGACTCGTATAACCAGCTGCCTTTCTGACATATCCACCCGGCTCCTCTCTCGACACCTCAAACTCAGCAGGCCCCAAACTGAAGTCATCACTGTTCTCAGATGGGCTCTTTTTCCTCATTCTCCCGTATTCTCCACATGGGCTGGTGACTCAGCTAACCAGCTCGCCATAAGCCTAAACACGGCAGCCACTTCTTCTCCTGTCCCTCACCCTCCTTTCACCCAATTCCACCCTAAATATTTACTGAGCCTACACTGCCACTGCCCTAATCCTGGTGTTCACCTTCTCACCTGGACTATCCTCACAGCCTCTGAACTGATCTTCCTGTTTCCAGTATCACGCACTATCTTGGAAAAGCCAGCGAGACCTTTCTAAAAGAAAAGCTGACCCTTCCCCACCCTTATGCCTGAAATCTTTGTTAATATTCTATCTACCACCTTAAACATAAAATTCCAATCTCACTACAGCACACAAGGCTCCGCATGACCTTGAACTTAGCAACTCTCTAGGCTCATCTCTCATCCAGCCAGTCAGCAAAACAATATTTATCGAGTGCCTACCATGTGTCCGGTGCTACTGTAGGTGCTGAGGATATACAGAGAATAGGAGAGACAGTAAACAAGAAATATCAGTAAAATATATAGTAGGTCAGATGGTGTCAAGAGTTAGTGCCAGAAAGAAACAAGTATGGGAGAGGGATAGGAAATAGGTGATGGGGCGGAGATTTGCGATTTTACAGAGTGGCATTCAGGCAAGACTTAAAGGAAGTAGAGGATCAAGCCATGTATACACACACATATATATGCATGTATGTACACAACACATATGCATTTTATATGCACGCCAGGCACACTTCTGTCGGAGGGCCTTCACACTTTGCTGTTCCTGCTGAAATTGTTCTTTCTCAGGTATATGCACGTATATCCGGGGAACAGCAAGGAGGCCTGGTGTCTGACACAGACTGAGCAAGGCAAAGACAGTGGGAGACTAATCAGAGGGGGACAGCAGTACCTTACAGGGCACTGTGAGGAGTTGCCTTAAATGAGAAGAGAGGCCACTGGAAGCCACTGGAGAGGTTTAAGGAGAAAAGCAAGATACTCTGACTTCAATATTCCTAGGATTACACTGGCTGCCATATCAAGATGACAGTGAAAAAGGCAAGCACAGAAACAGGGAAAGCAGCTAAGAGGCCCCTGTGAGAATCCAGCGAACAGACAGATAACAGACGGCACCACCGCGAGAGCAGAGAAGCCGCGTTTGGCGTTTACTGTGTCGTGGGGGAAGAGCTGGAGGTTTGCTGACATCCTGGGCGTAGGATGTGGGGAAGTGAGGAGTCAGAGGTGACTCTGAGTTTTCTGGCCAGAGCAAACGGAGTTGGCATTTACTAAGAAGAGAAAAAGTAGAAGAACAAATTAGCAAAGTATAAAATCACAAGTTGGTTGCTGAACAAGGACCAGAAACTTTTTCTGTAAGGGGCCAGATAATAAATATTCAGCCTCTGAGAGCTACTTGCGGCCTCCACCACAACCATGCAATGCTGTTCTCGCAGCAGAAGCAGCCGAGGACAATACATGAACAGACGAGCGAGCCGGTATTTCAATAAAACTTCATTTATGGATGCTGAAATTTGATTTCATGTAATTTTCGCATCACAAAATACTGTTCTCGATTTTTTTAACCATTTAAAAATGTAAAAACCGTTCTTAGTTCCTGGGCCATACACAGGCCCTGATAGAGAACATGTTTAGTTTTCAGCAATACAGTCTGTGTCTTCTAGCATTTCGTGTGAGGTGAGGGAGGGCGTTTTTTCAAAGTCTTTATATCACCAGCTCAGATTCTGATATGAGTTACTCAGCAAGCCAAGTAGTGATTTTTTTAGGAAGTGAGTATGTAGTCTGTAAAAGAGAAAGCCCCATAATAATACAACAAAATATTCTCAAGTTGACTAACATTTGATGTGTTCCCAGCTTCTCAGGAATATGCCCATGCAAAATGGAGGAATATAAGCTTCGCTCCAATGTTAGGAACCTCACTAGCATTAGATGGCATAAAGGCTCAAGATTAATTATTGGGGGAAGGGCAGAAAACTAGAAAAATAAACTGTGCTTTTGCAATTTTCAGAATGCTTTTTAAAGAAAATAATCAGTCCTGTCCAGGGAACCTGAAAAGTTCAAATTTAAAGCTTTTTTTTTTTTTTTTTAATAGATTCACATTAAAAAGGAAAGAGTCAGCACCTAGAAAAAACGGTATTCTAACAGAAGAGATGTGTAATCAGAAAAACCGAAAATTTTTAACAGGGGAAAGGAGGAAAGCCCAGGCACAGCCTTGGTCAAATGCAAGATTTCTCGAGTCAAAGACCTCGGTGTTGCCAGGGAGCCGGAGGTGACACAGTAACACAGGCAGCGGCAGATACAGATGATGTTCCTAGAAAACCATTTCCAAGAAGTCAGTTCTGACTTCCAGTCTGTTCAACGATTCGTACGTGTTGTGGTTAACGTCAGCAGCTTTGACACCTTTCAGACTCGAGGTAAAAATCTCTGGGCAGCAGTTTATCATTTGCATGATCACAGTTAAGCTGCTTAAAATCTGCAAGCTTGACTGTCCTCATCTGTCAAGTGGGAACAAAGACACCTACCCCACATAGTGTTAAACGGGATAACATTTGTGGAAACCTGTAACTGCCTGGTCCAGAGTAAACACTCACTAAAAAGAAATGAGGATGTTCTCAGACATGATATGGTAAAATTCTGAAAACTGGGATATTGTTAGATAACGATGTATTAAAATTCCCTTCTGCCTGTCATAAAGCCTTCAGTTAGAGGTCGGGATAAACGTCAGAACAGATGACTGAACCACGCGAAGGCCCAGCCCTTCGCTTTCCGATACCTCCAGGAAACAAGGAGGACCCCATACCTTCTCAAAGGCGCACCGAGGGTTGCTGCAAACAGCAGGGTTGCAGATGGCGACGTCGCCATGGCAACGGCAGTTCTGACACGCATCGGGCTTCCAAACAGTGGCATCCTGCAAAGAAGCATAAACTCCGATTTAAACACCGGTCAGGCGACGTGTGAGCACAGGACAGCAGCACCATCGGCAGCCCCAGGTCGGGGACAATTAAAAGACAAAAGGAAGTCACAGGCACACCACACGCGGCACTGGCCGGGCCCTGATTGAGCCCCAGGCGGCAACACAAGCAGCATCATCCGTTTCCCAACAGTCAGCCCACGTAGCCACAGACAAGGGCAATGGCAGAGAGCTGTCGATACCCAGAGTGAAAGCCATCGATCGGCCTGAGACCTCAGGGGGACAAGCTGCGCCCGACTCCCTGCTGTTAACCAGCAGACACCGTCGGAGCGTGTTTACAGGAAAACGACACGCTGACCAGCGCTAACCGGCACCCCGAAAGCAGTGTTTCCACCAGATACAGCGAGCACCTCAGACTTCACTTTCCAGCTCTTGGCTACTGCAGACCCCAACACGCAGCAGACCAAGAAGGATCTGGAGAAGTCGCTGGGCTTTTTAGGACAGATCCACCGACACATGCGTGTTGAGCGGCTGTTGCGTGCCCAGCCTGGCGCCAGGCGTCTGGAGCACAGGTGTGGGCACTCACCGTGAGGATCTCACAAATTATTCCGGATCGTGAACATGATCCAAAAGTTAAGTAAATATAAACTGATGATACTATGTTACGACTCAACAAACTGAAAAGGAAAACAATGGTCATGAACAGAAAGTTAGCCTGGCCTCAGTCAGGGGTCTCAAGAAGTTTCTTTTCGATTTCTCACCTTCCATCGTGCTGAAATACACATTTCAGTGGTGCCTATGTTGAAGTAACTTTGAGATCAGCCGTCTCACGGATTCCACGGAGACCTGCCCTGTCTGTGGCAACGCTGCTCTGACAACTTGGAATCAAAGCAGCAGAGACACCACGAACCGCACTGAGGTCCCTTTTCCCAGAGATTTCCGAACCCCAATTCCTACTCTATACGGGTTGAGAACAGCCATACGGTTTGGCTAAGGTTCAGACTCTAAATCTCTTTTGAGAGTGCTATCCCTGTTATCCTCTGGTTTAAAGCTATTTTGTGTTTCACCTTTGCCTCTGAAGGGGTAAAATGCAGACCCCGTAATCTGGCCATGACCTGTGCCTCGGCCTTCACAACTCACGCAGCCCTGAGCCTTCTGTCCCCAGCAACTTGCTCAAGCTGTTGGACGGGCCCCGGCGGTCCCTTACCTGGCCTCTCACATCTCACTCTCCTGGGATCCCCACTCTTCTCTGACTTCTCTAGAGAGAGTCTGCAAAGCAACAGGCTTCGTTCAAGCCTCAGCGACGAATGATTCCTAACCCCGAACCTCCACCTGGGTACAGCTCCCCAGCTTTCCCCTGCCGCCCTCCTGCTCCTGCTTCATTGGTCATTTGCGCTCCCGGTGGCCCGGCTGGACCAGACCGTGAGCCCCTGTGGAACTGGGAACTGGCCTGGCACAGTGTAGATCCTTAAATATGTCATAAGCTGCTCAGTGACTGTTTTTTTTTCTAAACTTCCTCATCCTCTTTCCCCCAGTCAAGTGCTACTAAAATACTTTAGGGAAGAGAAAGAGAAGTTTCTGGCCTCCTGCTAGAGTCATCAGAACACCAGCTTTCAACCGGAGTTGGAAACCGGTGGATGCTAACAACAGACGTTTTCACACACAAAGGCAGAAACCAAATGGGATGGTTAATTTTATGTGCCAACTTGGCCAGGCTATGGTGCCCGTTTGTTTGGCAAAACACTAGTCCAAATATTACTGCGAAGGTATTTTATAGATAAGGTTAACATGGACGATCAGTTGACTTTCAGGGAAAGGAGATTACTCTCTGTAAGATATCTGGGTCTCATCCAATGGCCTTAATCGCCAGAACTGGGGTTCCCTGGAGAAGAGGGAATTCAGCCTTAGGACTGAAATGGAGAAATTTTACCCAAGTTTCCAGCCTGCCGAACTGCTGTTGGCCTTGCCAGTCCCAACAATCACATGAGCGAATTCCTTAAATAAATCTGTCTAGAGAGATATCCAGTAGGATGTGCATATGTGTGTTCTGTTTCTCTAGAGAACCACGACCAATACGTCAATACTGGTGTAGATCTGTGTGGATACGCACAACATTCCCAAGCAAAAACCGAAGTCATCTTTTTGAGTGAAGAAATGCTAAATTCATAGCCTCTTAGGAAATGTGCTTCAAACACAGGGCCCTCTCCAAAGTCACGTAGGAAACGCAGAGCGTATCTGAGGCGAGATGACATTCCCATAAAAATACTGAATCAAAACAGATGAGCACCGGAACCCGGCTTAGAACACCTCTGAATTTCTTTCTTTGTATCGTCACAGCACATTCTTCAACACTGGCACAGGGTGACAACTACAGTCTGCTCTTAACCCAAACAGCAATGACAGAGTTGTGGGAAAACACATTTCAGTCCCAAGCACAACGTAATGTATGCTTCCTGCTGATTTCAAGAAAACAAGCTCAGTTCCCAGCTACAGATTAAATAAAAATGACAACTTCACACAGCCAGCAGCTGCCGTTTATTTATTGATCATCCTCTTACGCCGGACACTCCTGGAGCAGGAAGCGCTGCCCACGGGGACGGCTGAGGGCAGGAGGAGAGAGGCTTTCTCCACCTCGGCCGCCATCCTGGAAGGCCGGGGAGCGGATCTGTGAGTCGATGCCACGCGAAGCACCCACACGCGTGACAACCCCATGACACTGGCATTGTCACTGCTATTTCCATTTTACAGAGGAGGAGACAGGACGAGAGAGATCGCACAAGCTGCCCAAGTGCACAGAGCCCTTGTGAGGCTCGGGCTCTGGAGCCAGACGGCCTGGGTTTGAATCTGGTGTCACTACCGATTAACTGCGAGTCTGTCACTGAGGTACGTGTCCACGTCCCGGGTTTCTCATCTATGAAGTACAGATGCTAAAGTAAAACTAGGATGCTCACCCAACACGGTTACTGAAAGAATCAAAGGAGACACTGTATTCAAATACAACATATGGGCTGGGCATGGTGGCTCACGCCTGTAATCCCAACTTTGGGAGGCCACGCTGGGAGGATCACTCAAGCCCAGGAGTTTGATACCAACCTGGGCAACATAGCAAGATCCCTTCTCTAAAAAAAAAATAATAATAATAATAAAATAAAATTAGCCGGGCATGGTGGCGCATGCCTATAGTCCCAGCTACGCAGGAGGCTGAGGCAGGAGGATCACTTAAGCCCAGGAGTTGGAGGCTGCAGTGAGCTATGATTGCACCACTGCACTCCAGCCTAGGTGACAGAGTGAGACCCTGTTTCTAAAAAAAAAAAAAAAAAAAAAAAAAAGATAGAAAGATATATGAACAGTGCATCTGGCTTAAATGTAATTTATTTTTAATCTAAATTCTCAGAGTGAAAATAGTTCCATAAGCACCGTGGCTTTCCCATCTGATTAGGACCTTAGCACTAAGGAAGAAATAAATCCATAGGTTGAGTTTTCAAGACTACTTGAGTAATTAGAGAAGTCTGCATGTCACCAAGCTGGCATACCTGTGAGCCACACACTCCTTTAACTCGGACACCGGCTGGCAAGGCCGGCTTGCACGGCTGCCCCACAGCTGGGGTGGCTCCGCGGTGCCACCTCGACTCCCCCCAGCACAGCACCCCGCACCCCAGGTTCTCTGCACCTCGGTTACACTCACGTGACCCCTAGCTCCAGAACAATCCAGCATACTCTTCAGTAGTCCTCAAGCACTGAACTTAGCTCGCTGACTCTACACAGGATCTTCCAGGAACATGGAGCAGGGTTTTTCACTGTCATTCACAAAACCGTAATTTTTCTTTACATTAATTCGAAGTTTAAATTTATCTGGGCTTAGGAAGGCTTCCTGCTTTGTTTACTTTTCTGTCTTCTCAGCAGACCAGGACTCCTCAAGCAAGATCTCAGTCTGTTCCTCTTTGTGTGTCCCTTCAGTCAAAGAGTCCCTGAATGTTAGCTGAAGTTAATGAATGACATTCCTGAGTACTTGCCTACCTTCGTCAAAATATGTCTCCGTGGGAATCGAGATACTCCGTTTAGGCAGGAGAGCTTAAGAAAATGATGTTTAAACAGTATCGCTACAAAACGCCCATAATGTTGAATGTTATTACTTCACCAGTGGCAAACTATGTCTGAAGAAAAGTTTTCTTCATCTAGGCATTAGTCCTGTGAAAAAATTAATATTAATATCCCCACAGAAGTAAATAATTTATGGTTAATTTTAATGAAATGAGGCCTGGGTAGATGGCCATATATTTTTCAGGTCTAAATCTTTACAAATCAATTTCTGTGGCCCCATAAAGCTGCTTTATGGACGTGGGGATACCAGAGTTCCCCAGTAGCTAGAAGTTTGGATAAAGCCATAAACTCCAAAGAAATAACATTGTAAAGTGAGTGTTACAGATTTTCCATGTTACCACTGCAATTCCAACACTTTATAATCCTCTCTTCCAATCTAACACATGCTGCAAAAGAAATAGTCTTCAAATAGTTTTTTACTAGAACAAAGATTAAAGGATTAGATTATGGATGAACTTAAAAAGCAATCAAAATATGATCTGCTCAGATGGCTTTAAATATTTTTAGTAATATATGAATAAAATGTTCTTACAGATAACATAATGCCTCCATCCTCAAATACTTTAACGTAACAACACGGTGCTTGAAAAAATTTATTTCACTTGGCTAAGTATTTACTGAACATTGATTAGAGCTAAATATACACAATGAGGCCGGGCGCGGTGGCTCACGCCTGTAATCCTAGCACCCTGGGAGGCCGAGGCAGGTGGATCACTCGAGGTCAGGAGTTCGAGACCAGCCTGAGCAAGAGCGAGACCCCCGTCTCTACTAAAAAGAGAAAGAAATTATCTGGACAACTAAAAATATATATAGAAAAAATTAGCCGGGCACGGTGGCACATGCCTGTAGTCCCAGCTACTCGGGAGGCTGAGGCAGGAGGATCGCTTGAGCCCAGGAGTTTGAGGTTGCTGTGAGCGAGGCTGACGCCACGGCACTCTAGCCCGGGCAACAGAGTGAGACTCTGTCTCAACAACAACAAAAAAATAAATAAAAATAAATAAATAAATATAAACAATGAATATATCCCTAATCAGGACTCAAATGTCAGGGGGGAATTATTTATAGTATTCTAAAGAGCAGTGTATCAACGTCAACATAAATTTTCTTTCATCTGAAGGGCATAATAGCCCTACTGTAACTATTAATTACTTCATCTCATTTTAAATTCCCTTAGCTTCTTAGACCAAGAGTATGAAAGCGAGAATAAAGCCCTCCAAAAGCTGTGCTTTCCAGTCACACAACAGCATGGAGAATATAATGCTTTCTGTGATGAAAGTGGGTTTACGTGCATGGAAACTTAGTGGAATTATGTGAACTAGTAACTGAAGGGTTGTCAGTCCTCCGTGTGGGTTCCAGGATTTTTGCTTTTCTCTTTATCCTTATCTGTATTTTCTATTTCCTTTGGTAACAAAAATATATAATGTATCTGATCTTTTAAAGTTACTTTTATTTATTTTTTTTTTTTTTTAGACAGAGTCTCACTCTGTTGCCCGGGCTAGAGTGAGTGCCGTGGCGTCAGCCTAGCTCACAGCAACCTCAAACTCCTGGGCTCAAGCGATCCTCCTGCCTCAGCCTCCCGAGTAGCTGGGACTACAGGCATGCACCACCATGCCCGGCTAATTTTTTCTGTATATATATTTTTAGCTGTCCATATGCTTTCTTTCTATTATTAGTAGAGATGGGGTCTCGCTCTTGCTCAGGCTGGTCTCGAACTCCTGAGCTCAAACGATCCGCCCACCTCGGCCTCCCAGAGAGCTAGGATTACAGGCGTGAGCCACCGCGCCCGGCCTTAAAGTTACTTTTAAAATATAAGGTAGAAAGACAAAATGCTGTGCTTTTCCCCCTGCCAACCACAGAGAGACAGAGCCTGGGCTTCCGAGTTGAACCGGCCTGGGGGAGCGGATTTAAATAAAACCACTCACCACATACCTGACAGTTTACCTAAATTTCCTGAGCTAGCCCCACACCTCTTTGGACTCAGTAAAATCTTTCAGAATTCACAGTGCTCCCTGCTTGTCCTTCAAATCAATGAAACGGACACGATATTCGACTGGGCCTCACGTCTTCACTTCTGGAGGTTCATTTTCCTGACAAGTCTGCTTTTCAGGCAAGGTAATCTATAAAAAAAAGTTCTCTAACCCAGCTCGAGTTCGAGCACAGAAATAATGGTCCTTGTTTGTCAAGGAAGCGTAAAGAAGCGAATCAATAAGTTTCATAAGGTTATTTTAGAGAGCAATTCTTTCCGCAAGTGCCCTTCCTCCGACAGCTTAGATACACAACACCCTTTTCATGTGTTCTCATTTTAAAGTTCACGTAAAGCTCCTCATCCCACCCCAGATAAAAAGCAGCTGAGGACACTTATTATGAAGAAAAGGTATGAGATTTTACTTACATTCAATTCTCTCCTTTCAGGAGGAGCAAATGGGGAACCAACTCCTGAGCCTGTTTCAAAGCTTTGCTCCGGATACCACCCCCTGAGAAGTTTCTCGTTTTACACATCAAAACCCTAAGTGGCTTCCCCTGTGGGCGTCCTGGCATGATTAGCTGATCTCCCCCAGCCGTCGCTAAACGATAAACCTGGTAAGAATATCGGCTTGGATACAGGAACGACAGCACGAATCACAGAGGAAAGGTTCACTGCTGTACAAAACTGAAAGTGTCCCTGCTCAAGAGCTGTAGAGCAGGAAGGAAAACAGGAGTGACTCCATGACAGTCTGGACCTCCTAGCATAGGCCTAAGTTTAGGTTTCCCCGACGCAGGCCCTCCCCCTGCCCGGAATGCCGCTAGTAACAACTGAAAGCCCTGGAAACTGGCCAATCAGGAGCCAAATCCCCGGCTTGGAAACCGACCAATCAGGAGCCAAGGCCCCGGATTGGAAACTGGCCAATCAGAAGCCAAGGCCCCGGATTGGAAACCGGCCAATCAGGAGCCAACACTATCAGCCACTTTCAAAAGAGCAAATGAACTAAAAGGGGGGTGGGGGATGGTGTGCCCCGTACATGCAACCTACTGATGAGTATAAAAGCTTAGTACCCACCCTAGGGCGGGGTCCTGGCCGTGGAGAGGCCACTGCGTTGGCGCTCTGGGCCCTGGACCCTGGCTCAGCTAGAGAATAAACTCCTTCGTCTGTCGCAGCCTTGGTGACTCTGCCTGTCTGTTCCTGGGGCTGAGGGAGACCGCTTCTAACAGAGGCACCGAGCAACGGGGCAAGCTGCCATCGTGTCTGGCACAGACATAGGTCTAAGAACAGTGGCACCGCGGGGGGAGGCAGGACGAGGGGAGGGGAGGGAACAAGGACGGCGCTTCCCAGCCCCTCGCCAGGCGGGGTTGCAGTCAGTATCCGGGGAGCATGGTGGCCACGCGGGGTTGCAGTCAGTATCCGGGGAGCATCCGGGGAGCATGGTGGCCCTGGTTTTGTACCTGAGGGAAGGGGGTGTGGAAAGGCTGAATTGTGCAGAGCTCAGCCGGTGACGGGTGGGCCTGGGATTCGAACCTTTCCTTTGCTGCTATGCTACCTATTCCCATGTATCGGTAACAGTGTCTTACACTGCAGAGCAGTCTTGCCACTTCCAATTATTCCTCTTTCTCTGCTCTCCGACATTTACAGGCTGAGGGCTGGGGACGCCGGGGCAGAGCCGCCCACACCTGAGAGGCCGGGCTGCCCAGACGGTCCCCTGCCGGCAGCAGCGTCCTCCAGCTCCCCGTCCACCTTCCGCGCGTCCTCCAGCTCTGCGTTGAATGCCGCCTCCTCAGCCAGGCTCTTCTGCCCCCCTGGCTGAGCGAGCAGCCCCACCTCACGTCTCAACGCTCCTCCTGCTCCCACGAAGCCAGACTATTCTCCTTCCACTTTCCTTGTGCACAGAAAAAAAAAAAAAACGAGAAAAGGGCGGCTTTTTGATTCCAGATTCTTTGGCACTTTCACATCTTTTTTTATTTCTTCCTGAAATCTTTTGAGATAGATTTTATCATCATCTCCATTTTACAGATGGTGAAACCGAGGTTCAGAGAGGTTTAGTCATCGTCACAGACTTGCAGCTGATGGTACCTATAGTTGAACCGGCGTCCATTGGATTGTTAAAGCTTATGCTTTTCCCACCAAACCCGCCTCCACGGCTTGGACGAGGAACACAGGCCACACAACCACACTAACCGAGCAGCGACGCTGGCACCGCAGAACGGGGACACTCGCGTCCCGCTACTCATTCATTTACTGCCCAGTGTGGGGACTGTGGTCAAATCCCTTAGTTTTTCCGAGTCTACGTTTCCCAACACGTACACTCAGGGTGAGTTTGGACCCAATGAGGTGGCAGTAATGATGAAATAAGCTGACACGTTCGCACAGTGACCACAGAGCACTCAGTAAACATTAGCTGTGAGCTTGTCACCTGCCACAGTCTTAACCTGTGGGTCGCGGCATTTTCTAGACAGCAGGAGTAGATGTGGCTTTTAGAGCTGTAGAAAATCCCTTCTGAAATCTCCAGCTGCCCAAGTAAGAAGTTGGCTTTTCCGCAGCTTCAGTGTCTGCTCACCCTCCCACTGCTGAATGCTCTGGAAGCCACACTCCCAGAGTAGCACAGACACAGAGAAAAAGTTGGGGCATCTTCAAAATATAGAATGCAATAAAATACCCAGAGAATGGGATCCTCGTTCCAAATTCTGAAGCAGCTGGAAGACCACTCTTCTGTTTTACACACAGCTTTGCATTTGTTCTAACACAATCCTGTTCCCGTGAGAGCCTGACCTAAGGGCACCTGAATGGCAAAATAACCCTCATGAATCCCAAGAGATGACTCTAGAGGAAAATACAGTAAGGTAGGAAGGAATTTAGAATAACAGAAAAGGTAAAAATATAGCTGGTAATATAGGTAACAGAATAACAGAAAAGGTAAATATATAGCTGGGATCTAAATTAATAATAACTATACAGAACAAAAATAACATCTGGTGGGGATTGAAAATATACGTAAATACAAAATGCCTGACAACATATGAGACAGGAGAGGCATGAATGAAATTAGAGTTCTAAGGTCCCAGCACTGGCTAAGAAGAGATAAATAAAATGATTAAGACATACCGTAATATCTAACATAACCACTAAAGAATAGTATAAGTGTGTGTAATTAACAGGCTAATGACAGAGAACTGAAATATTAAAAAATAATGGATTAACCAAAAAAAAGAAAGGAAGGAAAAAAATATACAGAACAAGAGTGACAAATAGACAATGAATAGTAAGATAGTAGATATAAAACTAATCAGTAATCATCACAAATGAACATGTTAAAAGATAAAGATTGTTAGACTAGATAGATACAAACAAAGCGGTGAATCCCAAAACACTGAGAGCCATTCCTGTTCAGTATTGTAAAGTACAAACTGAATTTCTTACATAATAAACTCCAATAGTACATATGTGTATGTATATGTATTTATACCTCTGTCTCATTCAAAATAGGACTTTAAGGACCAAATCTTCTGGAATTCAAGGCACCAAGAGTTTCCTAAGGATCCGGCATGTTCTGAGCAATGTGGAAGATTCCGACAAACACAATCTAACGCAGACACAGAGGACAACCACCCAATCCCTCATATTTGTTCTTGAGCTTAAACAGTTGAAGCAGCAAGACGTTTGAACCAAGCAGGGAACAAAGCAAAAGGAAGTGACTGCAGAGGGGACACAGTCTAGAAGAAAGCGCTGGCCTGGGAGTCAGCACCGGGATTCCCGCCCAGGCTGGGCCTTTCCCACGCTGGGCGTACGGCACGGCCTGCCCTGGGCCTCGGACGTCTCCTCCGTGAGACTCGGAGACGAGGCCTCACCATCCACAATCTGGAGTCAGGTAACTCTAGATTTGAATGTGGCTCTGACTCAATAGTTCTAGAACCTTCAGCAAGATAATTACTTTGATTGAGCCTCAGTTTCCCTTTTCATAAAAAGAATAAAGATAAGCCAATCTTACAGGAATATCAGGAGGATGAACTAGGTAACACCTTCGAGATCCCTCAGCTCAGCGCTCAGCACTCACAGGGCAGGGCAGAGGCCCGGCAGCCCGTCCTCAGACCCGTCCTGCGCCGCAGACGGTCTCCGCGTGACCTGTTCTCAGGGACTGTCGCCGTGTGCCCGCAGGGATGTGTCACGCAGCTCACCCTGCGCTGGGCTTCTGCTTTCGTGGGCATTTCATGGCCCTATTCCTCAGTACGCAGCTACCCCTAATGTGCAAACAAGTCTGAATGGCTACTTTTCACAATAGGACACCCATGGAAATACTGATTTTTAAAAAAATCAAACACAAAACCTCCCAAGCCCCATTTCAAAATGTCATTACAAAAGTCATATACCCATTCACATCCTCATAACTACAGTTTACTGAGCAAGATTACATATATATGTTACATATATGTATAAATACATGTGTATATTATAGGTGTATATGCACATATTTATATATATCTACATATGACATTGAATTCTCATAGAAATGCTATGAAGTCATTATTATCACTTCTGTTTTCTAAAACAAGAAACTGTAAATTAGAGAAGGTATTTGATCAGTTATCATATAATGGATGAAGGCAGGATTTGAACCCAGGACTGCTTGGTTTGAAGGATCATGCTCTTTCTTTTTTTTTTTTTTTTTTTTTTTTTGAGACAGAGTCTCACTCTGTTGCCCAGGCTAGAGTGAGTGCCGTGGCGTCAGCCTAGCTCACAGCAACCTCAAACTCCTGAGATCAAGCGATCCTCCTGTCTCAGCCTCCCGAGTAGCTGGGACTACAGGCATGCACCACCATGCCCGGCTAATTTTTTCTATATATATTTTTAGCTGTCCATATAATTTCTTTCTATTTTTAGTAGAGATGGGGTCTCGCTCTTGCTCAGGCTGGTCTCGAACTCCTGAGCTCAAACGATCCGCCCACCTCGGCCTCCCAGAGTGCTGGGATTACAGGCGTGAGCCACCGCGCCCGGCCTGATCATGCTCTTTCAAATAAAACGTTATCCTGGTTCCAGAGAGAACAGCTGTCAACAGGTTTGAGTCTCATTGATCAGCAGACCTGACTGACTCGGGCTGCTCCTACCTGCCTAGCCCCACAGCTGGCAGAGGCTTCCGGAAGGCCAGGAAGGGAGCAACACGGGCAGCAGCCCTGTCTCAGCACCTCACTCTCAATATCTTAAGCTTCCAGGGAAATGAAAACAGTTTCTCTTCTGAAAATGTTTGAGGAAGCTTTCCAGAAAGCCGCATGACATAAAATAATAATGATACAGTAACAACACTGTGCAACACGGCACTGCTCAAATCAACCTCCCTCATCCTGGCAAATAAGAAGGGTAATGCTACTATTTCCATTTCTCGGGTGCACAGTAGAAATACTCTTCTAATTTCCAGGTAGGGGATGATAAACAGGTTTTATCACGTATGCCAGCTCTGGGAATAGTTATTTGAAATGTTGTGTTGAGGAGGATTCTGAAGCTCTGTGCAGGCAGGTAATGTGGGAGAGATGAGTATTTCCTGCCAGGGGCTCAGGGTTACACTGAGGAGAGGCATGGAAGTACCTATCCTCTGTGTTCCCAGGTGCTAGGCCAGCATGATCTGTCCTGAACTATTGTCCACCACTGTCATTTGATTCATGAATTAAAGTAGAAAAGAAAAGAAAGAAAGCTGGCTGGGCCAAAACCACTGAGATGATCGATTTTAATGATAAACTTATCATCTGCATCTTTCTTTCCTCATTTTTCCATTAAGCTACTCAACTCTTTCCAGACATGCAAACCTCTCCTCACTCGTAACTAGTTTACAAAATGGGCTTCTGTTCTGCATCAGCTTCTGTTCCCAAGAACACCCTGGCACAGGTCACAACTGGCATGTGACTGTAGCACCTTCACCCCCGGGAACGTGGATCCCATCCCCGTCCCAAACCACGAAGAAATTAACTGCCAGCTCTGATGGGAATGACGTATTGACCAAGCACTCAGACCAAGCAATCCTCGCCCCACAGTCCGCACAACACACGGTGGGTGCACCCTCTAACCACACGAGAAGGCTTGACCGGATTTGCTTCAAGCCTCCTGCTTGCCAGGCAGCCACTGCAGAGAAGCAGGTATCGAGTGTCTCGGAGGAAGACCGTCCTCCCAGGGCTGGCGGTGAAATCCAGAGGCAGAACCCAGGCGATTACACTTCTGGTACAATTACCCGCACCACCCGCTCTCTGCCAAGTGAGGAGAGTTGGCAGCGGAATAATGCAGCGTTCATTTCACATTTCCACTCCAATTAGCTCACGGGACTCGTCAACTGGCGGAATAAAAGGAAATGCGGGGGAAGCTGGAAGGCCTTTGTGTGGTTTGCAGAGCTGCCCTGGAGAACAATGATGAGATGAAAGGGCTGAAAAGCGATTAGGAGACCCCACAGCAACGAAGGGGCAGACTGCAGACAGCCCGCAGGTGGGATGTGTGGCCAAACGGTGCACCAGAGACCTGAAACTCAGCAGCCGTCCCACCTACTGTTTGTTTTGCTAATAGCAGGAGAATTAAATGGCTGCCCCTGAACTCGCTCACTGCAAGGTCTAGCGGGGACTTATTAACATCGCCAGCCTACACATGCAAGAGCAAACATTCTCCTGAGAACTCCTAGCTCCTCTCTTCCTGTTCTGCAGTCGACACTTGCAGAGAAGTTACTGTGTGCAAAGTCCCACTCCTGCTTAGGAGCTGTTAAAGACACAGAAGACAATGAGTTTCCGGGGGCAGCGCGCAGCCTCACTGGTGAGACGAAATGCAGGGACATGACACAAGCCAGGAACCACACCGTGGACGGGGCGGGGGTCTCAGGAACTTGGAATAACTGAAGCACAGAATCTGCCGACCAGCGCCAGAATCACAGGTGAATCCCACAGGCGGGTTCTAATCGATTCCACTGGAGTCCTGCTGAGTTTGACTTGGTGACTCTAATCTCTCCCAGAGCTGGGCAGAAGCAACCAATGCCTCAGGCCCAGCAACACCTACGCCAGAGCGAACCAGGCCAGGCTCTGCCCTGCTCACCCACATTCTGCCAGACCTTACAGGAAGCTACTGACGCCACTGTCAACGGCTTAAAAGAGTCCTGTCTGGCCATACCGCGGACGAGCCTGAGGTTTCCAGCACCCCTGTGGAACGATTCCATTAAAGACAGAGCACACATTGCAATTTGTACGCAGGGCTTTATCTAAAATATACTATATGTCAGCCTTTATCCATTTCAGGCCCCATAATGGACATTTAAAGTGGACTAAAGGGGTTTGGTGACCTTGTCCTAAAGCCTAATGTCAAATGTGGGAAAAGGAAGTGTTCCTTTGCAAAGCAGCGTTTGCTGCCCTCTCCTTGGTGGCTCAGCGTCTCACAACTCGCAGCAGAGCATCCATGAACCACGTGGTGCAACCCACACCTGGTGGCTCAGCATCTCACAACTCTCAGTAGAGCATCCATGAACCACGTCCTGCAACCCACACCTCGTGGCTCAGCATCTCCTAACTCTCAGTAGAGCATCCATGAACCACGTCCTGCAACCCACACCTGGTGGCTCAGCGTCTCACAACTCGCAGTAGAACATCCATGAACCACGTGGTGCAACCCACACCTGGTGGCTCAGCATCTCACAACTCTCAGTAGAACATCCATGAACCACGTCCTGCAACCCATACCTGGTGGCTCAGCATCTCCTAACTCTCAGTAGAACATCCATGAACCACGTCCTGCAACCCACACCTGGTGGCTCAGCATCTCCTAACTCTCAGTAGAGCATCCATGAACCACGTCCTGCAACCCACACCTCGTGGCTCAGCATCTCACAACTCTCAGTAGAGCATCCATGAACCACGTCCTGCAACCCACACCTCCTGGCTCAGCATCTCACAACTCTCAGTAGAGCATCCATGAACCACGTCCTGCAACCCACACCTGGTGGCTCAGCGTCTCCTGACTCTCAGTAGAACATCCATGAACCACGTCCTGCAACCCACACCTCCTGGCTCAGCATCTCCTGACTCTCAGTAGAATGGCATGTCCATGAACTACGTCCTGCAACACACACCTGGTGGTTCCGCAGGAACTCAGTCTAAAGGTGGGAGAGTGGGAAGCCACACAATGCAAAGAGCAAAATGAGGCTTGGAAGGACAAACATGTATTTGTAGAAAACAATAGTGGGGGAAGGAGGGTCCTTTCCCAGGCATATCAAAATTTTGACTTCAGAGTCAACAGATAACTCTTACAAATGCAGTAAATGGCATCCTATTTAGCTGATCTGCATAAATAAAGACAGACCCCATGCAAATTTTTAAGGATTCTAATGCATATGCAAAAAAAAAAAAAAAAACCCCTCAGGTAATTTTACTTCAACTATCAATTAATCAGCCCAGAAGTTGTTTACCATCAAGTTAGCTTTGTGTACATACAGTATTTATAATAAGTAAAGATTTTTTACAGAGGAGGAAAAAAATTAAAACGTTAACAGAGGCTACTAAAGAAATTTGGCATTTTTTAACCTTTATAATAAATCCTATGTTCCCATTTTTTTATTTTAAAAAAGATAACTGATTACGTATTATTTTTATAATAAACATGTTAATTTTTTTTTAAAAAAAGGAAACTAGTATTCTTGCAATGTGCGTCGTAACATCCATAGGGAATTTCCGTATTCGAGAGGAGCGGAGGAAGACGGCTGAGAGGGAGTTCGTACCCTCGGGGGGTCGCCAACCTCACAGCTTCAGACGGGGTGATTTGCTGTCTGAACTGGCTCTCGTGTTCATTGCTTTGCTTGTTGCTTTAATGAAATTAGACTGTACAAAACATAACTGTGCTAAAAACTTTCTTGATTTGGGTCCTGAACAAAATACCTTTTTCACAATACAGAAAAAAATTGCCACTACAGGTAAGAACAAGATGGTAGCTGTGCACGTCGTAGACGACATAGTTTTTGCGACTTGCCTAGACCTGCCTTACCCGAGACTGTGTGGGCCATTCAGTATCCGTTTTAACTACTCAGCTTTGCTAACTCACCTCTACAGACGCAGCAGAGACAAAGCCACAGTCAATATGGAAACGAGTCCGTGTTCCAGTAAACCTGTGCTTAGGGGCACTAACATATCCTTTTCAAGTGTCATGAAATAGTCTTCTGGTTTATCCAAGCATTTAAAAATGTTAAACCCATTCTTAACTTGCCAGCCATACACTACATTTGACCCACAAGCCAAAGTTTGCAAACATCTGGTCAACTGCATCAAAAAAAGGAGAAGTGTGAATCAACAAAAGAGACTGTGTGTATCCTTCTAAAGGGATGAGTGAGAAAAAGCATTAAGAATTCTGGTTAATTTGGAGAGGATAACATGAGAGGAGTCTTCAAAGAGTTAATCATCTGCTCCAATCCACAGCACTCCTGCCCCCTGACTCTGAAGCCTGCTGATAAAATTCCAGCCACTATTGCTGTCCTTGAGCTGTACTAGAAGATTTGGGAAGAGCAAGATTGTCATCCCTGCTGTCAGTGAGAATGATGGGCCTTCATTACCTGATTCTAGACTGGAAAGAAAAGTATTAGTACTTGGATACCTGCCTATCACCGTGCAAAGCAAGTTATTTTCTGCAGAGAAAACAAAAGGAACTAACTTCTGCCAATGAAAAGATCCTTCACGAAATTTATTATCTATGTTGTGGCAGCAAAAATAGGCCCAACAAAATGTTAAGTTCCGAATTTGTAGCAGCAAGGCAATTACTTACCCTGACATCTCAAGTAAACTCTGGAGAAAGCTCAACCTTCTCAACAAAGTTTATTGTTGTTTCTCAAGGATGAAACAGGGATTTCACACAAATATATTTTAAATTCAGCTTGTTACTTAGATACTTAATCAATTTGACCTGGCAGGTGATTCCTTTGAAAGCCTCTTCTTTTAAAATACATCTTTGTTTAGCAATACATATTATTTGTCCTAGAAATTGATATTAATATTACTCATGATCAATTGCTGTTGTGTCTTTAAAAAAAACAATTAGGAAATATATTACTTGTGGTTCTTCTTCCACTGTTTGTAAGTAGATAATACATTTTTGTTTGCTTAAAAAAGTTCTAATGTTTTGATTTTCTAAAATAACGAGTCTTTGGTGCAAAGTAAAACATACTCATAAAAATTCAAATAGAATTCATTTGCTAATAGATAAAAACGCACTAAATGAGGTAGAACGTCATTCTTAAGCAAACAAGTAATTCACTCTTGGAGCAGATTTATAAATAGGGCTGCAATTCACGGGTACATTAATTGATCTTCCCTAATAAGAACATTAAATAGCATTTGGTTTATAACATGGAAAACAAAATCACTTCAGGATGAGAAAGACAAAAATCGCAAAAGAATGCAATTACCATGGAAGCACTTCCTGAATTATATCTGAAGCTAAATCCCACATTAGGGAAAATGAACCCTAAAATAGACAGTGCTGCCTCTGTACGGAGAGAAAGGAACGTGGAATGTGTCTTTTACCATTTTCAAGTTCATTTTTGTGACTTGAAAGAGTAGCTAAAGAATTTGTTTTAATAATGATTTCCTAAGGAATTTCACATTTTATATGTGGAAAATCACACAGAGAGAAGGTAGGTCCAGAATGTTTTGAGGGCAGCAACCTACACGTGCCACCTTCTCATCAGTCCCCAAACCTACTGGTTGCTTGTCCCTTCCCGCAGGTGCCAGGTGGGCGGCTCTGGGCTAGACGGGCGCTGCGTCATCACTGGTTTCAAGAGCTCTAGGAAGGCTGGACTGACCGACTCTGGGGCTAACCCTCTGTGATTTCAGGAGCACGGCCAAAACGATGATGGATCCAGAGACTCCACAGAGCAATTCTGAGATGGGCCCTGAGACAAGATCGAAGGGCAGGTCAGGACCCAGGGTCTCAGCCAGGCACCGTCAGGCAAACACCATGCACCTGGCAATCAGCCCCCCAGTCTCCTCGACGTCCCCCCTGCAAGTGTCCTGCCCCGGGGCTGGTGCTGCCCCGCTCAGGTCGTGACCTGCGTCACACTGGGGGGATCACAGTCTCTCTTCTCCAATTCAGAATGGGCTGAAGAGATCACAGCGTCTGTGAGCGAATTTCCAGATTTGCCCCAAACTCACCCCCTCCATGAACAAAACGGCAGATTTAAGGCAGCACAATTTGCGATGTTTTAAACATAGATCCTTCTACGACTGTCCTCCTCTCCCTGTGAGTACAGTCTTCAAAACAGAGTGTCGCAGGAGTTAACGGGAGCTGACCAGGACGGACAGAATCATCACATTTCAGCTGGTAAAATATTAACTTCAACACTCACAACTGTTTTTGCCTGGGTGTGGGGAGGAGATTGAGAAAGGGGAGAGAACTCTCTCTCAGGTTCATGAACAAATTACTCATCAAAATGGCGAGGAGTCACATCGCGGCACAAGATTTTGCAGACCTTGAGAACGGCCTTAGGAGGGACCAAAATAAACACAGGGACAAGGAACTAAACAGGGGAGATGCGGAAAATGATCTCCTGTCTCCACAACGAATCCTCCATCTGTCCATGTCCCCGGGCTCACTGTCACCTGTGGTCCGGGCCACCCTCCTCGCTCACCTGGGCTGTGGCTCTGGCGGCCCCCGCGGAGATCCACTTCCAGGTGTGACTCTCAACCTTTCTCCCACGGCAGCCAGAATGCTCGTTTAGAAATGCAATCACATCACACCATCCTGACCTTCCCCCGCGGGCCCTGCGCCAGCCCGGCCACCCGTCACAGCCACTTTTATCAAGTGTCAGCATCCGCCTCCTGCCCCCGGGTTTTCCAGCGCTGGGATATGAACTTCCGCAAGTGACTCATTCCTTAAAACGCACTGCGGGACGGCGATCACGCATACGGTGCACGCAGTGTGCTCGTCTTCCACGCTTGGCTTGACGACACTTCTGCACGTATGGACAGCCGTGCAACCACCACACAGGTTTCCACGGAGAATCCTGGTGCCTGGACCCCAGAAGTTTCCTTCATGCCCCTTCCCAGTCTACATAACCCACCCCTCCTGACATCGCCTCCGTTCTGACTGCTGTGGACATCAGTTCGTTACGTCAGGTGATCAACTTCAGGACGAAACTTCTCACCGTAATCTAAGCACCTGATCATGCACAGCTGCCTTTCTTTGCCAGCAATGGCCGCCTCCCCGACACAGAGGCCGCCACACGTGCGGACGGGGAGGAGAGTGCCCGGCCAGCGACCGGAATCGCCCAGTGAGCGACGGGAATCGCCCCGTGTCGGCGACGGGAATCTCCCAGCCAGCAACAGGAATCGCCCCGTCTCAGCAATGGGAATCGCCCAGCCAGCGACGGGAATTGCTGTGCGCATCTGAGGCCTCCACGGTGGACACAGGGCGCTCACAGATCTCCCCCTGCACACTCGGGAAGGAGGTGGCCACTGCTGCTCCTGAGGCAATGCCACCCCCCGGATCCTGTGACTTCATAGCAGCCACTGACTTCTGCCAAGAGCTCCCACGCCTGCCTGCCCTGCCTGGGATGGGCACAGACAGTCCACTGACCTCCGTCTGCCTCAGAGGCTGCCCTGCCAGGGTCCCACTTACTGTAACTGTGTCCCCCTCCTCGTGGGCCAGGACAGGGCAGTGGCCCATGAACCATCCCCGCGGCTCCATTTCTGAGGGTCAGCAAGTGTCCCTGAGCTAGAAAGAACTGGGGACAGAGGAAGGGAAAGCAACAAGCTGACACTCCACGGAAGTCCAGAAAGCCCGAAAATATAGCTGTCGTTTCTTACACATCAGAGCACCTTCTTCCTAGATGTGCGTCTACTCACGAGGCACCAGACACTGTAGCTGGTGCCGAGACTCCAGAGTGATCTGGACCAGGCCCGAAGCAGCCTGGTGGAAGAACAAACAGTAAACTGAAATGCAAAGTTCATCACATGCAAGGTGATCCGTGCTACGACGGAGGCATGAGAGGCTGGGAGAGGGAACACAGATCGGGGCTCTCAGCCCAGCCTGGGGGAAGCAGAACAAGAGAACTGTGGGGGCCCGGGAAGAGACGGGGGCGGAAGAAGCCGTTCCGGGAGGAGGGCAGTGCAGGCACACGGGGCCGGGGGGTGCAACGGTGCAGGGAGTGCTCCCACCTCAGAAAAGCAGGAGAGAACCAGCAAGAGAGGAGCCCAGTGAGAGCCCAGCAGAGACCAGGTTGGGGTAAAGAGCTTGGGGGACCCTGCCGTGTGAACCTCCAACAGGCCACGGCCTGGGACGCACGGGGAACTCCGGCACAGGGAGCCAAAGAGGGAGAGTCCACGAGCTGCTCTGGGGGCTACAGGCTGCGGCCGGCTCCTCTGGGAGTCAGGGCTGCAGCAAAGAACGTAAATGAAATTAGCCTCCTTGACGACTTACCCAGAATCAAATACTCCTCTTAATTAAGAGCAGTTATTTTCAAAGGTCAGTTTCAATATGATCCCGCCACTATGACCCCTGCAGCAACAGCTAAGTTACCCGGGGGATCCTGACCACTCACGGTTCTGTGCTGAGACCTGCAGAAATGCCTCGACTGCAGGGAAAAGCCAGCCAGCGCTGGCCACCGACCTGCAGCCCTCCCCAGCCTCCTCCACGGGCCTCCCACCAGCCTTCTCCCCTGGCCTCCCCCTAGCCTCCTCCGCGGGCCTCCCCCCGGCCTTCTCCCCTGGCCTCCCCCCGGCCTTCTCCGCGGCCCCCTCCCCGGCCCTCCCCCCAGCCTCCTCCACGGGCCCCTCCCCCCAGCCTTCTCCACGGGCCTCCCCCCAGCCTTCTCCCCTGGCCTCCCCCCAGCCTCCTCCTCAGGCCTCCCCCCAGCCTTCTCCACAGGCCTCTCCGCAGCCACATGGGCCGGCCAGGCACCTGGCTGTGGCTCCACCTGCCAGCCCTGCCCAGGATGAAGGCCTGAACCCCCACTGCCTCCTCCTCCTCCACTTTCAGGCTTGAGCTCTCCCCTCTCAGACCCACCATTCTCTCCAAGAAACACTGTCAAGGCATTTCCTAGGATCCAGGCTCCGGGAGGCTAAGGACTTGGTCGTACTGACTTCTGCATCGCCAGTGCCTACGCCTGGCACTTAATAGACAATCACTGAATAACAATTGTATCTGCTGAGCACATCCCGTGTGCCAGCCCTGGGGGAGAGTCCCCTCCTCCGCCCCATTTCACCAGAAGCTGGATGTGGCCAGCGGCCCCGAACACGCGTGAGCTGCCGAGAAAGGACCCTAGGGGACGCAGTCACGTGGCCAGGTGCTCAGTCTGGCTGCAGTCACAAAGGGGCTGGTACCCTCAATGGGGAGTGAAAACAAAGAGCGTAAGGGTTGTTTTGGGGGGTCATTATTCATCCACCATCATTATCAGGGCTAACATTTACTGAGTACCGTACTTTCCATGTGCCAGGCACAACTTTAAGCACTTTACATGTATTAAACCATTAAAACGGCTCCTGTCTTTACAACCTCACAGGCCTGGTGACACACGGTCCCATCATTGACCTTAATGGACTAATCCTCTAGGACTGTGGTCCCCAACCCCTGGGCTGCAGACGAGTAGCAGGCCGCAGACCGTTAGGGACCGGGCCCCAGAGCTCCGCTGTGTCTGCCCCTCCCCCGCCCCGGTCCATTGAAAAATGGTCTTCCAGGGAACTGGGGGGGGGAGGGGGCACAGCAGGAGGGAGCAGCAGGTGAGCAAGTGGAGCTTCATCTGTGTTTGCAGCTGCTCCCCATCGCTCGCATCACCCCCTGAGATATGCCTCCCCCCACAGCGGCCCCCGACCCCATCCACGGAAAAATTATCTTCCGTGAAACTGGTCTCTGGTGCCAAAAAGGTTGGGAACAGCTGCTCTGGGAGGCGGAAGTTTGGACACCAGGCCAGGCCACAGTCTTCTCATGCATCTCTGTAAGAGGGAATGTGAATTAAGGCCAAAAAAAGATAAAGTGACATTTTTTAGATGTACTAAATATTTCAAAATACTGATTAGGTTTATTTTGACCGTTTTTACTGAATTGTACCGTCATTTATTTGGGGAAAATGGTTTCGTGCTCTGTAGACAAAGGCCTTACAGCAGGATCCTGCCCCAAAGACTTGATTTCTTTCTCACACAGACAGGACGGAAACAGAAAGCAGGAAACCTCACCACCACACCGAAGGACGTCAGGAGGAGGGCGGCCCACGGAGGTTGCCATCTCCGGGGAGACGCTTACTTGCAGAAGCCCCGCTTGTTCTCAAAACCCGAAATCCCCAAACTAACAGAACTCATTTGTCATTTGCCACCGACTTCCCACCGGTGAAACTGATTACTCTGAATTACGGTCCCCAAGAGGAATTGTGCGATTCAACTAGAAAACCAATCCATCAACAAATATGCCCACTGCCGAGGGACAGAGGTGGGAACATAAAACACATATAAAAAACCGCCCGTCTTCAAGGAAGTTTCAATACACTGTTGACCCTTGAACCATGTGGGGGTTACGGACACCAACCCCCTGTCCAGTCAAAAATCCACACGTAACTTTTGACTCCCCCAAAACTTAACTACTAATAGCCTCATGTTGACCAGAAGCCTTACCAATAACAAAACAATCAATTAACACATATTGTATGTTATATGTTTTACATACTTTAATCTTACAATAAATTATATAATTTAGAATAATTAGAATTTACTCTTATTATACCTGTTTTTCATCCTTCATTTTGGTATTCAAAATTAAAACCCTGAGCTAAATTTAGAGGATTTCTTTTGTTTCCTGAATTGGTTCTGTGGGCATACATATTCCACGTCATTGCTGATGGTCATTGCATATTGTTTTCACTCTAAGATTTTGTATATTCTGCTCCTCCGCAGTGTTGGAGAAGAAAAACGTGTGTAAAGAATTTGGAATAATGGCCTCTTTATCATATAAGAGACTCAAGAAACTCCAATATCAATTCATGGGGCTGAAATTAGATTTCTTTTTTCCTATGTAAAGTTTAAATGAAAATCATGGGATTCCATAACTAGTGTTGTTTATAGATCTTTTGAAACCGAAGTAGCAAATGTACAAAAAGTGGCTGCAGTGACAAGAGGTGTGAAAAACAGGGTGGTGTGGACGGGTGATCCGGACAAGGTAGAACAGAAGTGTGGGCGGGATTCCAGGTGGTACACGACGGACACTGGAGATTGAAGTTGTGCAAACATTTGCAAAACTTGCTCCCTTCCTTTTGCTCCCATAGGCTGCTCATTGTTTTTACCTTGGTAACCACACTTACTACTTAACTGTGGTTACTTTGCGTCTACTCTTACCTTCCGCTTCCTGCAAAATCTGCCTGCGCTCTGAAGTCAGACGGAAAGATCCAGACCCGTGTGAAAACCTACAAAAGCAATCTGCCAGTCGCTGCGGCTCGCCTGTTGCCCCAGTCTGCTCAGGCTGCGTAACAACACACCACAGACTGCGCGGCTTCAACAGCAGACGTTTATTTCGCACGGTTCTGGCCAATTCATTCTCTGGGGAGGCTTCTCTTCCGGGCTTGCTTTCCACAGGTTGTTTATTCACTCTATTGATTATTATTATTTTTTTTTTTTTTGCCATGCAGAAGCTTTGTAGTTTAATTAAGTCTCATTTATCTATTTTTGTTTTTGTTGCCTGTGCTTTTGAGGTCTTAGTCATGAATTCTTTGCCTACAACAATGTCCAGAAGAGTTTTCCCTAGCTTTTCTTCTAGTATTTTCATAGTTTCGGGTCTCATAGTCAAGCCTTTAATCTATTCTGAGTTGATTTTTGTCCTCAGCACCATTTATTGAGAAGGGTGAGAAGGGACCAGTTTCAGACAGGGAAGGCCTCTCTGAGGAAGTGAATTTACACTGAAATCTGGAGGAGGAGAGGGAGCCGCTCACATGGGGTTTCTGAGGGGACCATTCCAAGGAGACCCATGTCGAGGAAAAGAAGTCCGAGTGGCTGGACTGTAGTGATCATGGGGTTACTGAGTACGAGGTGCAGTCTGAGAAGGAGGGAGGAAGATGTAGACCATGATAAAGAGTCTGCACTTTAGACGAATTGCACCAGAAAGGCATCAAAAGGAATTAGACAGAAGGGGCTGATGGGAATACACTATAGTCAGCTGGGGTTTTCTGTGACCAGCAAAGGATTGAGCAACAACAGAAACAGCAAGACCAGGTTAGAAGTCTCATGCATCAGTTTAGGTAAAAGATGATAAGTTTTTGGAATAGGGCGGAAAGTCTATTTTAGGGAGTAAAATCCACAGGATATTGTCATGCATTTGATGGGGAGGGTGGAATATAAACTATGAGATATTTGGCTTTGGCCAAAAATTTTATGAGACGGAGAGAAATTGGAAGAAACTGGCTGGGGAGTGGGTACAGAATGAAGAGTTCTTTTTTGAAATTGTGAAGTTTGAGGATCCATTAGACATGCAAATGGCTAAATCAAATAGAGATTTGCCATCTGTGTCTACCACGGGAGAAGTCAGGACTAGAGGAAAGAATTTGCAAGTCAATACAGAAGCATATTTGAACCAAAGAGCTGAATGAAAACACCTGGAAAGAGCTCAGAGCTAGAGAAGAAGGCCTGAGACAGCACCAGGGACACACCAACCCCTAAAGGAGGAGCCAGCAAACATCCTCGGATGATAAAAACCACATCCTCCCTTCTACTCACACCCTGCTCTGAACCTGGAGAATTGAACTCACGTTCCCCACCTCTGTATCCCACAAACGACACAAGAAGATTCCAAGTAGTTCAACAAAAATGACCAGGAAAGGAAAGGCCTGTTGTGGGAATACTAGAGGAAATGATTACGGCTGTCTGATTTGAACCGAAGACTCACTGAAGAGAGATGCTCTGACTTGTCCACTGATCCCAACACAAGTAGGGAGTATTCCTTTCATCCTTTAGTTTTGAAAGGTCAACACTAAGTTTAACGAAAACGTTGTGCATTTTAACGAGACACGATATAATCACGCATATGGTCGGAAAAGTCAGGAGGAGCAAAGCTCACAAGTAAATACGGCGGAACAGGAAGTGGACGATGCCTATCCCAAGGCAAGTCCCCCGGGGACTTACTGTGTCCTTTACGTGGGCAGCCCTTGACCTCTCTGTGTGCCTCGCCTGCAGTTCAGCAGCAATGCCACCATGCCTCTTCACCTGGCAGAATTAATAGCTGGAAATAAAACTACATCTGTAGGGCATATACCTTGGGCTGTTTTCCACCTGCGATGGAGCTTTTATGACTGTCCGTCCATATTGCTGCCCTTTTATGGCCACTTAGGGCACGAGGCCAGGGAGCAGGGTAATGCCAGCTCTCCATGCGAGGACTAAACCAGCGACCGTGGCGTTGGTGAGCTTTCATCGGAGTAATGCAGAAAGTTCCCCACTACAGAGTCCACGTGTGCTCTAGAGCCCAGTGCGCCGGCCCTTCTGTGACGGCCAATCACACGCATCGACCCGGCGGGGCTATCGTCTCCATCGACCCGGCGTGGCTATCGTCTCCGGTTATCCAGGCAAGTGCTGATCTAGGCGTTGCTGTGAAGGTATTTTACAAATGTGATCGACACCGACAATCCTTCATCTTCAAGTAAAGGCATTGCTTTTTAATGATTTGGTGGACCCGATCCAAACAAGGGAATGGCCTTAGGAGAGGAGCTGAAGTTTCTCTGAGGCAGAAGAGGTTCCACGTGTGGCCTAGCCTGCCCCCACCACCATATCGGCCAATTCCTTGCAAAAAAAGAAAAAAAAAAAAAAAATATATATATATATATATATATGTATATACACATTTACATGAAATCTCCTGTTGGTTCTGTTTCTCTGGTGCAACCCTGGCTGATAATATTCCCTCCTTCCTTTCCTCCCTAGAGGAAGAAATCAAGTTTATGCCAATGCATACTGCCACAACTGAAGAGTGTGTTTCCACAGAAGGGAAGTGGGAAGGTTACTCCCCACTCACCCGGGAGGCAAACGGCAGACGACTGTTGACTAAGACTCCAGCCAGACGAATTCTCCCTCTCATTAATCAGACGCTCTATACTCCTGGTGAATCTGAACTTCAGCACCAGGCTCCTAAGGTCTTGTTCAATTATACGGCCAAAAGCACCTCTCTGTTTCATCCGACGTACAGAAACAGAAGCATAAAATCTAACTCGCGCCTTCATCTTAGTTTCACGAATTTATTCCTTGACCTCCCCCAGAAGTGTCTGGGCAGATGGTGGGACATCTGGGGCTGCAACTGTGGGGACAAAGTTGGATTAGTTCCTTCTACAAAGAGCACGTCAGCCGGCTGTTTTCTGCCTGTCACCCTCCTCACTGCTGCAAACGCAGTCTAGGAATCATCGTCCTTCCCAGGGGACGGGCAGGTGCGGGTGACGTCACCCCTCTGCCCAGGTGACGCGGACACGGCTGCCCTCGCCACTCCTCAATGGCCTGGCGAGGCTACAGCCAAGGAGCACAGCGGAGAACACACACAAGTAGCTCTGCAGCTCCGCTTAGACTTCCAAGCACCAAGAAGGGAAGCTGGACTCAAGCATGGGTCCCTTCCAGCTTTCCTCTCACCTTTTGCGTAGAGTTGACCAATTTTTATTGGTCACAAACAAAAATGCAACGTTTTTATTTGTGCATTCATTCCCTTGAAAAAATTGAGTGTGCTGGAAGAAACTAAAATAAATCAGACCAGATTTTAGGTTCAAGAATCTGGAGAGAAGCTAAGTACATATATTACTATAATACACATTGGCACAAATATAAAAATAAAAATTCTACAGGAGTTTAGACACAGTAAGACGTACTGGGCATCGTAAGAACGAAAAGAAGAGGAAACACAGAAAAATGACGGCGTGACACAGAGGGTTTTACCCCTGGGAAACTGCCATCAACTAAGATCTTCTTGTGATTTACGTATTTAGTTGCCACAAGAAAATGATTAATCAGAACACAATTGTGATACCGTCTCCAGGGAAATCACCAAAGAATAAGACTGCTACACAGTCTGTACGGTGATTCGTGTCACTCTGCCTATGGCCGCCGTGGTCCGGCTGACAAGCTTTGGATGGAAAGAAATAATATGTTTGTCTTAGACTCTGTCGATACAAAGCGACAGGGCGAGAACCCAGACGGGCTCTGACCTGGCAAACGCTAATGAGCCTTATGTAATTCAAACTTAGTCTGCAGGCTCCAAATTAATACAGACTTCCAGAGAGTTCACAAGTGACAGGTTTTATGATAAATAGAGTGCTCCAATAGAGATGCTATTAAATATATGTGGAGCCTTGAACAGATGGCATTTATAATAGATATCTCTGATAACTGATCACCATTTAGTATTCTCTGGCCCAGGCTCCTCTCAAGGTTTCGTGATTCTAGGAGGGGGGAAAAAATCGTGAGCCAGGTCTTAATTTCCCAAGCAGTCTGTCAAACAGCTGTTTCTCACCTCTCTAAAAAAAAAGTCAGCCATTCATCAAAGCTGTTTTTGGGCAAAGTAAAGTATGAATCTTCTGCAAGATGCACCACAGGTTACCAATTTCCTGACCTACGTGTTTTGAAAACCCCAAGTTTCTGATGTTACCAAAGAGCTATGTCTCACACGCATAACCTTGTCCCATGGAATGTTCGACTTTGGGGTCAAGTCCCTCTTGCTGCCATAGGCCCAAGAAAGCAACCAGGGGCAGCAGGTGTATACAAGAGGGTCAACAAAGAGGACAGCCTCAAAAAGGACCACAAATCAGGAGTTCGAGACCAGCCTGAGCAAGAGCAAGATCCCCGTCTCTACTAAAAATAGAAAGAAATTAGCTGGCCAGGCCGGGCGCGGTGGCTCACGCCTGTAATCCTAGCACTCTGGGAGGCCGAGGCGGGTGGATCGTTTGAGCTCAGGAGTTCAAGACCAGCCTGAGCAAGAGTGAGACCCCGTCTTTACTAAAAATAGAAAGAAATTATATGGACAACTAAAAATATATACAGAAAAAATTAGCCGGGCATGGTGGCGCATGCCTGTAGTCCCAGCTACTCGGGAGGCTG
Organism: Eulemur rufifrons; assembly: GCF_041146395.1. Taxonomy (NCBI): domain Eukaryota; kingdom Metazoa; phylum Chordata; class Mammalia; order Primates; family Lemuridae; genus Eulemur; species Eulemur rufifrons. The sequence continues at coordinate 15,725,377 of NC_090995.1, forward strand.
AGGCAGGAGGATCGCTTGAGCCCAGGAGTTGGAGGTTGCTGTGAGCGAGGCTGACGCCACGGCACTCTAGCCTGGGCAACAGAGTGAGACGCTGTCTCAAAAAAAAAAAAAAAAAAAAGAAATTAGCTGGCCAACTAAAATATATAGAAAAAAATTAGCTGGGCATGGTGGCGCATGCCTGTAGTCCCAGCTACTCGAGAGGCTGAGGCAGGAGGATCCTTTAAGCCCAGGAGTTTGAGGTTGCTGTGAGCTAGGCTGACACCATGGCACTCACTCTAGCCCCGGCAACAAAGCAAGACTCTGTCTCACAAAAAAAAAAAAAAAAAAAAAAAAAAAAAAGGACCACAAAAGCATTAAGTGGAAAATGCCAAACTAAGCCCTGATTCAAACGTGGGTTGTCAGGACAGAAGAGGAGAGCCTGAGGACAAAAACATGGAAACCATAAACAGCAAGAGTCAAAGCCAGGGGCTGGCGATTTTCAAGAAGTGGGCAAATTGCATCTGTTTAGCAGTCTATGGTTCAAAGATTTTGCTTGTTCCGAGCCGCAACAAACACAGATATTTTTGCAGGCCAACCGAAAGAACGTGTGCTCTAAAATGCACTGCTGACTCTATGAACAATCAAGCAGTCAGCAAGGCAAGGTATCTGGTCACAACGTGTTGGAGCACATTTTCTAACAATCGAGAAAAGCAAATAACTTTATTAGATTTAAAAAACACACACTCACATAAAAGTCTCCTCTAAAGCTAATACCCTGAGGTTAAAAAAAAAGAGACCTGTAAAGTAAAAATAAACCCTTGAACAGAGGGATTCAAACATCGTCTGCAGTTTTATTTGGAAAGGCTAGCCATCTATAAACCCTGGCACAAACGCATTCCATCTGCATTCGACAAGACAGTCATCTTGATAAATCAAGTTTACTTTAACAAAGCTCAAGCCAATAAAACAGCTACATGCTATAAACCCCTTCAGTCAGCTGACTTAAGCTTCACTCTGCCTGCACTCTGCTGAGTGACTCGCACAGCTCCTACCACGAGCTCCAACACAAGACTCAACAGGAGCTCGGCAAATCTCTGTCGACCGACGGACATGCAGCGCTAATTCTGCAAGTACAGGTCACGTCTACACATCCTAAAAAGGGATAGTCCTGGAGGCAGCATGGTACACAGTCCTGGAGTCGAATGCCAGGGCTCTACTCACCAAGATAAATCACATGACCTCTGTCTGCTGAAAAATTAAGATGAGATGGTTTTTAGGCCAACGTGGCCACGCGAAACTATGAGGACACAGGAGAGGCAGAGCCATCTGTAGCACACGCAGACTTTTCTCCCAGTTATTTCATCAAACACTAATCTAGGTTTGATTAAATAATCCAGGTGCTGCTGCCAGGTGCTTCTGCAGAGGTAATTGAAGTCCCTAATCAGTTGGCTTTGATCTAGACACAGCATTCCTAGCGGATCTGACCTACTCGGCCAAGCCCTGGAAAGGGACCGGGCTCTTCCCGGCCAGTGAGACTCTCCAAGCCACCTGCACCTACAAGTCTGTCCCTTCGCTGAAGTGTCCCTGCCTGGCTGCCCGTGGAGAGCCGCTCCGGCTCACGCCCAGCGCTCCAGACTGCCTGGTCTCCCTCCCTGCCCGCCTGTCCCGCAGACGTGGACGTGCCTGGCCAGCACCCCAGTCCCTTCTGTTCCTCCTCCTCTCTCACCCAGGCCCACGCCTTCACCTGCCGCTGCCGATCGCCAAGTCACCTTTGTGCTGAGCTCCAAACGCACGTCGTTCTTGGCCATCGTGACTCAGATTTCCTCGAGTGGCTCAGTCTCAGTGACCCAAATCAAACTCACTGTCGCGCCCTCGAAACCTACTCTGCTCCTGCATCATTTTGCTGAACTTCATCATTCACTCAGGAAAAAAAAATGGGAAACCTGGGAGCCCACCCTTCCTCTCTGCCTGGTTACCTCTCCCCCATCTCCTAGGAACCCTCCCCCTTCACCCGCCCCCGTCTGGGCGAAGCCCCTCCCACGCCAGGTGTTCCCCAGGTGGACGGCCACCGCAGCACTCACCTCGCGGTATAACCACCACGTGGTCGCCCCGGTCATACGCTGTCATGACATCACCCTGAGCTTCTGCTTCACAGCATTTCTTACAAATGTAATTCCGTGGTCGTCTGTGTCATTATTAAATGCCTGTCTCCCCCACTACACTGAAGGCTTCATACCATCAGGGACGACCTTGTCCAACACACCCTGCACAGCCAGGACCTGAGACACCGTACATGCTCAGTTAGCTGTTGAACGAACAAATGTCTCCCTGTGTGTCTATTCCACTAGACTGGGAACCCCTTGGGAGCAGAAACTGACTTCTATTTCTAGATCCTAAGTGCCTAGTACTTGGTAAGAGCCTGACAAGTGTTGGCTGGTTGAGTAAGTGAACATAAATATAGCGGTATCCCCAGTAGTCAAGAAGCAAGTGTCACCAACGCCACCGTGTCTGCTAATTGACCTTCCCCCTGCGTCTGCCCAGGGGTCCTGCCACTGCCACGGCGTCCTCGCACGGCTGCCCGGCTCGCCGCAGCCCCTGGGGCAGCCGGTGTTCACAGGGCCTGTCGGTGACAGTCACGGCCATTCGCCTCCTGAGTGGCTGCCAGTTATGACCCTTAAGTGCCTGGAGACGAACGACAGGTGTGTCTTCATGACATCGGGCTCTGTCCGCCTCCAGATGAAAGCAAATTCCCTGAGATCGGTAATTTGGACTGAGCTATATCCAGAATCTTTCCTTTATTTGACTTCTTTGGGTTTCTCTACATACAACACATTCAAAGTTATAGAGACGTCATTTTAAATACACTTTCTGGAGCAGAGAAGGAATGGCTTTTCAAAGCTCCACCTTACGGAGTTTTCGTGAAACTAAGGTTTTTCACGGGACGCTTCCTACTCTTTCAGGGGAATTCCGCTTCTTTCCATCCCGGGCCTGGGAGGCCGGGAGCGATGTCTCAGCACAAGTGGCCTCCCTACCTGCCGGCACTTGCCGCTAAAAAGAAGAGGCCGCCACAGGTGCTTTCTCTGTGGACACTCAGGTGTGGGGAAAAGGCCTCAAGGCAGAGAGAAGGAGAAGAACGTAAATGACCCAAAAGGGCCTGAACTGACGACACACGTCCAGCCCAGCCGGTGGGACCGACGGATTTTCCACCCCCGTTCCATTTCCTGACGCTAAGTTTCATTCTCAGGAAGTCTGTCTTTGCTGTGTCCCTAACGGGAACACCAGAGCGAGAATAAAAAGGAACCTTCGCCACTCCTGCATTTCTGCACACCCTGCAGGCAGGTGACTGGCCCGTGTGGTAGACGGGAACAGGGAGGTAAGGAAAAGCGCCTTGAAGATCAAACCGTGGGCGATTCGAGCACAATGTGTAGGCAAGACCCCCCTCGTCCCCCCGCCCCCAACACTTGCGCATCAGCGGGAGGGGCCGGGAACCACCTGTGGGTCTCTGCTCCGTGGCACGTTCTATGTGGGGCTCCACACACTCCGCAAAAACACCAAAATAATTATGAAGTGGGCTGAATAGTGTCCTCCCAAAATTCATGTGCACCTGGAACCTCCAAATGTGACCCCATTTGTAAAAAGGGTCTTTGCAGATGTTTGTTGTCTCAATAAATGTTTGTTGGATTCAGTTGTATCACATGAGGACAAGTTGCAGAACCTTGGAGGGCTCAGCCTGGAAGTGAGAAGGTGTCAGGGGGAAATAGTGGCTGTCTTCACACATTTGAAGGATGAAGAGATCTAAGCCATGTAGCTCTTGAGGGCAAAATTAGAACTGGCGAAAGGAAAGTAAGTTGATTTCTGCTCGGCGTAAGGAAGCTCCAACACTTCACCTGGCGGCGAAGGAAACGGGCTGAACTGCCAGTCCTCACTGGGGAGGGCGGCCGGCACTTGGGAAGGGACTCCTGCTCTAAGGAGAATAAATAGACTCTGTTCCCGAGTCGAAGAGTCTATGGCATTCTAGGCTTCCTAGTTCTCAGTCCTTTTTCTTAAATTGACAATTTTTATAGCTGTTGATACATAAAATAATGATATCTCGTATATAATAGGAAGACGGCTACAAAAGAAAAATCACTTCATTTCTGAACTAGGTACAAACAACTACACTTGTTTCCCTTAATTTGGTTGGAGTCGCCATAAAAATTCCCCTGACAGTCAATGCAGCATTTGACATTCAGTCCACTGATGTCTGAGGGGCCCAGATCTTAATCCTATTGATTTGCAAAACGACACTCACCAAGAGGCAGCAACCTCGCTTCCCTTAGGGGTATAATCATGTCATAGGCTTGAGAGCCTTTGTGCTGGTTTCTTCCGTTTCTCCTGCTCTCGGCCAAGGCAGGCTGGCCTCATGGGCCACACCGCAGGCTTCCGGCAGGATTTGGCCAGAGAGGAAGACTGGCAGAGGGTCAGAGGGAGGGGGAGAGGGGGCTGTTTATTCCTGTCTCCCTCCCTGCCGTGCACGAAGGTCTGGCCAGGTCTGTCACCCGAGGCCAGGGCTCCTGGAAGTGACCCACTGCACAAGCTCCAGGTCCCCCTAAACGCTCTTTCCCCTTGCAGATACAGGATTAATATTGGCTCCCTGCTGCAAGCAACCATGGGGTCCTGCCCTATTCCCGTGGTTTCCCTATATAATGCCCTGTCCCCACCTCTGGAAAGAGTCCCTTTATGAAACTGCCCTCAAATTACCCAACCTAGGTGTGCAGTCTGTTTCCTGCTGGAGCCTGAACAGACACAGACAAACACAGGTCAGGACCATCACCCCAAGGATGCGTTCAGCGGCAGAGTGGGTGGTCCCTCAGCACCAGAGCACAGGTGGGAGACCCCCAGGAGTCTCTCCACAGTGCTGGTCTAACCAGGAAAAGAACAGAGGCCATCGGACACGAGCAGGAGATTCCAGTCAATTTGTTAGAAAATGCATTAATGAATGGGAGCCAGGAGTACCAGCACTGAAAGAGCACAAGGGGGATTCGCTCCCCCCAGATAAACAGCCCCAAGGCAATGGGATGATGAGCTGGGAGCCTGCTGGGCAGTGTCGAGATGGGACCACCAGGGAGGAGGCGCCTGCAATGCGCAGGGAGCGGCAAAGGCTGATTTCACCTACTGCACTTTCTGCCTAGAACCAAGCCTGCTGAGATGCAGCAGTGAAAATCTTCCCAGCACATTGCTGAATGCAGCGACGCCTTTCTGCCTCGGTAATACCGCAGCTTGTGTGTGAATGTAACGCATCACTCTGATGCTGCTGGGAGAAAATTCAGTGATCTACATTTAGGGTTTATGTTTTGTTTCCAAATGAAAACATCCACCCCGACAACAATTCCTACACAGGTATTCCCATTTCAAGCAAATGGCTCAAGACTTAGACAGTGTTTTCTTGCTTGAGACTGCTGACCTAATTCAGCTTTCCGTTTTGCCAGATTGAAAAGAGCCTGGTTAAAGATTTATAATCCTGTCATTTTATCCCCAAGACAAATTATATTCCAGGCTACTTTAATGCACGAAGACGACCAGCACTAGTCAGCCAAATACTTGGCGTATCTTAATTGTTAGACAACGGGTATGCTCAGCATGTTCGAGACAGCTGAGTGAGTACACCCCTTCTGTCTTTCCCCTCCCTTCTGTCTTTCCCCTCCCTTCTGTCTTTCCCCTCCCTTCTGTACTGGTCCTATCCAAATTGGACATCCACTCTTGGTTACAGGCAAGCAAAGGATCTTGCGGAGTGAGGTGGGCACAGGCTTGCCTCCTGCTGCCACCTGGGTGGGAAGCGTTACCCTCCACCAAGCTGTGTCCTCACTATCCCCTGCTCAGACACACAACCTCGTGTCCGCTCGAACGATATTCACGTCTTCATTGGGCAGGTTCCACAATCACAGCCCAGGTGGAGCAGGAGCGCGGACACAGGTGTGTTTGCCAGGCCCTACGTTAACAGTGAGGTATTTTATGTGACCTAGGTGAACGGCGATTTCTTGCAGTCAGGAACACGAGCCAACACACCTGCAAGATGAATCGGTGAACACGGCAAAATCTAGCTTACAGAGCTCCCGCGAAACACCAGGCTCATGCAGGGAGGCTCAACATCAGAGACGGGTCCTAAAAGGACAAGAAGCTGCTAGTCTGATATCACGGATGCAGCTGTGTGTTCAGCTGAAACACGGGAGACATGGGGGACACCGAGGAACGCAGAGTCGGTCACGGAGCACCCAGCTGGGCCACCTGCACGATGAAGCTGCATGCGTGTGGCGACCCACGGCAAGCATCAGTGAGAACTACTAAGCATGTCGAGAGTAACAGTGTAACGCACACAGGAATGTTACTCCAGCCAGCCTGTCCTTGGTACCCAGGATGACTCTCCATAGCAACAGTTTAAATGAGGAGCTCTTTTTCCACAGCTTCCCAATAAGAAATGAGGACAGTCTTAAAAACTCCAGTAGCCCCCCCATTGGGATGTGTCTGTTCTTATCACTAACCAGTGAGCACAATCCCACCCTTAGGCACCTTACGGAGAACTGTGGGTTGAGTAGGAGTGAGCAGTCGTGACGTACACAGCTGAAGTCAAAATACCTTTACCGAATAATTGGAAAAGATATTTTGCTTTTCAGTTTCAATTCCAAAATGCCTCTTGTGTTTCAAAGACATGATACGTCTTGGGGACAGGGGTGGGAGTTGGGGAGCTTCCCTGCAATCACAAAGGGCGAGGGGACTGCGAGACCGAGGGTCCTGAAAGCAAAGCAAGTCTGGGCTCTGCTTCCCCACAGCCCCTCTGGGAGGTGACGGGACTCCTGCAGAGAGGAAGGGTTTGCTGGCCCCAGTGCCCCAGGGAGGGGGAACGTCCCAGGACAGGTTCCCACCCGCAGGGGCAGAGCAGAAGCAACAGGGGACTCCTGAACCCAAGGGACCTGGCCAGGAGGGCAAAGGTGTCTCCTGGGAGCTGGTCTGGATGCAAGACAGAAACGAGCCACCTCCGGGAAGGCCTGTCACTGCGTGAGACCTCAGAGTCTGACAAAACCGCAGGAAGACAAAAGGACACACCAGAAGGAGGAGGGCATCGTTCTGCCCGCCTGACAGCAGGGGACTCGGTCAGGAACTGGGTAGAGTGACGGAGCCTGAGGCACAGAGCACTGGCCAGTGTGTCCGGCACTCCTGAGCTTTGGGCCAAGCTCTGCACCCTCTTCCCAATTCACATCTCCAATGCACTTCTCTTTGTGTTAGCCTTGGGCGTCACGGATAAAATACAGCCGCCAACACAGAGAACCACAAGCGCGCTATTTTTACCATACGGTCACCTCTAAATTCCATCCAAAATAATGACACTTTGAGAAAAAGTACAGTTTTAAAATAGAAAGGGGCCCCAAAGAGCTCTTCAGTCAAGAACTTCACAGAAGAATCTCAATAGACTAATGTTCTTCAGGCTAATAAAATTAATGGAAAGAGGAGATTTAAAAAATGGTGACTCTTAAAATTTAAATAAGTTTAGTATTATCTTAACAGTAATGTTAAAAAATAAAGCTGACTGAAAGAAAACGAAATTTATCCTTTTACCAACAAAAACATTTTTTAAAGATTGGTTCCTCAGTGTCGGAGTATAATAAAACAATCCATCTTCTTTGCTTTGTGACTCTGTTATATTTTAATTTTTTGTTCACAAAACTCAGCCTACCTGTCAAGATTAGAAACTAACTAAAAATAGATTTCCAAGGTGTTTTACATGTTTTTCCTATTAACAGTTATAGCTACGTTCAAAAAAAAAGTGTTTATTAGTCAATTAACCAATGAACCAATTAGTTCGTGTTTGGTTGAACACAAACACTGCTCATGTCAGATCTTACTGAAAATGTTTCTGAAATGTATTTGTGCATTTTTTCCTACCCTGGTAAATAATATGTGTTAAATAGAGTAACTTTTCTTGGATGATTCTTCTATTTAATTAAGGCCAGTGACTACACGCAGGGCTTTCGCTGCTGCCGGTGCACTAAGCCGGGAGGTGGAAGCCGGACCCAGAAGGGCAGGGACGTGCATCGGGGGCCTCCGGGGAGCACGCGGAGGAGACGGCCAGGCCGCAAACGCAGCGGGGGACGAGGAGAAGGGGAGCGAGGAGGACGGAGGGCACCGGACAGCACTTGAACGAGAAGTCAGTAAGTCTAGGCCCATCTCAGGTGCCGGGAGACGGCAGCATTGAAGATGGGCTGGAAGGTAAGAAAGACGTCCAAAGGTGAAGATGGAAGGAGGCCATTCTGGACTTGGGAGATGGCACGGGGAAAGGAGGCACAGGGGATTTTGCAGGGCCAGTGTAAACACAACCAGAAGGACAGGCTCCACGAGGCTGTATTTCCTCTGGTAGAAAACAGGAAGCCAAGCAGTAGTAAGGAGGGAAGGGACATGACCAAAGTCAGATCTTGGGAAAGGCTGTGGGGACCTGCCGGAGAGCACCGGAGGTGGCAGATTCACGGCTGTGTCCTTACTTGTCTTTCCAGCCAGGAGGTGACATCAATATGCTGGGCAAAATGGCCCGCGCACGGTGGTGGCCAGAAACGGTGGTGAAAGGAACCTAGAGAGGGAGTCCCCATGGAATGTGACAGGGCATGGAATGTGACAAGAAGGGGGGGGCAGCTCAGAATAACTTCAACTCTAAGTATTTTCTATTTTTTAATATATGAGGCTTATTTGCCTTAACCACATTGCCAGCTCCTCAGGGTGCCTTTTGTTTTATGTTTCTCTGGAAAGTGAAAACGGCTTTATACAATACAAAGCGCCTAGATACAGTCCAGGGTTATTTTTCTCGTTTGCATTTCTTTCAGTGCCCAAGTAGAGTGTTCACATAACCAGTGAGATCACTCGCAGGCATAAGAAAAAGCTGGTGCTTAAAGGGAAAAAACTGATTGTCACAGGGGCTGTGATTTTCCACCCTTCCCTGCTTTCACGTTGTTTCAATGACACTCGAGTCTCTTTCCCCGTCTTTTGAGTCTGGCCTTGAGATTTGCTTCCACCAACAGATGTGTCAGAAGTGACAGGCTTCGAGAGGTCTCGTAGGTGCCCACTCCCTCTTGTGGGACACGGGCTTTATTGGTAAGAATGAGCCCAGACTGCCCCGCTGGATAATGAGACATACACGATGTTCTCACCTTGCTGCTCTCACGTGGAAGACATGCAAGTCCGGCCGTTCATTCCAGAAGAGCCAGCCCCCAGCCAAGCGGCTGGCCGGCCACAGGGGAATGAGCAAGCCGGTTGAGGTCAGGCAAGCCTGGGCCGTATCAGCAGGACCGCCCAGATGACCCACAGATGCCTCCTGAGTTTTAGATACTGATGCTCCGGGCTGGTCTGTTGCACAACAATACCTAACAGAGAGCCTTAAATGTCATCTGTCCCAGCCCTGCACTTTACAGATGAGTACACAGAAGGCTTGAGCAGTAAAGTGATAAAATCAGGTATAGTAAAGCTAGGATTAGACCCCACGTCTTCTAACTCAGCAGTGTGTTGTGCTGTCCATGAAATCACGTTGTTTCACTTGCCAGATGCTTGGAGGGTCTCACGTCAACATCAATACAAGGGTCCGACAAGAGCTGGACACCGAGGAATGCCATGCGTGGTATCCTTAGACCTTTCCGCTTGATGAGATTGTTTGCAACACACTATAAATTGTAAAGTGCTACAAAAAGAAAAGAAGTTCTCCTACATGCCAGAGACAATAATGGACGTATTTTATAAACTTTTACATAGTCAAAGGAAGGTCACTGGGTCAGATTTATCATATCTTTAGCTCAGAAAGCTCCGATTTTCACCTGGCCATTAACTAGTCTTCAAAAACAGAGACTCAGGGGAGCAGATTCCAACATATCATATAATTAATGCTCATAGATTTTTAAGGCATCAAGAGAATTACTCTAGAATTAGTCTTTTTAATTTGTAATCTGGCTGAAGGCCAGAAGGGCAGAAACCATGCCTTGTTTTAATGGCTCTGTTCCCACAGCCCAGCACTGACCCTGACAGAACGAACGCTAAGCACAGTCTGATCTTCAGAAAAACGGTAGGAATAGATTCAAGAAGGCAGGAGTTTTCAGAAGGGACTTTAGACTGATTTTAGGTTGATGAAGCCAGAAAATAAGATGTCACTTTTCAAAAGACCTACATAAAAAAGAGAACGACAGGAATGAGGAAAATATTACAAAGCCTTGTAAAAAGGAGGAAGGTATTAACTATGTTGTACCCATGTCTAAATACAACTCCACCAAAGCACTCAACTTACTCATATCAAAAACTGAGTTTTTCTAAATTGCCTTTAGCCTTTAGATTCCTTCTGTAGGAAAGCTGTTGTATAGTAATGACTTACATTTATATAAGACATTATCTCAGATAAGATTTTTTCCCCTTTAGAACAATTTTAGTGTTTTACGTAAAGTACTAAATTTACACAGCAATTTATAAACTCATAACCTTTATCTTTTTCTTACATTTTTCGTAACATTTCATGAAATTTTAAAAGGAATAATCTTATTAATTGGTCATAAATGTGGTTTCCATTCCTTATGTTATATTCCTTAACTTGCACTGACTCAAATTTTTTATTACTCCAAAGCATGACGAGTGGCTCTGGACTCACAAACACAATATCCCTTTCACAGTGGTTCAAGAATCCCACACACCAACTCACCTTCTCCAGTACAAAATGCTGAGTGTCCCTTACAAAGACATTCCTCCCCGCCCACCCGGACCCCATTTCTGCCTGGTACCAAGCTACTGGCTCTGTCTGCAACATCCTGTCTCGGACCATGTGACTTCAAGTTTGCCCTCAGGGACTGTGATTCGACTTGCCCCTCTAGCTTTCCGCACTCACTGCAGGAACCCAGATCTCGCTCCCGCCTCCTGGAGCCCAACTCCTGTTCCAGCCCGGGGGCCAACACGGTCCCCACCATCCGCGCTGGGGACCTGGCAGGTCCCACAGGCAGAGCAGAAACCTCTTTCTGCTGCCGTCTGCTGGCCGTGCGCAACTCCTTTCGGGATCCTGAGCTGGACAGAGGAAATGAATGAGAACTCCTTACACTGCCTAAATCGCAGGGGAAGGAGAGAAAAACCTCTTCTAAAAGTCCAAGTGCAAAGGCAAAATAAAATATTATTTTTGTCAATATTGGAGCTATGGGGGAAGTCATGTGTCACTCTGTGACTTGGGACTCATTTTTCCAAAGTAGCAGCAGGAAACCACGGCACTATAGATCAGCCCCCGTGAGGGTTTCACAGATTTGCGGGGTTAGGATGGAAACCCAACCTCCATTTAGCATAATGTAAAATACTGTTCCCTTGGCTGGGCGAGGCAGGGGTTGCACTCTGAGAACCAAGCAACTTTTGAAAAGTGCCCGTAACTGAGAAAGAAACAAGTCCCTAAGTTATGATCTCTGCTAATAAAACCATTATAAATATTACCCGCTCTTGGAATAATTCGGTAAATCAATTAACTGGTCCCAGGAAAATGTAAAATCTTTGACCCTAAAATTTAATTAAAATAGGATTTTTTATTTTAATAGTAAGGAATACTATATGGACTTTTATAACAATAGAAAGAAAAAGACAAGATTTTCAAAGAATGAGAAATAAATTAAGTGGAGGAATATATTTATGATCTATGCACATAAAGTTACCAATAAAAAGGTGAATAAAAATGGAATGGGGAAAATGTGGAATAAAATACTTTTTATAAGAGTTTGGCAATGTTCCAACAGCTTCTACTAAAAGGGCAATGTCTGTACTATCATTTTTGTCATCTGAGGTTTAGGTGTTTTCCTAGAGACCAGCAGCAGATAAAATGGTGACAACTCCGTGTCATCTGCCTGTTGCTCCTTATTTAATACAACTCCAAGCATGGGGGCCTCTTAGCCCTGCATGTTTAGCCCTAGACAGGAATGAAAGAGCTCAGCCCACAAATGGTTTTTTAGCAGTTAGCGATAAAAACAATTGGAATCCTTCTCTGAAAACTTTCCTTTCTTAGATAATTCCATTTTATTGTCTTCCCCGACACAGGATTGTCTATACTGCCACAGCAGGGAACTAAACCATGTCTAACAACTTGCCTCCTCTCCAGGAGAAACAGCTTCCTACTTCAGAACGAACCAGTCCCTCAGAGAGAGACTTCTGCCTTACAGCCTCAGGAGAAATAACTTGGGCTTCCAAAGTTATCAGATAAAAGCAAAACATTCCCCTAACAGGCAGGGACAGAAATGGAGTACGTGCAACAATGACAACCGCAGCCAGACGGCATTTACAAGATTCCCTCCCCTGAAAACCCTGCAGCCGGAACAGATTTGTGTTTTTGCAATCATTTAAAAGGACATTTTCCTCAAATGTAACCCATCACACTCAATCTTCATCTCCAACAGTGAAATACTGCTGTCTCCCCAGAAAGGACAGCAGTTTCTCAGCAATGTGGGATTTCTGCCGTATAAGAAAACTGCAATTTCAAATCCAAGAAACAGTTCTTGTGGTACCATGTCTATCTCTTTGCACTTAAAACCAGATTTTTCCGGGAGAATGAACAACAAGGTGGAAGGACATGATAATAAATTCCTGTTGATGAAGCGCATCTTCCCCAAGTTAGTGCTGTATCCCATGTATGCTGATCAAAAGACATTTTTCTTGTGGATTCCTTTCAGGCATAGGAGTAAAATCTGTTTTTTCTCCTTCCAGTAAGAAGTCAAAGTCAACATCAAGAAAAATAATGGTAAGATTACCAGACAAGGCACACATCAAGGACAAACTATATTTCTATATCGATAAATTCGTAGTTTGTATAACTTTTGGCCACAACTTTATACCTATGCTTTTCTGTGTTCTATTACCAAGTCTTGATAAATGCATGAAGTTGGGAAATGGAAAATGAATTCCTCAACTGGTCTTCATCAAACTTACTTATGAAAGCCTAAGTCTTCGCAGGAGCTCTCTGCCAACAGCCTCCATCATGCCCACCAAGTTTCTACCTTGCGTCACGCTACAAGGTGAGTGGCAAAAGGAGCTCGCCTCGTTTCGCAGATGAAGGCCCAGGGCACTAGACAGAACTTTAGAAGTCACGATTTAGTAGAAGACACTTTCTAGGGCGGAGTGCTACCGCTGTGCTGCTAGTGGATGACACAGACGTGAGCCGCATGCTCCCAATAGTGCACCAAGGTTTCAACCAAAAAAAAAAAAAAATTTATAAATGAGGTAACATTGGAAACTTTATCTAGAAATAATAATAGCTAATATTTACTGAATTCTTATTCTGCGTCAACATCCCTGTCTAAATTATTCACTTATCATCAAAACAATTCTCCAGTGTAGTTGCTGTGATGATTCCCCTTCCACAGGTGAGAAAATCGAGGCACAGAGCAGCCTCCAAACCCGACCGTCTTCACCACGAGCCTACACTCCAGGTACTACCATGCACAACAACGAAGTAGAGTTTATAGACGTAAACCAGCTCATCCTAGCAATATAACCTATAGCTGAGAGATCTGGAAGAGATAAATTCTCATCAGAAAGAAGATAATATGATTATTTCTTTTAATTAAAATAATCATATTTCTTTCCTTTTCTTATAAAGCATCTTGTTTTAGATCTTTAAATGGCTTAGGCTTGCATCTGTGTAACAGAATAAGCCATTGGAAGATTTCAAAAATGAGGCTCAATAAGAAAATAAAATGTTCCAATTAAAGAAAATATATTCTATTTTATTGTTTTTACATTACAATACACAGAAGGTACAGGTGTTTAACATTACTAATATTGCCAGGATTATTATTATATAAACTTTTTAAATTTTAACACTGTCTACACCTTTGATCGTGTGATTTATTCAGGTAGGAACAGCAAATTCCAATGCCTGCATAAACAAACCAAGCAGCCAGTGCCCACGAAAATAGCATTGTAGGAGCAACAGCAACCTGAAGTGCACATGCCCCATCCAAAGAGCAAAATTATTAAACATATCCAGATGATTATTGCCATGGGAACAGGGGCCCGAGGATCCTAAACATTGAAAATATTCAAGAGAAGTCAAAAAGTCAGATTTTGCTATGAAATCCCTCTAACTGATATGTTGGCAATAGACTCAAATATTCTTAAACACCGTAAGGGCCCAATAAAACCCATCTGCTGACCGTATTTGACATATCTGACCTGTCATCCTCCAGTCTGTGCCCCCGGGGACTGCTGTATTCTTACTGAGAGAAACATTTAAAACAAACTTCTTTTTCACGTTCAGTGGAGATACGGACACAGGACTTAGGCTTTTTTCATCTACCCTTGCTTTCTTCCTTATTAAAAATTTATTCACGAGTAAATTGAAATCCATGAAATCACAAATCACAAGGACTGTAAGTGATAATTGCCACACTGATTAATAGCAACAGAAATCTACCCTGAGTTGCAGCACAGACCAGACAGGCTGGAGATTCTGTGTGACGCCTAGAGCACGCATTCTCTCCCACGGGGGAAAACACTCTAAATGATCATGAATGCAAGTCATAGTACATTGGAAAAATCTTATTTGTAAAGGTAAATCATACCAAACTTTTGGGACCATTGGATGAACTTACAAAGCCATGGCCACGTTGTCCAGAACCAGGTCACAAGGAAAACTTGTGGCCCAAACGAGAATCTCCATTTTCTCCAGCATCACCCACGCGCACGTCCAGGAGTTCCCGAATGGAGCCCACGGCAGCCTGAGAGCCCCATCTCACACGTTATTCCCACAGGAAGCCTCATTTCCTGCTCCAGGGAGACCCTCACCGTCCACACGGCCTCGCGTTCTCCACCTGCTCCCCCGTCACTCCCCTCGGTGCCTTCCACGCCCACCCGTCTCACTCCCGAAACATCAAACATCGAGTCCCCTCCCACGGAGCTCCCAAGGAGTCGGTTTGCTTATCTTGCAATCTGACAGCTTTTCTCTCCAGAAATCATCCACCGGGTTTGTACTCCTTTCTTCAGAGTGGGGCGCCCAGAGAGTGTGTGAACACGCACACCCTGGTCAGTTCTGCCCCACCGCACAGGCGTCAAACGCGTGTGACACTCGGCGTCGCTGCCTGAACGCCGAGGTGCCTGATTGCCAAGGGCTGCCCTTACCTCAGAGTTCCTGCTTTCTCCCCGACAGTAACCAGCCTCAGCTGAGGCCGAGCAACTACCCCAGACGATGGCTATGGACTCCAGCATGCTGTGTGGCCATTTGTGGCCCAAGGCCAAACACAAGGATCACAACTTTAACACCACACCAACGACGGCCACTCTCCAGGAACAGGTCTGAAGGTGGAAACGGCAGTGGCGGAGTTAAATGGACAAGAGAGTCCAAGACCAGCCCACTTTGGGAAAAGAGGTCGGACGAGGTATAATAGAGCAAATGAAAACTTAGTTTTCCTGCAAAGAACCGAAAGCTAAAGAACCCAAGTGCCATTTGTCTTTGAGCATGTTTGTCGCAGGAAGCCTAAAAACACAGCACACGATATCACTCCAAGGGGAGAGAGAAATATTTTGCTTGTGGATTACAACCAGTCATGGGAATTTAATTCATCGCATGTTTCTTGGGCCCTATAGCTGGTGATCACTCTTTTCACTCAGAAGAGCTTAAAGGAGAAACCTACGCAGAGCAAGGAGAGCAGAGAGCAGCTGCAGAGGCCGCTGGGACTCAGAGGTCAAGTGAGGAAGAGTGTGGGCACCCTGACCGTGAACAGCAGCCGAGGGACAGCACACTGGGAAGGCCGCGGGCACAGCACTGCCGACCCCGGCAGCGGGTCTTCCACGCCGTCCTTCTGGAACTGGCACAGCGGAAGAGTCGCCACTCCGAGGGGGGAGCAGTCGAGAGGAAGCCACATCTGTCCAGGTCCCAGAAGTGAGTGCCAGACACTTTTCACTAATGGTGTAACATTTAGAACCAGTCGGTTCAATCCAATCATCTGGAAGCCCTCCCTGAAACAGAGGTCACTTTTTAGGCTGGCAAAGTTACCTGGCGACAGTGTCTTATTTAGGTCATGGAAAAACGACTGCTGCTTCAGGGGATCTTACACAGAAGCCACATTCAAGAACAAAATAACACCCATCGACGGGCTGGGCATCATCGTGTCCTCTGGTCAGGCGGGCCGGCGCTGGCCACGAATTCACAAAGCCAGGCAGAGGGAACCACACTGTGATAATCAGCTTGTTCCACGCCGGCCCTGCCAGAGACCTGGAGAGCAAAAAATTATTGTGTTTGAGTTTTATGCCACCACCATAGATCCTGTCAAAGAGACAGACAGCGACATCGAAAAAGATTAGGACTTTGGGTTCAAAGAACACACAAGTTCGGGTATGGACATAAAAGCTTTGCAAATGTGTTACGTGTGCTAAGCTCATAAAAGTGGACATGAGAAATCTTTTAGGAACTTCAATAGTTTGCCGATATAGTCCCAACGTACAAAAAGAACGTCTGCACTTCCACCCTTTGGATGCTGTCAGTGGACCATTATTTGGAACCGAGCTGTGACTAAGAGTCCGAGAGACAGCCACAGGCAAAGGAACCCGCGGACTCTATTTTAGAACCGGTCAGTCAGAGAGGAGCATAATGGACACAAAGGGAGAGATTGCCACATGAAAGAATTGCGTTGTTTGCTGTTTTTTTGTGTGTATTTTTTTTAAACTCTAGCTGCTTGGCAACTCTCCTAGGTTACAGCTTTGGGAAAGAAATGTATCTCCCTGATGAAAAATGAGCTAACAGACAATCCCATTGACGGCCACTCACCAGCTCTGTACGAGGCAGTGGGTTTCACCCTACACAAAGAACTCACCAAATCGATTTCCTGAACAGAGAAAAAGGAGAGGGGAAGGTTGAGGAAAGGAAGCCAGGTATGTTTTCTCAGATATAAAAGATACCGTCGTACGAGTAGAACAACATTGCATGCTGACCACACGAAGCACAGGGTTTAAAAGGCATAATTAAGCTTTCTTCTCTACTGCTTGCTCTTCACGGGTGGCTATAAATAAACTCCTGGGATGCCAGGTGTTTCTGCATTAGGAATAGCAAGTGACTGCATGTGTCATCACTAAACTAATAGTTCTGAAAAAAATAACTATTTTCTCGCTAACATCTCTGCCTCCCTTAGATTTTGTTTTCTTTCCTTCCCATTTCAGCACAATTTATGCTATTTACTTTATTCTTGTAAATGTGCTCGGAGCAAAATTAGATCAGCTTAATTTTCTCATTTTTTAATTTGTTTTCAAAATAACAATAATCTGTTTGTTTCATGAAACACAAGCCAAAAAAATGATTGTTCAGATGATGTTAAATTCAGTTTAACAATTAAGCAGTCCACATGGAGGTTCTTGACCAACAACATATCATGTTAGAGTAGTTCTGCTCCAGCCAGTGAACATCCGCCGAGAACCTGCTGGAAGTCAGGCTCTGACCTAGGTGCTAGGGCTACAAAGAGGACCAAGCCACGGCCTCAAAAATTGTAGAGCAGCCAGCTGAATCAATGCTGTATCATCTGTGTGGGGATAACAGAGAAATGTTATGAGTATCAAAAACAATCCAATGTCTCACCCAAAAATAAGGCAAATGTTTAAAGGGACTCTGCACAGGAAGTCACCCCGGCTGCTCCGACACCTCCATTCCTTGCTGGGCCAGGGACGACCACACCGCAGAGTGGGGAAGGCTCAGAGACAACATCAGTCCCTGCTGCTAGACAGTCAAGGACCGGGCCTATTTAATCTCCCAAATAAAATTCACATTCTTAGTACGTAGAACCGTGCACACTAACTCTCAGATAATTCTGCTGTGTTTGCTTTTAATTACCCATCTGCTAAGACTTCCAGTTTGCTTATTTTTGCACTTTTTTTCCTCCGGGGATTAAAAATGAATTTTCTTAGTTTTGTCTGTTTTTAAATAGTAACAATAAGAATGATTGTAAATGGTTACATGAAGGCAATTAAAATGAGCCTAAAAAGAAACTTAATACTTTCTGATCTTCCAAATGTCAAACTGAATTTCTTTAAAACCTGTTAGGTGTACAGCAAGTGCAGTGCTAAAGACGAGGCCTTCAGACAGGCCAATGCTGACGGCTTTAAAAAGCCGAGTGATGGCTACGTACACCATAGTTACCTGCAATGTTATTTTTCCTTTTAGGAGCTTCTATAAAATCTCATGATAAAAAAATGTTTTAAATGGGGTTTAGACAATAGACCAGGATTATCTTGAGCAAGTTACTTAAACCCACTAAGCCTCAATTTCCTCTTCTTTACACAGAGATAGTACAATTACCTCCAAAGTGTGCACCGTTAGTTCCAAGAGGATGAGGAAATCAACAGGGATTGTGGGTGACATGTTATCTGTGTGTTTCCATGAAACACAACTCAAGATACTGTCCCTGATGGATGGTGAGGGGGGTCATTTCTGAATATGAAGAACATCCTGTATATTCATAGCACACGTAAACAGTGTCTTGGCCTCATGAAATAGGAAAAAGAAAAAAATCCATAAATTACAAGTGGCAATGAAGACAACAAGTCATAGCAAATAATCTGCAATCTAAATTTTGCTAGGACATAAAAAATTTCTACTGACCAAAAGACTCTTTGAAACATTTGCAAAGCATTTGATATAGTTGGGCAAGAGATATCTTGAAATACCACTGGGTCCACAAACTTTGGTGGAACATCACTGGGTAAGTGCTAAAGTCAATGTTACAAAGCAACAGTCCCCAGCCTTTTGGGGGGAACTGGTTTCATGGAGACAATTTTTCCACAGACCAGAGGCACAGGTGATGGTTTCAGGATGATTCAAGCACATTGCATTTATTGTGCAGCCAAACCTCTCTGCTGACGGTAATTTGCAGCTGCTCCCCAGCACTAGCATCACCGCCCCAGCTCCACCCCAGACCTTCAGGCCTTAGATTCTCATAAGGAGCCACAACCTAGGTCCCTCCATGAGTAGTTTACAGAAGGGCTCTCGCTGCTGTGAGAATCTAATGCTGCCGCTGCTCTGACAGGAGGTGGAACTTATGCAGTGATGCGAGTGACGGGGAGCGACTTGTAAATACAGGGGAAGCTTCGCTCCCTCGCTCACCTGCTGTGCGGCCCAGTTCCTAGCAGGCCACAGACTGGTACCAGGCCGCAGCCCAACAGTTGGGGACCACGGTTACAAAGAATATGAAAAGATTCACAGAATATGAAAAGGGAAGAATTATGAAAACATAATGCAGATTCAAGAAACACTGAAAGATCTGCTAAACTATTTCATGTTCTGCCAAAAGGCAAAAGATACTTTGAAGAACACAGTGTGGAATAGTCTCTTGGATGGCTTTACTTCCCTTTTCCATTAGTTTAGAAATTAATACCACCTCCTCATACCAGATGAGGAGGAGGGCAACCAATGAAATACACAGACAGTCTTTAACACTCTTCGGGTGCTAAACGTTCTAAATATATTTTCCGGAGGTTTGTTGAGTGAGAGGAAATAGCCATCTATTTTCCATTTCATAAAGTGCTTTGACAAACAATGCTGAATCCATCAAAGAAGACTTTAAGGGCTTAGCCAGGAGGTGATGTAATCTGGTTTGCTAACAAGCTGGCATCTTGTTGGTTTCAGAGGGTGTATGTAATTCAGCTTAATTCCACAAAAGCTTGCAGGACCCCCTTATATTCTGGGCCCCATTCTGGATCCCAGAGATTAGAAGAGGTGCCTGTGTATGTAGACCCTGTCCTCACAGAGCTCGCAGTCTGGCAGACGCTGACACTGGGCATTGCAGGGACAGAGTGGGGGAGGGGGAACAGAGCGGGGGAGGGGGAACAGAACCTGGTCGGCTATCAGAAAGTCTTGTATGCAGGAACAAAACCCTCCGGAGTATGACCAGTCCTCAGGTTAGAAAGACCACTGCACCATCACACCATCACCGCCGTAGAAGAGCCCAGAAAGGGGGTGTGGGTGAGGCAGGAACACAGATGGAAATGAGGGCTGTTAAACGCAGCAGCAATCCAGGCAAGCAATCCTGAAAGCCCAGGGCTATGCCAGGTCATTGAAGGCAGAGCTTTGTGCTATATTTAGGCAGTGACGTCAGCAGGACTAGAGGGCTGACGGAACATGACTACAGGTAATGAGGCCAATTTCCCGAGAAATGCCCATCAATTTATAGTGAAATCATACACAGTGCAACACCACTGAAAGCCAGATTTAGATCCAACCACAGGAGGAAATCATCGATTCTCACGGTTCTTCCGCACACGGTGAGGCAAGTGTCTGTGGAATGAGCCAGTGAATTCTCCAAACCTGAATCTGTCAGGATCCGTGAGTTACTGGCTCTGGGCCATTCTCAATCAGTCAGCAAATATTTATAAAAGATAAAATATGCAAAAATACACAAAAAAACCTAGTCTACATGACATGAGGGACATACAAAAAAAAGTACAAGAGAAGCGTCTTTTCTTGAATTCAAAATGCTTGTCTCTACTTGGGGAGAAAATACACGCACACAACGTGAAACCACAATTAGGTCTGAATTACAGCTCGCACCCAATTTTAAACGGGCAAGTATTTTAGCCTCCCCGAGAGCCTGGAATAAGCATCCCAGAGACCTAAACAGATGCCCGCGGCGAGCATCGCAGCCCGACCTCCCTGCGCTCTGCGCTCAAGCCCGTCTCCCGTCCGCACCTCGACTTCCCTGTGATCAGGGCAGGAAAAGGCCCCGAGAGGCACCGGCCTTCGCAGCAGCCCACAGGGACGGTGCTCCAAACACCGAATCCACAAGGAAAGACTCCGGCTCACATCCATACACAGACTTCAACCTTTCTTAATGGCAGCATTGACACCCGTTTCTCTAAAATACACCGTGAGAGTGTGACACGCTGCAGTGTGACGTGACACCGAAGAGACAGAACGAGGCAAATGCTGACTTGGCATCTGAGCTGTCACCTAGAGTCAGTCCTTTGCAGAGCAGCAGCTGACCGGGTGTGATTCCTTCCATCTATAGACTAACACGGTCATTGCAAAAAAGAAAAAAAAAAAAAGCAAAGGCACTCACCACCTTAAAAATTAATACATCTCCCCAACAGAGAGTAAGAATTCTGGCAGATTCTGGTCAGCTGTTTAGGCCTCAGCGCTCACTGGTTTTAACCGACAGACGAGAAAGATGAAGCTTTAGAAACCCACAGCCCTGGGGAGCCGAGGAAAGCATCTCCCCATCGGCTATTTTTCCGATCTCTGGGCGCTCCCTGTTTGCTACGAGAGAATTGCACCTGAACGCTCTTTGCTTTTCCAAATCTGCATTACACCCAGAGGAACATGGACTTTTAAGGCAATGTCTTACTCTTCCAGCTGCAGGCAGGTACCAGCACATTCTGAGAACCTGTGTGTTGCTTCTCTTTGTACTGGGGAGAAGGCCATGATGTTCACCTTCCATCAGCCTTGTCCCGAATGCACAGAAATGAAATTCCCTACGGAAATGGCCGGTTTCCCTACCCTGGAGCACACTGTCTCCTTCAAACAACGCCTTTCATGAAAGGTGGAGCAGACGGCTTTTCACCAGATTTCTCTACCAACCAGCTACCAAGAACAAGAACGAGGGTTCACTGGGGGTAGCAATTGTGTCTGTTCTGTTCATTGCATCTCAAGGAGCAGGAACCCCAATAAACACTTTTGAATGAAGTGCCTATTTCAAGGTGGGGAGATGGGAGCTTTTCATCCAGAATACAGCCTGAAGGTGTGAAAGAGGCGTTAAAAAGAAGGTTCCATGAAACTTGGCTCTGGCTTTGATCAACACACATTTCATTTTTTAAATCCCAGATAATTATAGTATGATTCAATGTTTGTGAGCACTGTGTTTCTTATGTTGGAAGAACTGATTAATCATAAAACCAACGACCTCACTGACAGTGAGGAAAAATGCCAGAGCCCTGTTTGCCGTGGAGGACGGGACGCAGGCCTCTCCCCCACCGGCTGATGGTCTCCCCTACAAAGCCCTGACCAGCCAAACTCAATAAATGCTACAAGGCTGGCCTTGGCCTCTGGCATCAGACAATAAAATGCAAAAGGAAAGAAAAATGCTCTAAGCTGTGGGTGTCCCCAGGATAAACAACGTTTAAAAGACCTCAGTAAGAAATCTGATGGTTACGTGCAAACATCCTTTCTGCATTCAGAGCATAAATCATCTCCCAGACGTGCTCGGTTTCAGGGTTCTAGTTAATCATTTGGCTTTGCAAACACTAAAAGCAATCAATCTCGCAGGCTCTGGAATTTGTAGAAAGACCTGCTGCCCTTACAAGCTAGTTTCTCCACTCTCGGATACTTTTAACTTTTCCTTTTGTAGCTAAAAGTTAACTGCAGTGATACACCCTATCTTGACCAACAGACTTGCCCTTTGATTTAGCAAAGCAAAAACAGGCCCTTTAGAAAGGGACAGAAGGAAGGTGTTTGAGGGGTGGGGAACATGCGGTCTTAAGGCCACCTGTGGCCTTTGCGTCCTTAAGGGGCCTTTCAACTGAATCCAAATTTTTCAGAACAAATCCTTTTATTAAAAGGAACGCAGCAGAGAAAGATGAAGCTTTTCTTGCCTCCTTTGGTGCTTAAGAAAGCACCATCTTGAAATGAGAAGGCCACAGGCTCCCCACTCCTTGTTTTTCAGTCTGTGTGGGAAGAGGCCCAAGCTACTGAAATTGCTGGGGGAAGACTAACCAATCCCCAACCCAGCCAACACCCTGCAGCTCCACTTTCATCCTCTGTACACTGGAAATAGGAAGCGATTTCATTTGAAAAATAGCTTCCTCTTCTAAAAGAAGTTTGAAGACTACTTATCTTGTCCAAAGTTTAGCACTCTTGCTTGAAGGCAGGCTACAACTGGCATTTCAATTTCCTTTGGGAGACTGCAGGCTCTTCCTGAGATGGGCTTTGCAAGCTCGGAGGAGACGTCCCTCCTGTCTGAGAAAACAGGCAAAGCTGCCAGAATCGGCCCCTGCGCTAACTTGACTTACAAAGAGAGTGAGCAGCATCACTGACCTTGAAAATGCTGACGGCACAGGACCTCGATTTTCTGCTTCATTGTGTCCAATCTGAGGCTTGGCCAGTGACGGACCAGACCTCCCGCTCACTGGTCCACGCTCCACCGCCCCCGGAGCCGCCACGCAGCCCTGACTTTGGGGAGCACAGGAACACACCCCACCCCTCACAGGCCGCGAGGGAAAAGGGAGGAGCAGATGGTGATGGGGAACTGTGCTCCCCGGCTCTCACCAGCTCATTTTTGGGGGGTGGGAAAATTGAGCCTCTCCAGGCAACAGGAGCTGAAGTGTGAGAGGGACTAAACCAACGCCTGTCCTGAGGCATGTGGTCTGAGAAAGCGGAAAATAGATGAGAAAATCAATAAAGAATGGAACACCCCTGAGATGGACACTACCCAGCCATTTCAAAGAACGAGTTAGCTGAGCTGTATGCAGAGATGCAAAAAGGTCTCCACGATGTGTCACTAAGTAAAAAGGCAAGGTACAGAACTGCGTATACTCCACTCCCATGCAAGGAAAAACAAATAGTCTGCAGTCTTTTTTGTGCTGTATAACCTTTTTTTTCTGTTGGAATTTTTTACTATGAGTATATATTGGCCTTATAATAATTTTTTAGGAGGACCGGAGGATGCTGAAGATTGAGAAAAGCAAACTCCTCAGAACCAGAACTTCAGGTGGAGAAGAAAGCAGTAGACGCAAAGCCAAACACTCAAAAGTCAATTGCACATTTGCTGCCGAGGGTGCGCAGGCCCTGCAGCCCGTTAGCCAAAAGACGCGGGCACTTCCGACCTTGCCCTCTGCAGGCTCAGGCCCAGCTCTGCCAAGGCCAGGGTCGCGCTACGCCCATCAACTGTCTCCTCAAAGGATCGTGGGAGGAGCCAACATACAAAACCGCAACAGAATGCCTCATCTGAAGCTTTAGTCAGCTCATAAAGAAAGAGCAACTTCTTCTGGGAAGAGGCAAAAAAAAAAAAAAACACAAAACAGAAAAAGAAGTAAAGAAACAGCAATACTGAAAGAGCCCTCTCCAAAGAGTGTGAATTATATTCTTTGTCTGAGAGTTTTATTGTAAAAGAAGACTACCTCTCAAGCCTACATTTCAAACCAGGAAAGTATTATTCACGGGAGGGTTGGGGCTTTTCTTCTGCCAATTGGGAAAATGCTTCATTTGCACTCGGTAAGACAAAAGTCTCATGGATTTTGCTGGTGCATGCCTTCCCACGGCATCCTGGAATTTCAGAAACCTTGTCTACTCAAGGTCACTGTAATTCGCAACAATAAATGCTACCGAGAAAAGAAGGACGGATCCTGTCAAAGATGGGACCTACCAAAATTGGCCGAGTATTGGGTCAAGGTCTTGAGCATCAGGACTCTGGTCCACAGATAAGCAGCAATAATCCCCAGAATTCTTAAAACAGCGAACTTGATGCTTTAGATACATTTTAACATAAATAATTAAGAATGGATACATAATTAATAGCTTTGTAGCATATAAATATTGGAGTGTTAATCTAGAAACTCGAGAGTGTTACTAAATCTCAATTCACTGATGAATTTAATTTTTAAAAATTTTCTTACATAATTTTGACAAACTTGTTTAGAAAGCCCTTTGGATTCTACCATCTCTGTTCTAGGTTACCACTGACTAGAAAGCATTTAAAAGTGTCCAATTATAATATTGTATTGAGTTCTTTTATTATACCATGTTTCAGCTGAATTTAAGCAGAGACCTGGCTATTTTCTCAGCCTTCACTAGTTAATAGCTCTGTGGTCTTGATAACAGCCTTTCTCAAGCTTAATTCCTTCATCAGTAAAATTTAAAATTTTAATCAGACAGTCTGTAAGCCACTTGTCAGCTCCAAAAGTATATGATTCTGTAAGTCTCCACTAAAATATTACTCAGCAATGAAAAAAGAAGTTGTTTCTCTATTTGTCTTAAAAAAAACAAACCAAAAATCCTTTTGGTGGCTCATGCCCATAATCCTAGCACTTTGGGAGGCCGAGGCCAGAGGATCTCTTGAGGCAAGAAATTCAAGACCAACCTGGGCAACACAGAGAGATCCTGTCTCTAAAAAAAAAAAAAAAAAAAAAAAATTTAAATCTAGGTCAACAACTCTTAATTTTTAGAAGCTGCTCTCATGTTTTAGAGAAGCAAAGATCTTGGGATTTGAAGTAAAAAAAAAAATGACATTTTCGCCACATACTCTTCCAGACAAGGTAGCTGTTTTCAATTTTTAATTTTCAGGGTCACCTCCAGATTGAACTACCTGCCTGTGTCAGGAAAATTCTCACGATGAACAATTAGATTTAAGTTTCCAAGAAAGGCCCAGCCCAGGAAAACACCACAATAGTCAGGTTTCTGAACACAAATGCTCCAGCTAATTCTCAGCTTTCCTTGGACAGACTCTCACCTTGCAATCTGTAGCCCTAACATCTTAATAATCCTCTTATCCTCTCTCAAAAGGGAAAAGCCAACGTAGCCTCTCTTTTTTGCTGGTAGTTTACATCATTACAGAATTTGAGAACTCTGGATGACTCTCCAGGTCTGCTAGCTCAACACTATCATTTCACAAATCAGGAACCTGCGGTTCGGAGGTGAAGCAATTTGCACATGGTCACACAATGATTTCCTCAAAGAGCCAGAAAACTAATCCAGTTCACACTGAGGGCATCTAAACTAGGTATTTAAACTAAAGCACCACTTCAGAAAGAAGTTTATTAAAGAAATAAATAAAATGGAACCAATCCTTATAAACAAAGTAAGGAAAAAACAAAGACCATGAGAAATTTGAGCATGACTGAATATTTGTGGTTATTAGGAACAATTAACTATTTATTAGCTATGGTAATGTTATCTTGGTTATACTAATATTTTTACAAGTCACTATCATTTATACACATATACTATTTACTGATGAGATGATATGATTAGGATTTACTTCAAAATGATACAAGATGGGAAGAAATAGGTGGGTATATAGATTAAATAAATTTTGGCCATGAATTGACAGATAGGGATTCATTACACTATCCTTTTGTATTTGTTTGAAATTTTCCATTAATAAAAAGTAAAAATAAAATTAAAAAGGAAATGTAATACACAAAAAGTTCAACTATTGGCTTTTCTTCTCCTAATCTGAAAAGACGTTACCAAATGAATGAATTAAAGGGGACCAGAGGTCAAATCTATTTATAACAATATAGTTGAACAAATATCTCTAGATAACAAATTTCAGCCAAGGGCCCAAACACTTTAAGTGATAACTTCTGTCAACCAGGTAAGCTGAGCAAGAGGCAGGAGGATGATGCATTCTTTAGTATAATTCTGTTGCATATTTCATCACACAAATACTAATATTGTTCACAGAATCATTTTTAAAATGTGAAAGAAATTACCTTATTTATGCTAAGTAGCCAGCACTCAGCACATTCTCAGTATTCTATAATCCAGACCTTTCCCCACTAACCAAGCACCCCACTGTGGAATATCGGCTATATTTTGGGTATTTCAGGATCCAACTAAGAGTTTCTAGAGAGAAAAGGGGATACTGGGGGAAGTCGGAGTTGAAAGGTAAAAAGGAGTCTCAAAAGATAAAAACAAATTGATGTTGTCCTAGGTCTCCTGAAACTTGCTCTTTTATATCTAACCATATCTAAAAAGTCATAACTTGTGGGAGGGAAAACCTAAATATAAAATTGGAGAAAAACTTTGGAAAGTGGTTTTATCATACACCCAATCAAATTTTCCCTGCTCGACCAGTAGTCTGCTAAGTGTTCGCTTTGGGGCTGTGTTCCCCGTTCTTTCTCTATTCCCTACATCCTTGCTTGCCAGGCTGCTCCTCAGCCCCTGGGACCAATTCCTGCCTGCTGGCACCGAGCTCCCCATCGCCCCAGGGGAGGGGCCCTGAGGGCCTTCCCAACCCAGGCAAGTCTGTGAGCCCAAAGTTGTGAACACTCGGTGAGCTAATCGTGCTAATTTAAAAAACAGATACGCAGACACACACACACACACACACACACACACACGGGCACACACACACACACACACACACGGACACACACTTGCTTAGCCTCACAACCCAGGTACCAGAAGTTTGAAAGATCCTCAGTATTCAGTGTTTACTTATTTAAGACTAAGGAAGATAGACCTTTTTTTTTTTTTTTAATTATTGAAATTGCAGAACAATGGCAACGTAATGTCAGCTGACATTTGTCAAATGCTTACTCTGATAAAAGACAGGCACTATGCTAAGTTACGGTCCCCCATTATTCCATATATATTCATTTTCTCATGCACATATTTATCTCATTTAGTTCTAAGAACCACCCCAGGAGAGAGGTACGGAAGTACCTGCCATTTATAGGGAGAGAAACTAAGGGTCAGACAGATTAAATCACTTGTCCAGGGCCAATGTTAAGTGGCATGGAAAATAATAGTTGTGGTCTTCTTATAAAGGTTGAAAACCAATCCCGATTACGAAAGTGGGCAGTGAGACCATACGGTGAAAAGGAACTGCATAACCCTCTGGATATCTTCCTCCACACATCCTGGATGGAAGTCGGGCTTATCCGTATCATTGCTAATCCCTGGATTATTCTTCCCTGATGTGACCACATCCTCGCTAGATACTGGCACGGGGCCCTCCAGAAACAACTCAGTTCCTGCCCTGGACCTAAACTGCTCTCTATGGGCCACACTTACTTTTCTTAGCTAAGCTCCACATGCAGGAAAAATTAAAGTACGGACTAGAGTGGTATTTACTAAACGCATGGTCACTAGCACTACTGAAGATGAGAGCCGCTGCAGGGCCAAGTGATGGGCAGGTTGACGCCGGAGCCCCCAGTGAAACCACCGCGAAGCTCGCAGCAGGCTGGGGACGGGAGGCAGGCCCACCCCGCCTGCGCCCGCCCACCCGCAGAAGAGGGACAGGTTCCTCGTGGGGGAATCCAAGGTCGGAAGCTCCTGCCTTAGACTAACCCAGTGCACACTGAGCGCACACAACCACCAACAGCAACCAGAGCCTCCGAGCCACACGCTGCAGCCGGTCGACACCACTCCTTAGGCCTTCTGTGTGGTCCCAGCACTGCTCTAAGCGTTTTATACCATGGCCTGTACCATATTACCTTGATACTATCACTGTAGAGCTCTTTAAGTGTTCTGGGGAAGTCCATGCTATCATCCCTGTTTCACAGATAAGAATTTGGAAGCACAGAAAGCCTCAGTGATGTGCCCACGGTGACACGGGGACAGACTTCCAACCCAGCGCGTCCTAACTCCAAAGCACACGCCATTGACCACTACTGACACAGCCACACACGCAGCCCAAGATCTAGATGCTCACGTTCATCTCTCCTTCACAGAGCGAGTGAAGAGCACCCATCACTGCCACGATGACACGCATCAGACGTGGGACACTGTCCCCCAGGGCTCCATCCAGCCTCCCCAGACAGAACTTGACGTTTCCCTCGTCAATCAGCTCCATGTCCAAGAGAGAGTATTACTATCACTCATAGAGGAATCATCTTAAATAGAAGGCAAATCTATTTTGGAGTAAAACCTATTTTGGAGTAAAAGCAGAATTAACATAATTAAAAGGTTAATTACAAAAAGTTATGACATTAAAAAATCTTTGACAAGAAAAGCCACACAATCATTCTTTCCCCCATTCTTTACATTTAAGAGAAAAATGAATGTGTATATATACTTATATGCATACACAATCACACAGAGACATGGACATCAAAGAGAAAGTTATTCACTTAAGATTTAATAAATAAGAATCATTAATTCTAACAATTCCCTGAAACCAACAGGGCCTATAAAGGGCATGTGGGCAATTTACTATGACCACACAAGAGGCAGCATTAGACTATCAAAGGTTTCACGTCTTTTCTTTAGCTGAGAAAAAAAAGTGAATCAAAGAACTGTAAAGGCCACGTAAGTATAGTCCAGAAGAAACACAGCCAGGTGGTGACGTCAGAGGCTTCCTAGGGCAGGATTTTAAGAAGTGGTATCGAGTCTGTTTCCTCGGGGAGCTCTCCTTGCTGAGAAGGGACTCCGTCCAGATGGCTCAAGGCCAGTGGCCAGGCCCTGGGGTGCTGCTGCCCCTCCTTTGTGAGGGTCTCGTGGGGACTCTCCCTGTGGCCCCAGAGAAGGGCAGGACACCAGGGGGGTATGTCGAGACTGGGGTTCCCCTGAACTCCCACTCAAACGTCTGCTCGGTCGTTCATTAACTGTGTGGTCTTCAACGAATCCCCTGATCTCTTTGGGCCTCTTCCTCATCTGGGAACTGAGGCGATTAGACTGCTGTCTACCGTTGCTTCCAACCCTGACGTGCTATGATCCCACTTCCCTTAAGATCAGTCTCAGCCCAGCACCCCCCTTGGGTCCCCCTAGTCCTCAGTTTAAAAAGCATACAGTCCATCCTCATTCCTCACGGGTTCCATATTCGGGAATTCGCCTACCGGCTAAAATCTATTTGTAACCTCAAAATCAACACTTACACTGCTGTTACGGTCCCCGGTGGGCACCCACAGCACGGCAAAAACTCTGAGTCATCCAAACGCACACGTGCCCTGCTGAGGTCAAGCACAGCGACACTCTGCCTCCTCATTTCAGCGCTGGTGCTGTAGACAAGCGTCCTTTTCATACTCCATCCAGTGCCCCTTTTCCCCTTTTTTGTGCTTTTTGTCAGCGATTTCATTCTTTAAAATGGCCCATGTGTGTAGTGCTAAAATACTGTCCAGCATTCCTAAGCACAAGAAGGCTGTGATGTCTTACAACGAAAATACGTGTGTTAGATACGCTTCGTTCAGGCATGAACTATAGTGCGGTTGGCCATGAGTTCAAAGTTAATGAATCAACAATATATATTAAATAAGGTGTCTTTAAACACAAACACACACAAAACATGGTTATGTATTGATGAGTTGAGGAAAATGTCGAGATCGGAGGTTCACAAGGTCCAAGCCTGTATTTCCCTTAGGAGCAGCAGTTTAGTATTCGTTAACTCAGTGTTGAGGCAACTTTCTTTATAGAATATGACCACTACAGACAACGAGAATTGACTGTATGTCCTCAATCCAGACTTCCACATACAACTGTGTGGAAACGTAAATGGAATCCCCTGGAGTTGTACAGTGCACAGCCTGCCCAACCATATGCAGCAGTGCTATCCTCGAGATATGATCTAGTTGGGAACTTCTATCCGTAGCATATCCAAAATAAAAAGCTGTCCTAGTGCTCATGATGAAATCATAGCACGTGGCCCGGAGTCCTGACACGAGCGCACCCATTTGGGAACCTGGGTGTCTCCCGAAATGCCTTTCCTCCATCCCTTCTGTGCTTACACATGAGGATTCCGAATTTTGCAAGAAACAGCCCAAGTGTTTCTATGCTTTCTTCCCCGATCAGTTTGTAACTGTCATTAATAATTTCAGATGGTGCCCTTGTGAGAAAGTTCTCCACAAATCCACTGCAGAAACACAGGCCAGCAACAATCAATAATTCATGCACGTACCTGAAACTCCTACCAGAAAGATATACTGGGAGAGTTTCTGAAACGAGAGGGAACACAAAACCAGGAAAAAGAGGCCGGGCGTGGTGGCTCACGCCTGTAATCCTAGCACTCTGGGAGGCCGAGGTGGGCGGATCGTTTGAGCTCAGGAGTTCGAGACCAGCCTGAGCAAGAGCGAGACCCCACCTCTACTAAAAATAGAAAGAAATTATATGGACAGCTAAAAATATACATAGAAAAAATTAGCCGGGCATGGTGGCGCATGCCTGTAGTCCCAGGTACTCGGGAGGCTGAGACAGGAGGATCGCTTAAGCCCAGGAGTTTGAGGTTGCTGTGAGCTAGGCTGACGCCACGGCACTCACTCTAGCCTGGGCAACAGAGTGAGACTCTGTCTCAAAAAAAAAAAAAAAACCCAGGAAAAAGAGAAAACTTAAAGAGAAAAAAAAATAGGAAAAAAATAGAAGGAAATAAGCAAGAATGCCAGAGAAAGATTGACGATAACAGCGAGAGTTTTAGAAATATTAATAAATGCCACTTCAGAAAGGCATCAGCAAGGTAGATCAAGATTTTTTTAAATCTGAAAGTAGAAGGAAGTTTTTGGTTCTTGTCCTGCTTATACAACATGGTTTGTTACCGTACATCTCAAACATACAGTCATCCCCATCACATCACAGATGGTGTAACAACTCCGTACGATTAAACCTCGCCAGCATGCAATCCTTTGAGGCTGTCAAGATTAAGGTAAAAAAAAAAAAAAAACATTATTCTTAGAGTCTGAACTCAGACACGAAGGTTCAAACCTCACCCTTACCACCCAGCTAAACAACGGCCATTAGTGGTTTAATCTAAACCTCAGATTCCTTGTCTGTCAAGTGGGACTAGGAACAGCACCTACGGCATAGGGCTGTTCTAGAAATTACACAAGATACTGCACATACAGCACCTAAAACCATACCTAGGATATTAAAATGTTATTGACCAATATGATCCTATAATTGACAAACCACACACCACAGAGCTAGGTCACATGGGAGCTCCAAATCAGCTGGATTTAAAGCACGGAACACATCCCACAGAAACCCCTTTGGGTTATCCATCATGAAAGACGTGATTCAGGCAGGACACAAAGCAAATAGAACAGCGATTTTCTGCCGAGTTTCTCGGGATTTCCACTTTTCTTCTCTCATTGCCAAGTAATGGATCAATGACTTCTCAGAGACCAAAACTAATCCTACAAGTAAAAATGATGTGATTACAGGCTCAGCACTTGGAAGCCACAGTGACATCCCACTGACATGAGGGACAAGTGACAGGAAAATAAACTTGAGTAAATGGGGAGCAGATGAAGGAAAACCTCCAGGGCCAAAGTCCCCACCAGCTAAGAGGAGGTTCTGGGGCACACACAAAGGATGCCACCCCGAAAGCTTCCAGGAGCTTTTAAGAGCTCAGAACACACATCGCAACACATGCCCAACATCACCAATTAAAAAACAGCTTTGTTAGATATGATCTGTAGGAACCTGCCAAATAGCCCTCACGGCATGAACACCTATAAAGGAAACTTGACTCTGAGTTCATTATTTCTCAGGAAAGGAATCATAAAACACTTCATTAAAAAAGAAAGAAAAAACTCAAATACTTGCACCAGCACGTCAGCAAATACCACACCCTCCCCAGAGGCACAGTTCAGGAATTCTCCAGGTCAGATATTGAAAATGCATGAGCAAGATGAGCAAGGTTAAAAAATAAATAAATAAATAAAATGCCGAGAGGCCAACACAGGGCAAATCTCCACACAGATCCTCACAAGTCACTGACCCTGCGTCAGCCCCAAACTCTGGTCTCTCCCAGCTGCTGCACAAAATCTGACAAACCTCCCACACCCCTGCGATGGCCGTCACTTCAGATTTGTGGTTTCACATCTCAGCTGGACTCCCGACTAGGTCACCAGTCCTTTTATTTGCCCTTGTCCGAGTCCAACTCACAGGGCACAACAGTGAGGGCTGCCAGTCCAGAGCTAGGAAAGAAGAGACAGCTTTGGGGGCTGGGTCCTGCCATGGAGTCCTACCCAGAAACCCACCTGCGAGGCTGCTGGGCTGTGGAGAGGCAGGAGCTACAGCCTGGAGGCAGAACTGAGGTTCAAAGTCAGAGAGGTTGGTTACACACCTGACTACAGGGGTTTCGGCTGACTGATGAATGGAGGGCTGAGAAGTCAGACTGGGGAGCTAGAGAGGGCAAGGTGAGGTACAGGGCCAGCAGACCCCTCCAAATCTAAACGTGTAAACACAGGACCATCTGGAAGGACCACTCCTTCCGTGCCAGCTCCCAGCATCTCCCAGGTGACCCAAACCAAACTAGGAACCCTCCCGAGCCAGCGAGTGGCTCTTCCCAACTCCAACAACTCTCCTCACCATCACATGAGGACCACCCAAACTCATCTGAACCTACCTCCTCCTCTTCTTCTCTGTCACTTCTCCGTAGAAAGGCCATTCCTCCCTCTGTTCCAGGCAAATCTCTGTGTCCACTCTCCACCCATCCCTCCCGTCTCCTGAACAGCCCAAGTGAATCTACAATTACTCCTCTCTCGGGCATCTCCCGACACTCCTTTTCCTCTGGTTGTGTGTCTTCTTGGCTCAGTAAAGAGAAGTGCTCTTGGTTCTGCAATATTTAAATTCAGATCGTCATTCATGCGTTCAGTCCGTGACCACTAGCCATGGGCCAGGAAGAGCTGCCTGCAGGCCCGAAAGCTCTGCATACCCGGGGCTACTGCTTAGATCGCCAGATCATTTTTTGCTTTTGCTTTTTGTTTTAAGAGAGGCCATAGTATAGCCCACCAAAGACCTGATTTCTTATCTAAACACTAAGCTAATCTCAGTTGAAATAGGAATGTGGTTATGTTCCCAGCCAAACCTGCAGTAAAAGTCAGTCATTGGCTGCCCCTTCCCGGCGCCTGCATCCTCCTCAGGGGGCCGTGGTCTGCACAAGAACACTTAGCGGTGGGAGACCCGGCAAAACCACTGAGAAACACAAACCAGCTTTGACAGGACACCAGCCTCACAGACCACAACCATACACAGGAAGAGAGAGCAAAGGAATTTCAACATTTACAGGCTAAATTCGAGACCACACTGAAATAAACCTGAGTTTTAATAGCCTGTTTAGTGAGTTCATTTAATAAAACAAACTATCCCCATGAGATGGTCCCAGGTACCTATTTATCAGCAACTACTTAAACCTACGCAGAAGTTATTAAATAGTCCTTGATTTAAAATTCTAGTTAATGCTAGCAAAACAATTTCAGATTTCCCCATTCTTGCAGGATACACGCCTGAATAAGTAATTAATAATTGACTTCTTTCTTCCTTCCCACTTGAATCTGTGCCACTACTCACTCAGCACCACCGGGCTGCCTGGCATGAGGCCGAAATGCTCCAGTGTTCTCTGCACGGCAGATTGCAGCCCTCAGAGTGGCTCGGGGACACACACGTCTTCCTGACACCACCTCTCATCCTCCTCTCCAAGCGGCACCAACTAAGGTTTCCGGAATGTTGAGCAGTCTTGGCTTCTGCCTACGCTGCCTTTGTTAGGAAGACTGAGCATAGACATTTTAAACACAATAGTCATTCTCCCAGCAGACTACATAA
This sequence comes from Eulemur rufifrons, assembly GCF_041146395.1. Classification (NCBI taxonomy): domain Eukaryota; kingdom Metazoa; phylum Chordata; class Mammalia; order Primates; family Lemuridae; genus Eulemur; species Eulemur rufifrons. Next base: position 15,759,536 of record NC_090995.1, read on the forward strand.
TTCCCTGTAATCATAACGATGCAGACACATTCCTCACTATCTATCAGAAGAAACAGCATAATTCCATAGGTATGGGTGGGAATGGGGAAGGAATGAAGAAAAATAACGAGTTTGGATGGGGCAGAGGAGTCTCAAGGAAACTGGGCTGAAAGGAAAAGTCTAAGTATAGCTGTGTCTGACCGGATCAAGTAGATCTAGTCGAGAAGAGGTTTCCTATAAATTTAAATCTTTATATCAAATCCCATGTGATTTTTTATATATATATACACATATATATATATATATGTATCTCAGAATCAAAATGTTAATGCTGGCAAGAATTCCTCTGAAGAAATGTTGCCACCCAAGGCACAATGAAAGCACATGAGAATGCAGCAAATCTTTAAAAATGTGCATATCCTAAAAAAAAATATAATTTCTCATATTCGTATGAAAAATTCACACAGTCCATGTGTTTAATAATATCTGAGAGAGTCAGAAAATATCAGCAATAAAAACTTGGCTCACTTGGTACTACGGCTTAATGGCTAGTGGGAATAGCAGCTGTTCACACTAAAGCCCCAAGCAGACTCGCGGTGCTCCCTGAGGATGGTCCCACGGTCTTCCCTCCTGCCCTCCCCGGCCTCTGGGAAGGGCAATTAAAGAGCCTATGGTTTAGGACATGAGTATCTCTCCTTTCATTGCACCTTCAGTTAGATTGACAGAGGGAACAAAAAAGCACATCCAGAGTGCTTTGAATAAGCAACTTTCTAGAACTTCCTGATGCCTGCCAACCACCGCATCCCTCTTGCCTCCTCCAAAATGACAGTTGTGGGTGAACATTACATACCCATATACAAATATATCACATCAGGTAAAACCAGCAGCCCAGCGCAGATGTGGAAGGCAAGTATTCCCGTTATACGTGACTCCTCAGAGGACTATGCCAAGCCTGACTTCCGGCTTCAGAACACAGGTAAAGGCCTTTCAGACTGGTAGGAGCTATCCACAGGGAGCCCTGAGGCCAGGAGGAGAAACTGGGAAAACGGCAGGTTTCCTAAACAATTTGGATCTAAAGTAAAGAAAACCTGGAAAGGAAATCAAACCCCTGCTGAGAAAACAAATGAATATGATCAATCTAAGTCAGAAAAACGATCAATGGAGAAAGCAAGGTTATGGAGCAAGGTTAGGCTGAACACCTTTTCTGAGAGTAGGATTAGCCCAATCTTGACACAAAATTATGACAATAGAAAGCCTTCCACGATCTTAACAGAAAAAGTTGCAGGGCCTGAAATGTAGAATTAAGGTGCAATTCTAAAATAAGGCCTATTGCTTTAATGTATTATTATGAAAATATTAAGTGTTAATATTTCCCTTCTTCCCACGCAGTTAGAAGATCCTCTACAATGACTGCAAGTTCCTTGGAGACCGGCATTTGGCCTTTCATTCCTATACCACCAGCACCTAGCCGGACAGACATACCAGCTGTGCAGTAAATTTCTGCTGAATTGACTGAACAAACAAATTTATATCTGCTTTTCTTGTTTGCGGAAAGAATGGACAGTAGAATAAATTAACAAGCAACATGAAAGCGAGCAAAAGCATACGTATGATGAACCATTTAATCTTGCTAGCAAGATCAGACCCATTTATTTATACGAATAAAGACAATGGTCTGAGTCTATACAGGTAAGATCAACAGTGGATGTACCCCAGGAGTTCCAAGGAAGAAAAATCTCAGTGGGTGGCATCAGCTCTCCCTCTGCCCTACATGTCTGCCAAGGCCGTGTTTCCCAACTTCACTATCTCTGGCCCTTTGACAGACTTATACTAAATATTCTTAAAATTATTTGCCCATTGTGGAGCAAACATGTTAACAGTATCACGGCCAAAGGAGCTGCGGTGAGGCTGGCGGTAACTTGGCTCGGGGGAAATTAGCAGCAGCGCCTCAAGGGGTTTCTGCTCAGGTTTATTTTCTACACACCTTATTTCTCCCTTGGGTTTAATCTCAAAGTTGCCACAAACGTTCCTGGAAGAAGTCACAGTCAAGTATCAAATCAAACACAGTCACAGCTCCCTGGTGATGCAGGAGGTGCTATGAATAGCTAAGCACTGAGCCAGATGAGCTGTAAGCACACAGGAGGCTGCTTTCTAGAAGGGACTGTCCCCTTCAGGCTGGTCCCAATACAGGTTGGGAGCAGGCAGGTGCTGCTGTCTGGCCCGATTAGGCGGAGCTTAACTCTGCCAGCGCGACTGACCTGCACAGCTGAGGTGACGAACTGCATCTCAGGCCCTTCAGGATGCTGCGGAGCAAAGCAGCTCAGCCTGGGTAGCTTGCAAGAAACAGAAAGTTATTTCTCACAGTTCTGGAGGGCGGAAGGCCAACATCGAGTCTCCAGCTGATTCACCGACTAGTGAGGCTCTGCCGCCTCACAGATGTGCCTCCTCCCTGCGTCCCCACGGGGCGGAAGGGGCCAGCTGGTTCTCCAGGCTTCCCTGATAAGGCACAAACCCCAATCATGAGGGCTCCTCCCTCATCATCTCATCATCTCCCACAGACCTCACCTTCTAACGCCATTACTCTAGGGGCTAGGATTTCGACATGTGAATTCTGGGGTGACACAAGCACTCAGACCACAGAAAACTGTAACATACAGCCCTTCATAAATGCACATCCGTCATGAGGACCATCTCGCTATGCCGTCTCCGCGTCCCCGTCCCCACCGCGTCCCCGTCCCCACCGCCGCCGCGTCCCCGTCCCCACCGCCGCCGCGTCCCCGTCCCCACCGCCGCCGCGTCCCCGTCCCCACCGCCGCGTCCCCGTCCCCACCGCCGCCGTGTCCCCGTCCCCACCGCCGCCGCGTCCCCGTCCCCACCGCCGCCGCGTCCCCGTCCCCACCGCCGCGTCCCCGTCCCCACCGCCGCCGCGTCCCCGTCCCCACCGCCGCGTCCCCGTCCCCACCGCCGTGTCCCCGTCCCCACCGCCGAGTCCCCGTCCCCACCGCCGCCGCGTCCCCGTCCCCACCGCCACCGCATCGCCATCCCCACCGCGTCCCCGTCCCCACCGCGTCCCCGTCCCCACCATGTCCCCGTCCCCACCGCCGCGTCCCCGTCCCCACCACGTCCCCATCTCTGGGGAGGCAAATAAATCACGAAGACCTAGGAAGACACTTGTCAAGGGCGACCTCTCAGCGGGAGGACCACTTGAGCCTAGGAGTTCAAGGTTACGGTGAGCTCTGATCACGACACTGCACTCCAGCCTGGACGACAAAGGGAGACCCTGTCTCTAAAAAGAGAAAACGAATGACCTCTCACAGGGCACAAGAAAACTGAACCACTTCCAGTTTTTGATGCTCCAGGTATATTTTTAAAAATTGAAAAAAAAAAAATTGCCAAGCATTTCAAATGTTTTAACAATTAAAATGATTTAATAAATGTCTTCTTCCAGTACCAACAGTGTATCCACTAGTCAGTGGCTACTGAAGACAGTACGAAAAGTCTGAATCCCAGTCCCTTCCTGGTCTTGAGCCGGGTTCAGTGGCTTTCCTCAGAGCCCCCTAAAGCCACGTCCCTGGGCCAACGTGCTCCCATGTGCCTTTCCGCGTCTCACAGGGAGAGGCAGAAAAGACAGTTTATTAGAAATCAATGAGCTAGGCCGGGCGCGGTGGCTCACGCCTGTAATCCCAGCACTCTGAGAGGCCGAGGCGGGTGGATCGCTCGAGGTCACGAGTTCGAGACCAGCCTGAGCAAGAGCGAGACCCCGGCTCTACTAAAAATAGAAAGAAATTATTTGGCCAACCAAAATATATATAGAAAAAAAATTAGCCGGGCGTGGTGGCGCATGCCTGTAGTCCCAGCTACTCGGGAGGCTGAGGCAGGAGGATCGCTTAAGCCCAGGAGTTTGAGGTTGCTGTGAGCTAGGCTGACGCCACAGCACTCACTCTAGCCCAGGCAATAAAGCAAGACTCTGTCTCAAAAAAAAAAGAAAGAAATCAATGAGCTGTGCCCTCTGCCTCTCGCCGTGCTCCAGAGTGAGCAGAGGTGGATACCGGCATATTCCAGATGGGGAAGGGGAAGCCATACACACACACCACACCGTTTCCAAAAGCGTTTTGCCGTTCGACGAATGGGACACAAACCTAGATGCGTTTTCACTCAGTTTAAATAAAAAAGTTACTCAACGTTCAACTTCTGCTCTTATTTCTATTCTAGATAGAGCTATTTTATCCTTTTTTCTCTCTCCCCCATTAGAAACAGGGGTCAGTGCACTCATTTGTGCTGCAGTAAATGGGGACGTGTGTGACGGAGAGAAACCCGCAGTAACTCGCTGGCTTCGATCTCAAGGCAATAAAATCTTTACAGTACCCTCAAGTACTTTATATGTTTGGCTTACACAGATTCTTTGACTTCTCAGGTTTTCTTTAACTTTCACAGTTTTTACTTTAACTACACTATTTAGTTGGACGTTAAAATACTCCTGTGAAACGTGGGCCCGACGCCATCCTAACTTGGAGAAATGAGAGGGCTTTGTAGAGTCATTCGGTGAAGTTCATGCTCAGTGTGATAATGATCACAGCCAACATGTAAGGAATAAATCCAATTAGCATACGGGTACTTAGAGTTCATTCATTCAGTGTGAAGTGACATTGTGATAACTAAAGAATTGGGCCATTAGCACTCTCTGGTTACAACCTGTCTGACAGATTCTGGGCATGAGCTTCACTGAGTGAGTTTTCAAGGATGTAGGTGAGGCCTAGGAACAGGGATGCTTTCTGTGCTGTTTCTTCTGCAGAAGTGCTTCTGCTGGTCCTTTGGAAATGGGGTCTTGTCTGAGAAGTCTCTAAGGAAGCATGTTCAACAGTTTAGACACCAAAAAAAAGTTGTTCCAATTTTTCTTGACTTTTTCTTCTTTTGAAAAATCATCACATTGGCCGGGCGCGGTGGCTCAAGCCTGTAATCCTAGCACTCTGGGAGGCCGAGGCGGGTGGATCGTTCGAGGTCACGAGTTCAAGACAAGCCTGAGCAAGAGCGAGGCCCCGTCTCTACTAAAAAGAAATAGAAAGAAATTATATGGACAGCTAAAAATATATATATATTAAAAAAAATTACCCGGGTTAGGTGGCGCATGCCTGTAGTCCCAGCTACTCGGGAGGCTGAGGCAGGAGGATCGCTTGAGCCCAGGAGTTTGAGGTTGCTGTGAGAGGCTGACGCCACGGCACTCTAGCCTGGGCGACAGAGTGAGACTCTGTCTCAAAAAAAAAAAAAAAAAAAAAAAGCAGATTGCTAAATCACTCTGGGTAAAATAGCAAAGGCGCATGGGTCCTTGCTATAAAATAAAATACAAAATGGCAAAATAAAAACCATTATGGAAATTCTCACATTCATTTTGTTAACCGAAGCTAATGTTTTAAGTGCTAAATTGTAGCAGCTAAACTTCCCCAGGCACGTGAAGGTTTACAAAGGTCACAGAGGCAAAGCACATGGGGCTGGTGTCAGGCACACCCAGGTCTGAGTCACGGCTCTGCTAGTCCCAGGGAAACCCTGAAGCAAAGTTCCTTCCTTCCCCAGGCCTGTCCTCCTGTCAGTGAAAACGGTCACGGTAACCGTAGCCACACTTGGGAGAAGCCTGAATATCACCTGGAAAGCACCTAGCAGAATGCCTAGCGCAGCGGCGTGCCGTGGGCTGCAGTTGCGATTTTTATCATAATGGTATTGCGTGGGCTACGTCACAACCCTGTGAAGTAGGTACCACTGTCATTTCCACTTGGACAGTGAGGACACTGAGACTTAAAGAAGCCGTCACTTGCCTAACCTCCAACATCTAATAAAGAACATCCTCTAACTCCAGATCCTGGAGTTTACATTAAACCAAGAAAAATAACAGGTTATAATAAACTGCCATTTACCATCTTTTGCCCCTCCCCTTCCATTGGTACTAGCTGTTCACACCTGTGTTTGCTTCCAGCAGCTACGTGACATGAGCATGTATGTAATTATTCATGGCTTGCACAGCTACAGGCTACAACCAACACAGACTAGTAAACAACACGGGGACCTCCTCGGTACGTGCAGGCACTGAGGAGCTGCACTCTCCCTGTAACAACTGGTGCCAATTTCAGACAAAAACAAACTTTTCAAATAAACGTAAATGTTACCTAAAGATATTATTCAACATGTTACTCAAAAAGCTTTAGGAAGATTTCAAGAAACAGTACCTGCTCACAATTCAAGTTTTTAATTTAAAACTATGAACCAAATTAATAGTAACTGTTATTTATTGCTTGAGCTTAAGCCTGTAATTTCCCATGAATTGGCGAGTAAGGCACAGACATTAACATTTAAGTAATAAATGATATCTCCAAAAAGAATTAATGAATAATCTAGGTTACAGAATATTTTCAGTGTAGTTTTATTTCTTTCAAGGCCGTGTATTAATGCCAAGGAGGTTATGAATAATTTACCGAGTGCTTATTCTGCACCAAACACTATATATCAATGCACTTGATTCCCCACAATGACCCCCATGACTTAAGTACTATTATTGCCCCCATTTTACAGATGAGGAAACCAAGGCATAAGAATTCGCCTTGCCCAACGTCTAACAGCTACTTAATATAAGAACCAGGATCCGAACTTAGATCCTCTGGCTCCAGAGCACACGGTCCTACTAACTGGTACATTGTACTGAATTAAGTAGTCGATCACCAGTATATAAACAGGTTCTCTAGAGTCGTGGAAAATGATGCTTCAGTGGGTTAGGCACCAGCGATGCCATAGTTAATTACACATTTTTTTCTTAATGCAAAGTCAGCTCCCAGCTCAGTCATATTTTCACCAAAAAAGGAGAGTTTCTATGACATAGCATATATTAGAACACTCCTCATGGCTAACATTCTATTATAGATAAAAGTCAGCAAAATTCTAGTTTTATAACTTTTTAAGCTAAAGATTCAAAGACACATTTAATACAACATAGAGGAAAAAAGATGTTGCCTATGGTTTTAATTCAGTTTGCCTCAGGAAAAAGCCATGCTGTTCAAACAACCAAAAACATGTGAATGAGGGCATTGCCAACACTTCCATTTTTAGAAATTTATCCAAAATCCACTGGCCTCACCTTTCATCTTTTCCCTAGTGCGAGAGATGCTGCGTGACCCAGAGTGCTTCAGAAATACACAGATAACACAGGTGGACGACCACACCACATGCTTTCCTAATTTCAGTTCTATGGTGCAAAAAAACTACTTGGTTATCCATAAACAATTTCACCTACTCTTTTCACACTGATGTTACATTTCTAAGTGCGTTAATTTCCAGGTGGCCTGTTGTGATACCCAGGACTGGTCAAGACTTGGCCAAAGCGGGAAGGGAGGGGTGAGCGTCATAAACAGGTGAGCTGTGATGAGAGCTCATTCTCACTAGGTGCGACTTAATACAGAGCCTGTTAGAACACACTTCTGAAATGGCTGCTGAGTAACAACCTCAACAGAAATAACTGAAAATAGATGCAAACTGAATTTCTCTAAATAGAACACTTTTAAGCTGGTCCTGGGGGTGTCCGAGGATTTTTTAATTCTGTCTTTCTAACTGCGTTTTCCACAATGCACTGGCTTTGTGTCTTCAGATGCTCATTTCTTTTTCTGCTGGAAAAGTTAATAGGCACCTCCACTCACAGCAGATGGTTCATTATAAAAAAATAAAAATAAAAAGTGGCAGAGCATCTGGTCAGATATATCAGATCAGGATAGTTCAGATTTTAAATACCTATAATTCTTATTCGGATAAAAATAATTTTAATCCTAGTAACTTAATCTTCTGCCCTTCTGAAATCTTAAGCACACGAATAGATATTACAAATAATCAGTTGTCATAGTAGTATGAATATTGTTTTTCTTTTTCAAAATAAGCAACATGCCTTAGTCACAGCAGCTGTAAAAATAGATTCACTTCCAATTATACTTAGCACTTATCTATCTTAACTCCCAGAAACCCTGGTTAACTCCTTTCCATTACTGTAATGTTTATTTTTTCATGGCTCCTGCACAGGCATTTGAGTTTTAAGCTGGTACTGGTGGTATTTTTCCATTTTGAAATGACTTTATCGTATCTTGAATGTTCCTCGATGTATCTCTAATTATTCTGGTTAGAGAGAACCTCCTTCCTATTGGTTGCTCCCAAATGAAGGCAGGAAAGTGACTACAGGTTTGGGTTCAGAATTTTCCTGGGGTGAACCATGTTGTCAAACAGTGACTGTCAGTGAAAATTACACAGACCTGTACTGTGATCTTTCGTGGACACCGCGCTACACAAAAAGGAAAGGTTAACGCCTGCTGAGTTTTTTTCTCTTTCTCAAACCATCGCTCATAATGAACTACCCTTCTGAGATTTGCAGCCTCTACCCGCAGACCACCTGGGTTCTATATAAAGAAAGAGCCTTTGTCAGCTTTGTGTGGATCTGCAGGACTCACTCTGAAGCCTCAGATACCTTTTGACCCGTGCTCTATGGGTGTATCTGGGGATAGCAAGAGTGCCAAGCTTTACTCCAAGGAGTGACACTCCCTATGGATCGTCTGTCCTATGATGTCCTTGAAACCCCACGAGGTCCCCCCAGGGCCACTGAAAAGCTCAGGGAACAGCACCACTGTCCTATGAAAAACGTCTACACCATGCCAGTCCTCCCAGTCGTCCAGCCTAAGCACAGGGAGCTGAGGCTCACCCAGGTTAAATAACAGGTGTAAAATTACTTCATAAGAAAGCAGTAGGGTGGGATTTGAACTCAGGTCCACCCGAGAGTCCCTTTTTCCGCCACTCTATACTGCTCACCACAGAAATATTAAGGGACTATGAAGAGCTCATAAGCTCCAAAAATATCAGCCAGAGAAGTTCTTACCTTCAAGCCACCCACACTTCAGGATCCCAAAATTAAAGCAGTTTTGATGTTTAAAAATGTATCTGTTTGAAAGCAGTGTCATTTTGACAATCAGCAACAACCAAGGCCCACTGAAAGAGCTCAAGGGTAAAACACGTTTGGGGCCCTTCCTCCCACCCAGAGCAACCAAGGCCCTCAGAGCACAGCCAATTCCACGTCTGTAGATTCTAAGGTGACACAGGGGAGTTTTAAGCAAAGGAGTAGCGTGGGAGTCACCTATTAACTGGACCTCTCTCGACAGGCCACAAGACAGGAGGGGGAGGACAGGTTAGAGGTCACTGTAGAAACTGAGGACCAGCAACGGTGCCATCAGCCAAGTGAGTGGCAACAGAAATAGTGGGAAGGAGAGATTCAGAGATTCACAAAACGCTAAATAACCAAGATTTTCTAACAGATGAGGTGGGGGAGGGACAGGTAGTAGGAATGAGGAAAATAAGTCTAAACTAATTTAAATGCATGCCACTGCCTCCAAGAGCAAGGAAAATAAGCCCACCTAAATGCAAATTGAAACCCCAGACGGCCAAAAGCCCTCCCCACAAAAATAATCCTTAACTGCTAAAAATTTCTTCTAAAACCCAAATTCAATTATTTTTAACAATGTAGTTATTTCAAGTTTTACTGTGAATCGGGCTCCTGCTGAATATTAATGTCCATGATTTATAAACCACAAATTTATCCTTTATGCTGCACATAATTATAATCTTGCCATTTTTTAAATTATGCTCCTCTCGGAAGTTTTACATTTGAAAATTACGCTCAGTTAATGCACACACAGATGAGAGAGACCATTCTATGCAGTGACAGACTTTATATCAACTGGGGGTTAATGCTTTTCTTCAGTTGTCGACTTCCAGGGAAAAAAAAATCCTGTGGCATTTGTTCTCTTAATGACAATGGGAAAATCATTTTTCACCACACACAGCTGCACTTTAGAAATACTGAGGATTTATAGCTTCAATGATCCTGAGCTCAGACGAGTTAATGGTTTGGGGGCCACGGGAACAGCATTAGCCAAAGTCAAAGATGAAGTTAAAAAGGGACAGAGGACATTTTAGCCCACAAAGCCCAATTTTGCACTTACCCAGACCTGGCTAGCGACCACGGAAGTTTGTAAGTCAGGTTCCAAAGGGAAAAGTTGTCAACAGAAAATATAGCTTCAATTTTGGTGTAACTTCAGACAATGCTTTTTACCTTCCTAGTAGTCTTGAATAGTCAATTGGCTCTAGATTCAATGGTGTTCAAAACTTTCTGCATAGCATATAGTTCAGTATTAGAAACTGTTAAACATTTAAATATTCTCTACACCAACTGAAATAGCTTCCTTTCAATTTGGAACTTGACAGCTCATGCCTATCGCACAGTCAAAGATGCACTACTTGAATGTCTCGCTAGAGTATTAGATCGTTCTTTTACACGTAAGCTCTGTCCGTATGTACACTCACAATGACTCGAGCAGTAAGGAACCCCAGCATTAGGGTCAGTTGATTCTGACTCCCAGGTTTGTGATGCCACCATCTTCCCTGGAATTTGTTACATATACATATTGTCAACATGACAATTTTGACAGTTTGAAAAAGCAAAGTTTGAAGAGCTCTATCCAATTTCTATTTCCTCCGATTTTATTTCTATTTGTTTATGATGAGTCTGGACAACTGGCTAGTTTTACATTATGTGTTCTTCAGGGGACAGGGGAAAAGTGTTCCAAATATTCAAAACTGCTGCTATCTGACTTTTAATACCACTATTGATTCTTTAGGCTGCAAGTTGATGGTTTTGACTTACCAGGATATCTTCAGCTGTAAATAAAGACCAAATAAAAGTGATTGAAACTTTTCTAAAAATAGAGAAGAAAAAGACCAATAGTGATAAGAAGTGTGAAGAGACAGTGCACAAAAGAAATGCCAATGGCCCTTAAATATATGAACACAGAAATGAAATTAAAACTATGCTGAGATACCACTTCTTACCTATCAAATCTAAAATTCTGACAATGTACTTAATCACACAGAGAAAAATCATCTCAAGTGACCTTGAAACACAGAAATTTGACTATCTATTCTTAGGTGGAGGGAATATATTCTAAAAAAAAAAAACAAAAAACCGCCAAAAAAATTTTTTAACTATTTTCAGTAATCATATTGCTAAATTCAATATTGGTTTTGTTCATCTTTAATTATCACAGATATGTAATAGCACAGTGTGTATACGTAATGATATTAGAGCCATCAGGAAATAACCTTTTCAGAATAAAAGGCATTAAAAACAAAATTACCCTAAATTTGAAATGCAAATATGAGCACAAACCCATGTTTTATTTTCTCTTTAAAAAGAAATATGTATTTCTTATATCTGTCCACTCAAAAAGCCAAGAAACAATAACCAATCCAGTAACAATAATCAATGCTAGGTACTTAGATTTTGGTCTCCGAATACCATTCCCTACTAAAAGGAATTGGAGCTCAATTGAAAAACTGGCTGAACCTAGGACTAGAGCAGGAAATGTATGATGAAGATGGATAGTATTTTATTCCAGAAATCAAGGACTCTATCAGAGCCTACTGGGGTCATGTCTATAGGCCCCAACAGCAAACATAAAGAGGTTTCCTGTAGCCATCCAAAAATGCGACAAACCGAGCAGCAAAAGGAATATTAATAGCAATGAATTGATACATCTCAAATATGTTAAAATCCATGAATCCGTAATACAGTAGTTCCCCTACCCATGGGGGAATACGCCGTTCCAAGATCCCCAGGGGATGCTTAAAACTGTGAATTGTGCCTTAGGCTACCCAGTTATTTGATGAGGGAAAGCTTTATCTTCTAGATGGATTCTAGCTCATAAGTGAGGAAGCAGTGATAGAACTGGAATATCACCGTTTTCCCAGCCTGCAATGAAATTAGGGAATCCAGGTGATGCTCATTGATGGCTCTGGCACCATTAGGTGAGAAGCTGATGGGTAACTTTACAGTGAACATCTCAGACTGACAACACCTGGCCCTGCTTATCACTCTTAACATTACAAAAAAAGTTACAAAAAAACTTTGCAGTCCCTGATCAAAGCAGTTTTGTGATCTATGTTGAATTCTTGCCAAAAAAATAGAACTTGAATCTTATGAAGGGTCTAATTACCAGTTTACAGAAAATAACGAGGACAAAAAACCATGTTAAGTGATACCATGGGAATGCAATCAGAAAAACCTGGAATATGGGAAATCCTACAGGACAAATGAGCATGTATCTTCAACAAATAAAACGCAAGGGAAAAAAGGATGGGAGAACTTAAAGATTAAACGAGATGTATAATTATATCTGAATCATGATTTAAACAATCTAAATGTAAGCATAATCCATGAGAAAAATCAGGAAAATTCGAACACCAACAGGATAGTTGATGGCATTAAGAAATACTGTCCAAGTTTTAAGCACGGTAATAGTACTGTGGTTATGTTTCTCTTAAGCCCTTGTCATTTAGTGAAACATACTAACAACATACTAAAATGGACTAAAATGATCCATTGAGAGAGTGAACAGCAGATTGGAAAGTAAATAAGACAAGCTTGGCCATGAGGTTTTTTTAAATTTCAATAGATTTAGGGGTACGAGTGGTTTGTCTGGGCTTTTAGTGTTCCTGTCACCCAAATAGTGCACGTTGCACCCAATTAGGTAGCTTTTCTCCCTTCTCTTTCCTCCCACTCTCCCCCGTTCTGAATTCTCTACATGCCCCTATGTCCCGGCAGCTCAGCTCCCACTTATAAATGAGAACATGTGGCATTTGCTTTTCCATTCCTGAGTTACTTCACTTAAGAAAATGGCCTCCAGTTCCATCCATGTTGCTGCAAAAGACATTATTTCATTCTTTCTTATGGCCGAGTAGTATTCCATAGTGAATTAACACAATACCCTAAGAAGATACACAAACGGCCCATTAAGCACATGAAACAATGCTCAGTATCATCAGCCATCAGGGAAATGCAAATCAAAACCACAATGAAATTCAACTCTACATCCCCTAGGATGGATGGCTACAATCCAAAACTCAGAAAATGACAAGTGTTCGCAAGCCTGTGGGAAAACTAGAGTCTTCACACGTGTCAGATGGCGCTGTAAGAGGATGGCGCCACTTTGGAAAACACTTGGGCAGTTCCTCAAGTGATTAAACACACACAGAGTTACCACACGACCAGCAATTCCACGCCTAGGTACATACCCAGGAGATTTAAAAACGTATGTTCACACACAAACTTGTACACAAATGTTTATAGCGGCACTATTTAAAATAGTGCAGGAAAAAAGTGGGAACAGCCCAAATGTGTATCATTTGATGACTGTATTAATAAAATGTGGGCTATCCATACAATGGAATATTATTCACGATAAAAAGGAATGAAGTACTGATACACACTGCAACAATGGATGAACCTTGAAAACATCATGCTAAGGGAAAGAAGCCAGCCATCACCGACCAGAGTGAATTACTGCAGTAATACGAAATATCCAGAACAGGCAAATCTATAGGGACAAAGCAGAGCCCAGGGCTTGGGGGTGGGGAATGGAGGAGAGGAACAGGAGGAGAGTGGACGGCCATAGGGTGCGGGCCTTCTTTCTTGGGTGAAGAAAATGTTCTAAAGTGGATTATGGGGATGGCTACACATTCTGCGATTACACTAAAAACCAAAGAGTCGTAAACTTTATATGGATAAAGTGTACGGTACTTGAATTCTATCTCAGTAAAGCTGTGACTGATGATTATCATGATGATGATGATACAGTAATGACCAAAAATAAGTGGCTTAAACAACGAGGAAATATTTCTTTCTTAACTAAGGTGTTCAGAGATAGGGTGTTTCTAGGCTTGCTTAGTTCCATGAGGCACAGAAACATGAAAGACCCTAAATCTGTTCTGATGTGCTAAGGGGAACACTTTGCCCTTAAGCGAGATCCCCTGAGAATCAAAGTATTTCTGCAGCTGTCCCACAATATCGCCTACAACCTCATCCAGAGAAACCAGAGACGGACTCTTTCCTGGATCGGTTTTTGAGAACAAGGAAGCATTTCCCAGAAGTCCTGAAGCAGACTTCCCCTCAGCTTTCATTGTCCAGAACCGCATCACACGCCCTGCCTCAACCAACCACAGGCCAAGGAAAGGGAACCCTGGAAACTGATCCTAGAGCAGCGGTCTTCAAATTCAGGGCACTAGATACTGTACCCTTGGGGCTACAGGAAGCCCCCTCAAGGATATAGTGAGAATAGGTAACCTAAAGCACCACATTTATTCTTTCCTATGAATAAGCTAACACTTTTGCTATCTTCCTTCCGATACTCTAATAGAAAAGTGTACCTCTTGCTCATGCAGTGTATCGTTCCGGTATGTTGAAATCTCGGAGTCACCAAACATAAGAGCATTTTGAAATATCAGTGTAGGTATTGAGAAAGTCAATTCCTCCAATAACTGGCAACCAATCCTTCTGCAAATTAGGTGGTTATCAATCCTTGCTTTTACCCAAACTGAAGAGAGATCTAATCAAGTTTTCAGCTGGTCATTAAAAATAATTTTTAATGATCAGTCACAATTGACTTTCAGCCTATAACTCAGGAGTTCCAAGAGACTATAACAAATTCCTTCCCTTCCCATATACTTCTTATGTGAACAAATTTCACGGAGTTTATATCCAGACAAGTGAAAAATTGGAGTAGAATTGATGCTGAATCCTGTCTCCTCCAGCAATAAATATATGCACCCTGCATGAACTAACAGAAGGGAAAAATGCCCCATCCATCTCATTAAGAGATGCCTTTCCAATCAACCTGTACTTTCTAACATTTAACAAGTATTTATCAAAAATTTTAATGTATTTATATTGTTTTGCTCAACTGTGATAACTCAATCCAAAAGAAATTACTTAACACCTAGAGCCTTATGTTCACAGGAAACATTACAAATGCTTTAAATTTAAATTTATATACATATTTTGTTGCAGAGAAGGATAATACAGTCACCCATAAAACATTTCCAAGCATAAAAATAAATTACATTAGGATAAATGCTGTGAGAAACTACATCAGAAATGAAAGTTTAAGGAGAAAAAGAACCATAAAAACGTATATTTTCTATAGTTAAACATGAGTTTGTCTATTTTTTTATGGATGCAAGTGGGAATTGGATACATCTGATAAGGATGTAATAGTTCTATCCTAAAATATCAATGTTTTCCATATGCAAAAAATTACAAGCATTGCAACTCATGCATCTTTGGATAAAAAAATTTAGATATAATATTTTAAATGCATAAAGAAGTACATGGTATTCAAAACTACTTGGATATGAGTAAAAATGAGGGAAAAAAGTTAAAAGAAGAAGAACACTGACTTAAACCAAAGAAAATTCATCACTGAACCTGAGGAGAGGCCCACCTTTTCCAAAGGATAAGGACATGAGAAAGGAGAATGCCTGGAAAAAATCAGGGTTCTTTGAGGAGGGAGGGAAAGGGAAAGAGGAACGAAGGTTTCCTGGGTAACCAGAGTGTCCATCCAGCCCTCCCCAGCTACGATGCCCTGAAGCAGCTGCCAAGGCCTGGACTTCCTTGCGGTCTGCCTCCTGACTCGGGCTCCCGGGGTCTCCCTGGCTGAGAACAGGTAGGTGAGGGCACCACACTGGGGCTATGAACGCTGGTGATTAGGTTCTTGCCAATTTATTGCCCAGGTTTCTCAGAGTCTGAATTCCAATTAATACGTTTCTTTCAGTTTTATCTACCCACCCTCCAGCCCTCTCCTTTCCAGGTACGAAATGGCCCTGAGGGGCTGGGTGAGGGGGCTTCACACACAGCCCCAAACTACCCAGAATCATCGCCTTATCTGGGCATCACGGTTTGGCTACAAAGTCTATACCAGCACGATCCAGCATGGTGGCTACTCGCCACATGTGGCTACTCAAATTCAATTAAAAATATTAAATATTAATCAACACAATTTATAATCCAGGTGCTCTTTCACACTAGCCACATTTCAAATGCTCAACAGTCACATGTGGTGAGTGGCAAACAGCACAGATACAGAACATTTTCCTTGTTCCAGAAGGTTCTATTGGCAGGAGCTGGTGGAGACTTTCCCCAGGTCAACATTCTCGCTTGTGGGGATTTTCTGCTCAGGGAGCCTGCTGTCCCCCTTTACAGCCTGGCTGTCCCACCTGTCCCCCACGCCACCCTCAGACCACGACCTCAGATGCCTGGATTCCAATTGTCTCAGAGTTGAAGCTCTTTACCAAGGGGACCCCAGGCCCCAAACAAGCCAAGGTATGCAAACGCCAGTGCAACATTCACGGGAGCTTTCAGTGACAGAGAGGTTTGTGTTTGTCCAGCACAGGAGAGGACAGACCTTAGGGCAGCATGTCCCACTTTTACGCGCCTGCACATCCCAGTCTCAGGCCTGATCCAGTAAGATATCCTGGGACAGATTTCAAAGCTAATGTAACCATGAAGAATTTAAAAAGAAGAAAAAAGCACAGTCTTGCCACACGAATGGAAGATTAGAAGTGAAGCTAAATATTCCATAACCATAAAGGAATTTCAGGTGGTAAAGCGTGAGCCCCAAATTAACGCATCCTAATAGGCACTTACAGAATGCTTACGTGTCTCTGCTTGTACAACAGATGTAGAGTACGTTTTTATGGCAAAAGCAGAACGGAGCATAGAAAATATTATTTCACACAGTGCTTCCCAAAGCAGAAACATACCAGCTGTTTACACGCACAGATTCTGGACAATGAAATATATCTTATTAAGACAAAACTTATTCCATTTAGAAAAGACTTGATATTTTATGGACTTTCTGCCTAAAACTGAAGAAACGATTTTAAGTCTGTATAATTACAAAGAAACAAGCCTCAAAGTGTTTGGCCCAAAGTGCTTTCCTGTACACCCAACTCTTTCTCCTGAACACCTGAGCAGACCAGCCTCCTCTCTAACCAACACTGCTGAATTCTGCAGTTACGATTCCTCCTCCAGCCCAAGGTGGCAGGCCGCTTCCTGCAGCCTCAGGGGGATAAATCCATCAGGCCCTTTGAGGCACAGACATTGTGGTGTCTATTTTGGCTCTTCACGGGCCTTTTGCTGTTCGTTCCTGGTCCTTGGCTGTGTTCCAAACAGGCGAGCTTGCCAGAGAGCCGAGTTACCAAAAGGTGAGATGTCATTCCATTCGTGTGACATACGCTGTGCATAACATCACACCTATTAAAGCCTGGGGCCACTCAGACATGCAGAAGACAGCAGTTTTCAAGACAGAACTAATGAGTGAACACTTTTCATTTTTCCACACACAAAAAATCATCGTATATGGTAAGGAGATGATTATAAATATTGAAAATGAAGCCTCTTAGTTCCAGCTTCTCATTTGTTTCATGTTTATTATACCATCGCTTCAGGGTAAAAATTGAGATGTGAGTAGAGAGGGATGTGGAGGAAAACAATCTGAGGCATATATATATACAACTAGGAGGAGGGGGAGGAAGAAAAGAAGAAGAAGAATTGTGTTCGCTCGCCGAGCTCTAGCCAAGGCGAAGGGGTAAGCAAGGAGGTCTTGCTACCATGGCGCGTGCAAAGCAGACTGCCCGCAAACTGACCAGCGGTAAAGCACCCAGGAAGCAACTGGCTGCAAAAGCCGCGCGCAAGAGTGTGCCATGTACTGGAGGGGTGAAGAAACCTCATCGCTACAGGCCTGGTACAGTGGCACTCCGTGAAATCAGACGTTATCAGAAGTCCACTGAACTTCTGATTCGCAAACTTCCTTTCCAGCGTCTGGGGCGAGAAATTGCTCAGGACTTCAAAACAGATCTGCGCTTCCAGAGCGCAGTTATTGGTGCTTTGCAGGAGGCAAGTGGGGGCCTAGCTGGTCGGCCTCTTTGAAGACACCAATCTGTGTGCTATCCATGCCAAACGTGGAACAGTTACGCCAAAAGACATCCAGCTAGCACGCCACATACGTGGAGAACGTGCTTAGGAATCCACGATGATGGGACAACATTTCATTCTCAAAAAAAAAAAAAATTCTCTTCTTCCTGTTATTGGTAGTTCTGAACATTAGATTTTTTTTTTCCCATGGGGTCAAAAGGTACCTAAGTATATGATTGCGAGTGGAAAAATAGGGGACAGAAATCAGGTATTGGCAGTTTTCCCATTTTCATTTGTGTGTGAATTTTTAATATAAATGCGGGGATGTGAAGCATTAATGCAAGTCAAATGTTTCAGTGAACAAGTTTCAGCAGTTCAACTTTATAATAATTATAAATAAACCTGTTAATTTTTCTGGAAAAAAAAAAGAAGAAGAAGAAGAAGAAGAAATACTGAGTTTAGAGAACACATCTAAAAGCAAAGACATAGACCAACCTCTACACCAACACTCAAGCTACTTCTGACATTGACATGCAAAGTCCTTAAGATGAGATAAAACTACAACAATAAGAAATGAAACAAACCGCTGGGCCACATTTTCTAAGAATTGTTCTAGCTATTAAAAGCCAAGCTATGACAGTGGCCCCCAAAGTTCTTTTCAAAAAGATCCCTTTACCTCACATTTCTGTCTCTTTGTTCTCTCTCCCCAGCATGTCCCCAGTTCTCTTGCACAAATGCTCATGAACATCGTAAACTCACACTGACAGAAATTACACGAGCCCATCCGTGCAGGACATCCTCAGGATGCTATTCTTTCCTGCCCAGTGCCCACCTCGGCTCCTTTGCCCGAGTCCCCAAACCCAGCCAGTTTCTCCTGTCTCTGAACCTCAGTGGCACCTGCAGTCCCTCAGCCGTAAGAACTCTGACTATAGAAAACCCCTGTTGAAAAGTATCAGCACCAGCATGATACGCAACGTACCTCCCATCTAAACACTGAATTGCTTTCTATCTTCTAAATATAAATAAGATGAGTCTTTATTTCCTTTCCCGGAAAGCAGTCTTTGAGGGTCTCGATGAACAGAAGCGATGCATTAAATCTCCCAAAGAAAGTTTCCTTTGTGTTGGGAAAGGAAAGCTTAATTTACACTCAGTACAGGGTACCGATTAAGGATAGAGAAGTGATCAAGCTTCTTAACTTCTAACATCACAAGACTCCTCTCTATCTTTCTTGCACACTTTCAGGAGGCAAAGGGGGAAAGGACGCTAACTTCAAGCTACAGCTCTTTCAGGTAATAGTTTAAAGCTCCTAAATACCTCTCACTCTGCCCTCGGTCTTGGTGGGGAGGCAGTGACGTTGCCATGGAAGCCGTGTGTCAAGCCATCAACTCACTTCAGAGGACTGGAAAAATGTCTGGCCCCATATACTTCAAGCTCCTCTTTCTAGTCAGTACATTTTTAGTCTCCATTACAGACTGTTTTCTCCTCCTGCTAGTCATTTATCAAAGGAAAATAAATGAAACAGAGTACCCAAGAAATGTTCCAAACAAGCATTTCAACAAGACAGTAAACCATTTCACTTCAAAACATATTCACATCTACCCTACGACCCATTTACTTCACTGCCCACCCCTCCAAATTACCAAAAAGGAGGTCGATGTGGCCCTAATTCATCAAATATGTCCACGTTTTGTTGACCATTATTTTCAAACAAGTGAAGGTTTAGTATAGAGTGAAATGTGTCCAACTAACTCTCCTTCTCAGCTTCAGATAAAAGCAAGTGAACATGGCTATTAGTCTAGAGGTACCATAGCTGGTGGCTGGGATGTACAAACTGTGATCCAGGTGGGCGCGAGGCGCAGGCATCCAAACAGAGACTGGCACAGCCTTTCCACGGAAGAGCCAGAAATCTAACACTCCTAAGGGCAAGACTGGGTCAGGGGCCAAGCGGGAAGCGAAGAGAAAGGGGAGCAGGTTCGGAGGATGCTTTCTCCAGCAGCGTTGATTAGACCAGTCCAACAGATGGTGGGCCTCACTTAAGACTTGGTGCACAAGCCACCCTGCCTCCAAATGTCTACTTATCCTTGTAGAGAACATCTGCTCTGTTGGCCAGCATGCTTTCATTTTTAGAACTGCTCTCCTCCACTTGATGTAGTACATCATAAGGTTTCTTCTTCCCCACTGAGGGTAGGATTATACCTGGGGGTATGAGCCTTAACTCAAGCCAGAACAATCAGAATTTTCCCTAGAACTTTTGCTGGAAATGCCACCCCCAAAAGAGGCTTGCTTTTATCTGGGAATAGGAGTTATTTGAACTGTAAAAATCAAAGCTACCATCACAAAGAGGCTGCCTAAGACTGATGCCAATGCAGAATAAAGTGTAACAGAGAGAGAGCGTGAACAAGTCCTGAGGACATCATGTGTGTACACGCATGCCGCTGCATCTGAAGCTCATGTTATCCCCTTAGACTTCAGGTTGAGGGGGCAAAAAATTACAGACTTTGCTTGAGCTGGTTTGAGTTGAGTTTTCATCACTCACACTCACGGCTCTAAAGGATGTGATTTTCAGATACTCTCTCCTGCTCTGCTCCCATCTTCGAGAAAGAACTGTGGGCAGGCTGTCCTGCCATCTGTGTTTGATCCCACCCCACCCATCTTGTCCCTTCTTGTCTTTCTCCATCCATTGTCTCTTCACTTACAACTCTGTCCTCTCCCCCCATGGGTCCCACACCCTCTAATTTCACGCTCTGTCTCCTGTTGAAAGAAAAATGGAGTTGTTCCCTCTTATCAGACTCCAATCCCAGAAAGGCACATTTTTAAATATAGTTTAATCACAGGATTCACATTGAGAACTCTGCCTTTCACTGACCATTACCTCGTGATGAGTCTACATGGCCAGGTGCTCTTCAAATCTAGTATTTTAATGGCTCTATAACATCCCATGTCAAGCTAATCTATGATGATTTACTTAACCACTCCTCTAATATAGACATTTAGATAACTTATTTCATAATATAAATATCAGAAATAGACTTCTTTACATATAACTTTTCTTTCTTCTAAAGTAATTCTTTAAGGCAAATTCCCAGAAGTCTCATCAAAACTGGGCTCAATAATTTAATTTTTTTCAAATAGTTATAAGATGGTATCCCATTATCAGTTTAGTTTTTGCTTGGTTATTAATAACAATGATTCTTCTTAATATATTTGCTGCTTGTATTTTCTCTTACATGAACTTTCTATTCTTCTTCTTAGCCAGTTTAATTCCTAAAGTTTAGTGGTATTCTTACATATTTATATGAATTCTTTATAAGTTTTACTAAGTAATTCTTCATAACACTAAATATTTGAAAACCTGTATTCTATTGAATTTTTCTCTTTAGTTTTACACTGCTAGAGATGTTTAAAATTTTATATTTGTCAACACTGTCTTGTATACCAATTTTTAAAAATGAATCATTCTAAAATATAAATTAAATTAGTAAATATTCAAAAAAAATCATTCTAAAATTGAGTGTTGGTTTTATCCTTATATCCGATGGAAGAATAAACCAACGGCAGTGCAAATGGGTATGACTTTCCTAAAGGAAAACTGGTAATATATATATATTAAATGGGTACACAAATCCTTTAAAAAACGTGCCCTTTTGTCCCTGATTTCTCATTCCTCAGACCAGGTTCATTCTAGATTATAGGGTAACTCAATAGAGTAAGAGCACCAAAGAAAAAGTGTCTATTTCTGTTAATAATTCTCTCCTACTCACTATTACCAAACCATTTCAAGAATGTCAGGTACAAGGAACAATGAAATCTGCTCTCCAATACAGACACTCTCCCCTCCCTGGTCCCTCCCCCGCCCATTCAGTTTCCCTTTAGAGGAAAAGAATGACATAAATTTAATAAATAACCAATCTTGGGAGCTGTCAGGAAAGAAGCCACAGGTCATGGCCCAAACTCAAGAGCCTCCTGGGTACTAACAATAAACTGTCTTACTATGAAAGCTTTACCCTTTCCTTCTTCCTCTCATTTAGCTTATAAATTCTGGGAGCCTAAGAAATCACTGCTGAAAGAAATTAGACTGGACACCAGAAGTGCTGTTTATTTTACATAAAACTGATCAGTGATTTTTTTTTCAATTATTTCGTGCCAATTTTACATTTAAATGTCTCTTCTTGTCGCAGAAGCAAAATGCCATCCAAACAAAATTTTCAAAGGCAACTTTTCTTTAGACATTTGTAATTCAAATTCCAAGAAAACATAAGCTGGTTTACCTCAATTGTCATTTATTATTTATATATTATCTTTCCCTGAGTAAGCAAAGGACTTTAAAAAGTAAGTAAGCTATAACATAACAATACCATAAAGCATCATAAACGAGTGACGGGTCTATTCTAGGCGATATATACATAGATACACATGCATATATTTAATATAAATGCACCATGTATAAAATAGACATGTGTAGACGTATATATTTTGTAGTTATAAACAGAGAAATGGGGAAAAACACAAAAGGAGGTACTATGTGGTTCCGCAATTTGGAGCAAATATGACACAAACTTTAAAAAAAAAAAAAGTTGGGAGGAACGTATGGTCTGACCGGAAAATTGAGATGTATGATCACGCACAGCACAGTCTGGGCAGATTAATATGGCTGCCAAGCTCAGCTGCGTCTTCCAAATTCAAAGCAAAGCATAAGAAATGTGTTGGTTAACTTACAGCATCTGTTCCTACTACAAGAATATGAATAGGAATAAAAATGCATATGGATTATTCATCAATAAAAATACAAAATCTCTTGTATTATTTCTCTCACACAATTATTCTGAGAAGATATAAATTGCCAGATAGGAAACGAGCACATCTAATGATGTTGAGCAATTTATAAAAACCCAGCAAGGAAAAAAAAAAAATTCTCTGAGCCACCTGGAGCCCAATTCTCACTACCTGGCACCCAAGGGGACAAAGTAACTTTCTGTGAAAAAACGCACGGGGAGAAACCCTTCACGTACACTCTGGAGTCGGGAGCTTTTCCTCACCCTTTCCAAGGGCTTCCTTTCTTAGACAGAAACACACAGCTCTAACCTTCTGTCCATATGTGAGAACCCAAATTCAAAGAGCCTTTGGAAGCCATCTAGACCAAGCCACCCCTGTCTCATTCCTGATTCTGTTTGTCTAGTCTCAACTTGAATACCTCTAGTTAAAGGAAGCTCACCACCTCTCTGAATTTATGCCGGCACCTAGCACAGTAATGATGTGTTGCAAAAAAAATAAATAAAGTTTTCCCCACAAAATAAGTACATTTTAATACAGAGTGACATTCCCACTTAAAAGCATATTCCTGTATTTTAAAATAAATGAAGAAGGACTAGCGGCATAAAAAATGATCAAATCTTGGTAAGCTGTAACTAAAAACAGAGACATCCTGCAACACCCAACACCCCTAAGGGAAATTAAGGAATGGCTGATTGTATCGCTTCCCCTAGAGGATGCTAAGTATTCTCTCCACTGCTGAGAAGTTCGAATGTTTCCAGAGCAGCCACTGACCAAGATCCACTAAGTGATTGTGGGAACTTAGAGCAGTTAGAGGGAAAACTTCCAAATTGTTTCACTTCTCTCTACAATCTCGAGCATGTGATGAATACCAGCACAAATACAATTCGGAGACATTTTCCTATCTATGGAACTATCTCTTTTGTGTTACACTTTCAAATAAAAGAAAGTAACACTATAGCACACCAATTTTTAAAGACTGGCACCGAAGAGCTCTGTCTTCCTTAATCTTCCTCAACCCTAACAAACAATGCCTACAGATCAGACCAGAAGTTCTCCATTTTTTTTTTTCTGCAATATAAACAATGGATAGCACTCCCAGGAATACACTAGATTTTGACAAAACACCCAAAAAAAAAATTATGAAAATGTTAAGGGGATATGTAAAATTGACTGCAGGTGATGGGTCAGCTCTAACTCTACCCTTTTTCTTTTATTCAAGAAAACATATCAAGCAAGAGGGGGAGAGTAGTGTTGTAACGGAGTTGACCTTAAAAGTGTTCAAATTATATAAACAAACAAACAAATAGCAATCTCAGGTGCCACCACAAATTTCTTGTTACCTTTCTCACAAGTGCTGAAAACTCTACAGTGAGTTTTCACCCAGAGTGAGAACCATCCATGAAGCCATATTTCAAGCTTAAATACTAGAATTTTAAGGCTCTAAAGCTGCACTGTCCAATTCAGTAGCCCCTAGCCATGTGTGGCTATTCAAATTTAAACTCTAATCAAAATTAAACACAATTTAAAACTCAGTTTTTCAGCATCACTAGGCACATTCCACGTGCTCAGTAGCCACACGTGGCTCGTGGCTGCCACGTCTGAACAGCTCAGCCATGGAACATTCCTGTCACTGCAGAAGCTCTACTGAAACAGCACTGCGTTAAGGAATCTTAAAGAGAATCTAACATAACAATCAATTTACAAATTTAGAAACTGAGACCTCATTTCACTCAAGTGACTTACTCCATGCTACACAGCTGGTAATTACAAAGCCAGGACCTGAACAAGACACTCTGGCGTGTATTACTCACTCGTTTCCATCCAACATCTTGTTGTCACCTGGGTGATGTCAGCACCTGTTCCCTGCAGGCACAGTTCTGGATTTTCACACTCATGCTCTCCGTAAATCGTCACATGAACCCGATGAGGAATATAATCCCCATTACATAGCAGAGGAAATTAGGACCCAGCTATATAAAGTATCATATCTGAGACCACACAGCAGCCAAAATTCAAACTCCAAAGCCAATGGATCTTTCTGCTATTATGCATCATGTATACTCAGCACTCCACACTTTTGATTACCCTTGGAAAACCTTCTTCCAAATTTGCTAAGAGTTAATGCCTTATGGGACAGTTTGTCAGAAGTATCCCAAGTAGGAAAATGCCAACACTTAACACGTTTGGCCGAGGGGAGAAGAGTAGCTTTGTCCAGCCTTGCTAACCGTAACTGCTTGGCAGCAGCAATACCAGCAGCCAGCCTTTACAGAGGACGGCAGGTCATGAGCACTAGGCTAAGTGCTCCATGCTGATCTCCTCTAATCTTGGCTGGTGATGCTGAGAAACTGAATTTTAAATTCTGTTTCATTTCGATTAAAGTTTAAATGTGAATAGTCATACAACAATCCTGTGAAGTAACTACTTCATCTCCGTTTCACAGACAGAAAAATTGAGGAGTCTATCCGTCCACCCCAGGAAAAAGGAGAAGTGCTGGCTTGAAGTGAAGCAACAAGAAAGTCAACTTTTTTTTTTTCCACTTCATATAGCTGGGAAAGCACTGAAGATATGTGAAAACTCTGAAATAAAAATTTTATTTTCCTCCTCACATTGGATGCCCCTGTCACAGTTAAACACATCACCTGGGTAGTTTCCCTCGGATGATTCCCGATTTAACACAGTCACACTCTCTTCCACCAGGGCTGAACTGAGAGAAAGCCCAGGGGTGCATGGGTATTGTGGGGTAAGAAACACATCCGAAAATAGATTATTCAGGGCTTCTCAAGGTATTTTTAGTCCCTTCCAGCAATTTCTGACCTGAGGAACAGAAAGAAGAGAAAGATAGGGAAGACTGTTTAAGAGAGGAGAAGGCAGAGAGCTGAACTCAGCACACAACTGAGAGGACGACGTGCCCTTAGGACCAGATCATCCTAGGACCCCAGTGCAAGTCCAGAGGGCTGCAAAAGTTGGCAGACACAACAACACAGGCTGGGGGTATATATTAATATACATACGCATACTTACGTATGTACACACATACACACATTATACTGTATATTATATATGTGGTTAAGATGAAGTGACCCTCTGCACGTCTTGCATCACGTGGTGAATTCAGTGTGCTCCAGCGCAGCAGAGCTAGAGGGGAAGGGGTTAGCCAGGGACAGCTGGCGTCTGCCGGAGGTCAGCGACAGACTGGCAGAGACAGCTGCGTGGCAGGTGTGGCAGGGAGCGGTGGGCATGCAAGACTGGAGGTGGTGACATCAGCCAGTTGTTTTCAGACACAGCAAGTGGACTGGCTTGGCTGTGGGAACCAGAATGCTCAACGCAACGACCTGAGACTCAGAACCAGGTCTGAACCCCCTCTTCCTCCAGGACTTACTGCGAAACTTTGGACAAATGACTTAAATTTCTGAGCCTCAGCTTCTTCATCCGTAAACACAATACCTCTCTCCTGAAATTGTTGAGAGTATTAAATATTAATACATAGTAGGTGCTTAATAACTGTTCCTGCTTCTTGTTCGTCTTGGTTGTCTAAGAGGAATTTCGTCATGGCAGAGAAGCACATGCCAGGGATTGCATCAGGGTGTGGGACAGGCTCTCCTTGTCCTCATTTCACACGGGGGGTGACAGAGGTTCCAGGAGTTATGTAACCTGCCCTAGGTCACCGAGCTGCTTTGTAGCAGAGGAAAAAGAATCAAAACCACGTCTGTCGGACTCTCAGGGCTGCCAATGTTGCACCTGGCAGCTTCCTGAGCAACAGGTGATAAGACGGAACAGCTATCAGTGAGAGGAATCCTGGCAAGACAGGCTGACAGCGCTAAAGCAGCAGCCAGCGCCTAAATCCGTGTTTTCATTTGCTTGATACAGTTTACAGATTCATCTGGGTAAAGCTGATGCTTTGTCATTTTCAACCAGACCAACCTTCTACTTCTGGTTACTCACCTGAGAAATGAATGAGCCTCAGGACCCTCACACCCCTGCCCCAGTTTCCTCATTGATCAGACGGAGAGTTTGCGCTACGAGATTCCTGAAGTCACTTATACCTTTAAGGTGGTGAACATGGGTGGGATTACCCACAGGAACACCAAATCGCCATTCTCAGAGACAGCTCGTAAGCGTGAAGCCTCCTAGGATAGAAGCCCTCTCTCCCAAAGAGTTGTTTAACCAGGGAATCCTGGAATAGTATATAAATGTTCTCAAACTCTTCATTTTGACTCCAAATACATAAATGTACATCCATTCCCCAATTTCACTGATGCAGACGCAATGTCTTTAATGCTAGGTTGTGTGTGGGGAGAGAGAGAGAGCTCGGCGATGAATTGTGCAGACAACTAACAATGTCCACAGCGCAGCAACTGTTATCTCCAGTTTCCATGTCCTTAAAATCAGAGGAGACCTTTAAAATGGTTACAAAATAAATCCGAATGCAGAATCTCTCTAGATTTTCAAGTTTTTCCCCAAATCTTTTATAGCTGCTTCTCCCACACTTAATTTGACAGCAATTTTTTTAGCGACTCATCTCTGTGGAGTCTTTTTAAAGTATTCAACATAGTTTCCCTAGAAACAAGAACACTTACTTCTTTTCACATTCTCATTTCAGCAGTTTAATTAAACGGTAAGTCAGATTTTGTCCTGCCTCTTTTCTAGCACCTCAGCGGCTCACCCCTCTTCCCCCAAGGAGAAGCTGAAGTCTGCACAAGGCTCAGCGTGCTCCGGCCCCCGTGAGCCTCTCTGACCTGCTCTCCTGCCACCTCCCCCCTTGGTCACATGCTCCAGCTACTCTGACCTCCAGGCACTTCCTTGAAAGGCCAAGCAAGCTTCGCTTCAGACTGTACACTTGCTGTTTCCCCCCCTCTGGAATTCTCTTCTGAATATGCAGGGGGCTAGCTCTTAAGTAATTACTTCTTCAGTCTGTCTTTGTGCAAATGTCACCTACTCCGTGAAGCCTTCCTCATCACCCTAAAGTGGCCACCCTCATCCCCTATCCAGGATTTTCTATCCCCCCAGGCCCCGTGGCTTTTACCCATAGCCCACCCGTCTCACATTCTATGTGTATTTTACTCATTAGAATCCGAGCTCCACAAGAGCAGGGACTTTTATCTGTTTGTTCCCTGATGCATTCCAGTGCCTAGAGCAGCAGGTCTACCGTCACGCAATAAACATTTGTTCAATAATCTTTATCATGATGATAAATGTATTGTCTCCCAGACTGAATTGCATAACTACCACAGTAAGTACCTCCGGCTTGTGAAGAGGTTTTGAAACAAATGCAGCCAGGGCCTTGGTAAGCAAAGAAGCCACCCGGAGGGTTAGGAGTGTGCCGACGGTGTGAGAGAGCCCAGCCCACCTGCCCTGAGCAGCCGCACGCCCTGGGCTCAGCCCGGGGAAGGCACAGAGGGAACAAGCTCCCCTGGGCTCAGCCGGGCACGGCACAGAGGGAACAAGGTGGTCCGTTAAATGCAAGTTGCTAGACAGTCTCTCCTTTTAACTTGATCAAAATAACCTCTCCAATTATTTCATGCTTGCATATTCCAATGTACAACAACACATTGCAAAGTCAATTATAGAAGATGATCTAGCCACTTGCCTTCAGATATAGGCAGAACAACAAAAAAAGACAGGCTGTCTTATTCCTGTCCACCACTTAATGGTCAATTACCTTTAGCAAATGTCTTCATCTCTCTCTCATCCTTGGTTCTCCACTAAAGAGGGGGGAGGTATAAAATAATATGTGGCCTGCCTATTTTATTGGTCTATTGTATCAAATGGATCAACAGCTATGAAAATATATGGAAAAATTATGTAGCATTCTATACAATAAACAATTTTCTTTGTATTAACATGGATAACTGAATTGTCTGTGACATCTATAGCTCCTCAAAACTGAGGATATATTTTGGAACACTTTGATTTTAAAATGATTCCTAAAATACATTAAAAAATAAACCAAAAGAAAAGTCCGCTTTTAAGGGCATGGAATGAGAAAGAGATGGAAAATGGCTTTTCCCTAATTCTTGAATAGAAAAACACAAAGAAGAAAAAGACATAAATCTCCACAGCAGTAACTGTAGTATGTAAAGTTCAGATTCAAGAATATTACTGTGAATATCTAGACTCATGGATACTAAAGATATTCCTCATCTATTTGAACACCACTAGGATAATCCAAGATGACTTATTAATACCACACGTGTCAACAGTAGTCCGTGATGTAAATGAGCAGACCCTTTCCAACCATTTTAGTGTCATTATAGCATTTATTAAACCAAAATAAAAAACTGGTGAAGAATGACTTGTCACACCATTTATTAGAGTTGATGGGGTGTAGACAGTCTTCAACAAGGCTTTAACACACTGCTGTGCACCACAGTGCATTATTAATGAAACGAAACGCAGGAGACTTACATCAGCTTTTCCCCCCAAGTCATTCTGACATTAAATTTAAAATCAAGTCTACCCTATATGGCAAAGGTTCAGAGATAAAATGTTAATTTGTTCGTTATTCTCCACAACTTAAGTTTATAATTCAAAGGAACAATCAGGAATCTTTCCTATTCTACTGAATTTAATAATCGTACTTTTTTTTTGGAGAAGGGCTCAAAGGCAGAAGCAAATGCAACAGGAAGATAAACAATTTGTGCCCTAGTTTGTGTCTGACAAGAGGATGGGGTCTAATTTTCTCTCTGATGGAGAAAACACAAAAGACAGCCACAGAACGCAAATAGCATGTTGGGTGTTTGAACTTCTCTTCCAATACCCGAGGACCCAAAAGGAACTAATTCACTCTGGAAAAGATATTCAATAATTGAGCATGGTTGTGCCAAGATGAGGGCTAATTCTCACACTGTGAAGGAAAATAAACATATTTTACAATGTCAAGGTCACCTCACTCACTCAGTAACCTCAATCAACCATTTTACATTCAAAAGAAATAAACCAAATATATTAAGAATGACCTACCGCCAACAAGGAGCCCCGATAGACACAAGCACCTGTGGGGAAAAACAAAACAGCAATTAGAAGGGACGCACAACCAACCAACAGCACTGCCCCAGCAGGCTCACCGCTAAAACTGCATCTGCAGGCGTCAGCAGCAAACTGCTTTTCCCAAAATCTGAAAAGCTTGAGCATTTCTTCCCCTGGGGAAATAACCCCATACGCCAAAACAACATTTCTTGGACACACATGAGGGAAAGCATCATTAAAACTTACTATTTGGATTTAAAAATAAATGTATTTATAATGATGGGCTATAAATACAGTGTATATTTTTCTTTGTGATAAGTCAGCAAAGCCTCCATAATCCAGTCCCAATTTACTTCTCCAGGCTTCTCCGCCAATGCCTTCGCTCATTTCCTTTCCTACGTGAGATGCAGTCGGTCTATTCAAGTCCCTTGAACTTGATCCCGTCTCCTT
The DNA here is from genome assembly GCF_041146395.1 of Eulemur rufifrons. Taxonomy (NCBI): domain Eukaryota; kingdom Metazoa; phylum Chordata; class Mammalia; order Primates; family Lemuridae; genus Eulemur; species Eulemur rufifrons. The sequence goes on from NC_090995.1 coordinate 15,789,516, forward strand.
CATGAAACTTTTCCATCCCACGGGATTATACTCTTTTGAACTAATATTTTGTGCCTGCATTATCCATGTGTAAATTCATTCCTGCAGATGTCCCTGAGATGTCTTTGCTAAGGATGTGGAAATGTTGCATATACTCCACTACACTATATAGATATTAATATATACCTACTCTCTCTCTCAGGAAAGGGGCTGCTTCCATTTCTTTGATTCCCCGCCCCTTCACACAGCAGGTATTCACTTGGGTATCTGGTTGATTAATACAAAATACCCATTTCATGCCTTTAACACAGTATGTTCCTCTTTAAGGAGATTAAACCATTTTATAGGAGAGTAGTTAGTATAAGTGGTAGTTCATTGAAAAGAACTCATCTATTCAGCTGCTGACCTCCACGACTCTTTTAACGTGCTTTTCACTCAATTTTTTTTTCTGATGGGCCGCTTATGAACTGATACATCTTTATGTTTTCCAGTCATTAAGCACCAAATGAAAAACAACAGATGATTTGTTTCTAAATGGAAAAAAAAGGCTGAATTTGAATGGGACTGCCTATATATTCTGAATAACTAACACATCATAAAATAAATCTCTAAGTTTTATACTGGAAAACAACTTAAAATTAAAATCTAGATTAAAAAAAAAAAATGTTCCCACATTCTCAAGCGATGTTTGAGCTGCACGATAGGTGTTGATTTAACCGAGAAACAGGTAGGCAGTGTGGCATCAGCTACTGTCTCAGAAACTGAGGCTGCAAAACAGATGAGAACAGCACATACACACCAGGGCAGAAGCACATCTTGACAATGTGCCACAGTCGGTTTCCAAAGAGAGAAGGACACATTTTACCACGTGCTTGCCTCTAACAGACCATGACGTCTCAAAAATACTAACTTCTAAGAAAAGCACCGGTCTACCTTCCTCACCAATAAATGGAATTAAAAACAAACTTCAAAGGAAATGAGATGACTATTTACACTTGGGTTTGAATCAAAGATCTCCGTGGGCAAATTTATTGAAATGATTTTTATGCCCTTGACATTCAAATAAGAATAACTTGAGATAAAACCTTGGGGAAAAATTCTTCTTAATTGACTTATTTTTCCTTAATAAATCTCATTTCAAAGTCTATGGTTTGTCATAAGAAAGGATATGTGTGTATGTAAAATAATCATATCTCAAATAAGCTATATCAACACAATTTACTTTCTAAATTACTTATATATAGACATATTTAATTACTTCTGATGTTTAAAAAATTATAATAACGATCATCAGTTACAATTTCACAAAATTTAACCTTTATAATAAAATTTAACTTTTAGAAAAAAACACACAAAAAACTTAACCTTTAGAATAATTTCATGGTTCCACTCCATAGCAAGGTCATTTCTTTTCAAAGCTCCAAAAGAAATCAAGCTTCTTAAGAAGTATCCGAGTACTCGTATCAAAACCCACTTTTGGAAGTTCAGAAAGACGTGATAAACTCACTGCAACGTGAAAATAAAGCAGCATTGAGTGTGGCAGCTCACACCCACTTGGGCAAGCCACACACCTGCTGGAGACTCGAGTCAAAGCAGTGTATAGCTGCTGATAAAGTCTATCACTAGGAAAAGGAAATAACTCAATCTGGGTCGCTGTATGATGTACAATTCCAAAAGAAATGAGTTTTGCCCTCTGAGGGCTTTCCTGAAACAGAATAGCTCTACCCGGAAGGCAGCGGCACGAACCAGTCTCCATTAACACAGCTTCCAAAACCTCATTTCTACTCCCTTGAGAAAACAGAACATTCCAGTATGATGCCCAGTCCTATCAAACATTTATCATCAACCAATGCCAGACGCAGTCATCCACAGCACGCATGTCTCCCACACTAGCACGCGCAGCACACCCACCAGCCGATGAAATTGGGAGGTGTGCCTGCATTCGGTGCTGGGTGGGGCTTCTGTCGGGAACTAGAGCAGGAGCTTTTTCAGTAATCCATGAGTTCAGGTGACATAGAACACAAAGTTGCTCCCTCCATTCATCATTTTTTTTTCTTAGGGAATATCAAAATTGGCTGGGTGCGGTGGCTCACGCCTGTCATCCTAGCACCCTGGGAGGCCGGGGTTGGGAGGATCGTTTGAGCTCAGGAGTTCAAGACCAGCCTGAGCAAGAGCGAGACCCTGTCTCTACTAAAAATAGAAAGAAATTATATGGACATCTAAAAATATATATAGAAAAAATTAGCTGGGCATGGTGGCGCATGCCTGTAGTCCCAGCCACTCGGGAGGCTGAGGCAGGAGGATCGCTTAAGCCCAAGAGTTTGAGGTTGCTGTGAGCTACACTGATGCCACGGCACTCTAGCCCGAGCAACAGAGTAAGACTCTGTCTCAGAAAAATAAAATAAAATAAAAAAAGAAAAGAAAAGGAATACTAAAATGATTGTGGATCTGTCTGAGATTTATAGTTATGGCTTTGGTTGAACCATAAAGAAAACTCTAGTTCAAGGTGAATTCTGAGAGATGGTGCAGACCTAGAAGGAGAAATGGGCTCTCTTCAAAGGAAAACTGAGCAGGGGCGGAAAGACAACAGGAGCTAGAGTTCTCTACCCACGCAAGTTGCCATGAAAGTTGGGGCACGGAATACAGCCGAGGTGCTGGGGGGTAACTTAAGTTCTGACACCCAACAGCCTGTGAGAAAGTGCATGAAGCTCTGCGGGATGAAGCAATTTTACAGCACATCAAGAAGGAATCCCAGATCCCAAGACCTGGCCTGTTGTTCCTCCCAGGTGGTTGGCTCATTTCTTGCAGGTCACATAGACAAAATGCTACTGCATAAAATTTAAACAAGTACATGTCTGTTTTGCACATTATCATATACTCTTTCCTCTATAAAATCTAACATTTTCAGAGAAAACTTGAGATATAATTTGTACCAGTACTTACATCCTGAAACTACTCACTCTAGAAACTGTAACTGGTAGACCGAATAACGCAGAGAAGTTAAATCCCAGAGCCACAAAATGTCAGGCCCATGAGTTCAAAGAAACAGAGGTAGATATAACCCGCAAGATGTGAAAAGACGTGGAAAGCACGGTATCGCAAAAACACGACTCAATAGGAACAAGCAGCCACAAGTTGGCATTTAAATGTTCAGGCTTTATGTTGTGTTATAATTCAGCATATGGCTGTATACACTGTGGAACAGTTAAAATAGAATCATTGCCTGAACTGACAGGACAGCTCATGTCCCGATTAGTGTCAACTAGGATTCAGATCAATAAATAAAGTAGTTAAAATGAAAATGGGCCAACTGGTTTGGAACTATTGTTAAGATTTGGCATGAGGCTCCAACTTTGCCCTGTGGCAGTCCCCTCCCCTCTTCTGAGCTGTGTGGAGGAGAGCATTTTATGACTACTTCTATCTAAGCACAGTCGAGTGATATTGCCACCCAAGTCTGTAACAGTGAATGTGTATGGCTGTGTCCTTGCTAGACGACGTACACTATACAGAAAGAGTAACACCTAGAACCCAGTCCTCATAGAGGAATGGCAATATGATAGAAGTAAGAGTCTAGGACTGTACATCACCTCTTTATTTCCACTAGCAGGAGTTGCCAAAGCCAAAAGATGCAAAGTTGTAATCAGCATGTAACATTTCAACACTGGGAAACCCAGCAAAGACCAAATGCCCTACTGCTACTCCACTGATATTAATGATTTCTGGGTACCAAAGTCCTTAAGGGCAGGGAATAGTTTCTGGTTTAGTATCTGTACACCCCTAACCAAACATGACCTGACACATAAGCTCTCAACAAAGGTTTATAGAACCAATGGAGAGACAGGCTGCTCTCCCAACCAATGTCTTGTCTTCCCCAACATCGAGTTTTAAGCATCAAGTTCCTCACCAAACGGACTCTCCAGGCAAGAGTGGAACCAAATATGCTAACCCACGTAAATAAAACACATTGTCTATCAAACGGTCCTTTCAGTGGAATCTGTCAATGGCATTTATAGGAAAAGCCCGGGAGATTGTGGGATTGGCTAAGATCACATGGGCAGTGATGGGACACAGACTAGAGCTCAGTTTTCCCAACCGCCTATTCGACAGCCCTTCCCTATCCCAAGGCAACTGCTCAATCCAGTGTGACTTCACAGGATGTCCACACATCAACACAACTCACAACAAGTTTCTCCAGAAAATGCCAAGGCCGAGTTTCTCCGATTCAGAAAACAGCCACGTAAGAAGTTTTTCTGTGACTTCTTGATTTTATTAAGCTCTTAAGTCACAGTAGTTTACCAGTTTAGCAATATAAGGCAATGTAAAACAACACCGATGATTTGCTAGTAAAAATGTATGTTTCTTTTCAGAATTAAAATTTAGAATTAGGCCGGGCACGGTGGCTCACGCCTGTAATCCTAGCACTCTGGGAGGCCAAGGTGGGCGGATCCTTTGAGCTCAGGAGTTCGAGACCAGCCTGAGCGAGAGCGAGACCCCGTCTCTACTAAAAATAGAAAGAAATTATATGGACAACTAAAAATATATAGAAAAAATTAGCCGGGCACGGTGGCACATGCCTGTAGTCCCAGCTACTCGGGAGGCTGAGGCAGGAGGATCACTTGAGCCCAGGAGTTTGAGGTTGCTGTGAGCTAGGCTGACGCCATGGCACTCTAGCCCGGGCAACAGAGCGAGACTCTGTTTCAAAAAAAAAAAAATTTAGAATTAGAAAGGTACGACTGACAGCAAATGTTGATCTCTTTTTTCCTATGCTTGATGATTAGCAAAAACATTTTAGAACTATCACCCAGCCAGCTGCCTCATTTAGTAAACAGACTTACAGCCCAAAGAAGTTAGGTGGTTCATTCAAGGTCAGTCAGCTAATCACAGAGGCCAGTCTACCAGTTAACCTTAATTCAAAAGAATGTGATTTGGCAGAACTTGTTCAACCTGACCAATTCTTCTGAGCACTTACTGTGTATTAGGAGCTGAACTTAGAGATATGAGAATGACTGGGAGCCATGCTAACCAGCTAAGTGAGGAAGACCACACCTACATCAACCATAGTTGTGGAAGGCTTTAACTGGTGTACTAGAAGCATATAGGACACATTCTCTGAGCACTGCAAAGAAAACAACAAATTCTGCCATGAGCTGCCCAGAGTACATACCACCAAGAGAAGCACACATGCACGTTTCTTTTTCATTTTTAAAAATTATTCCCTAGGCTAATGATAAAGACTTGACGAAATGTCTAAGATCCTTAAGGTTTCCACCCTTGACTGCAAGGTTCTTTTTTTTTTTTTTGAGACAGAGTCTCACTCTGTTGCCCAGGCTAGAGTGCCGTGGTGTCAGCCTCGCTCACAGCAACCTCAAACTCCTGGGCTCAAGTGATCCTCCTGCCTCAGCCTCCCCAGTAGCTGGGACTACAGGCATGCGCCACCATGCCCAGCTAATTTTTTCTACATATATATATTTTAGCTGTACAAATCATTTCTTTCTATTTTTAGTAGAGACGGGGTCTCGCTCTTGCTTAGGCTGGCCTGGAACTCCTGAGCTCAAACGATCCACCCACCTCGGCCTCCCAGAGTGCTGGGACTACAGGCATGCGCCACCATGCCCAGCTAATTTTTTTTATATATATATTTTTAGTTGTCCAGATAATTTCTTTCTATTTTTTGTAGAGACAGGGTCTTGCTCTTGCTCAGGCTGGTCTCAAACTCCTGACCTCAAGCGATCCTCCCGCCTTGGCCTCCCAGAGTGCTGGGATTACAGGCATGCACCACCATGCCTGGCCAGTTTATATATATATATATATATATATATATTTTTTTTTTTTTTAGTTGTCCATATAATTTCTTTCTATTTTTAGTAGAGACGGGGTCTCGCTCTTGCTGGGGCTGGCCTGGAACTCCTGAGCTCAAACAATCCACCCACCTCGGCCTCCCAGAGTGCTGGAATTACAGGGGTGAGCCAGCGCGCCCAGCCTAATGTTCTTATTTTTAAAAGAAAAAGAAAACTTTGACAGAACCAAACCAAAGCCTCTTCAGATGACAACTGATATTTTTGTCTGTAGGAGTGATATCACTTAATTAAATAAATGAGACAAAGTATATACAGTGCTTAGCATAGTGCACATAATCAGGTGTTCAACAAATGTCCATGGTGATTCATTCATTCGTTAGTAGATAAGCATCACCACGACTTCGGTGGGACATCTATCAATTTATCAACCCAAGTTGTGAAGGGACCATAGAATGCCCTAAAGGTGGGGTGAAACAAGGAGAAGCAAAGTTTCTCAAGTTCCTTTGGAAGCATACTGTCTGCATCGCTCATCCCCACCCCCCAATCAAAAGACTCTCAGACTTGGCCCACTGTGTCGCGCCCAGTCTTCCAAAGAGTGCACCCTGCGGGCTCTTAATAATAATGCCTTTTATCACTTCAATAAACTGGGCGCCGAGAAACTGCATCATTCCAGCCGCCCCCTGGTGGGCTGCCCCGGAGCGATAGCACGTTTCTTGCGTGGCAGGGACAGGACTGTAATTAAGAAACTGCCACCGAGTGAAACCAATTTTTCTAGGTACCAAGCTCAACGTTCAGGCTTGGGTGGCCCGGCCTAAGGCTCTCATGTGGTTTATGACAACGAAGCCCGTCAAGCTGGGGCCAAGCGAGCACGCACACGCACGCACACCATTAACATACGGGTGTGTTTCCACAGAACGTGCACTGGGAACAGGGCTGCGCGGGTCCCCGCGGCGCTCTTCCCGGGGACGACACACGGGACCCCCTTCCCGGGGACGACACCCCGGACCCCCTTCCCGGGGACGACACCCCGGGCCCCCTTCCCGGGGACGACACCCCGGGCCCCCTTCCCGGGGACGACACACCGGGCCCCCTTCCCGGGGACGACACCCCGGACCCCCTTCCCGGGGACGACACACCGGACCCCCTTCCCGGGGACGACACACGGGACCCCCTTCCCGGGGACGACACCCCGGGCCCCCTTCCCGGGGACGACACCCCGGGCCCCCTTCCCGGGGACGACACACCGGGCCCCCTTCCCGGGGACGACACACCGGGCCCCCTTCCCGGGGGCCATACCCCGGACCCCCTTCCCGGGGACGACACCCCGGACCCCCTTCCCGGGGACGACACCCCGGACCCCCTTCCCGGGGACGACACCCCGGACCCCCTTCCCGGGGACGACACACCGGACCCCCTTCCCGGGGACGATACCCCGGACCGCCTTCCCGGGGACCATACCCCGGACCGCCTTCCCGGGGACGACACACCGGGCCCCCTTCCCGGGGACCATACACCGGACCCCCTTCCCGGGGACCATACACCGGACCCCCTTCCCGGGGACGATACCCCGGACCCCCTTCCCGGGGACCATACCCCGGACCCCCTTCCCGGGGACGACACACCGGGCCCCCCTCCCGGGGACGACACCCCGGGCCCCCCTCCCGGGGACGACACCCCGGGCCCCCCTCCCGGGGACGACACACCGGGCCCCCCTCCCGGGGACGACACCCCGGGCCCCCCTTCCCGGGGACGACACACGGGACCCCCTTCCCGGGGACGACACCCCGGGCCCCCCTCCCGGGGACGACACACCGGGCCCCCCTCCCGGGGACGACACCCCGGGCCCCCCTTCCCGGGGACGACACCCCGGGCCCCCTTCCCGGGGACGCGCACGAGGCAGCGCCTCTACCCGCGGGAAAGTCTGCGCTGCAGGGCGTGCGTTTCCAAGGCCACCGCCTCTCGGGAAGCCACCAAAGAGCAGGCAGCTGCTCGGGTGACTGAGGTCGACCCGAGGCAGGGCTCGGTCCCCCGCTCCCCGCCCCCACCCCCGAGTGTGTCGCCGCCCGGAGCCGCCCCGCGCCCGCCCCGCGCCCCTGATTTGCGCCGGGCGGGTGAACTCTCCTTCCCGCAACCGGATGAATGACGGGCGGGCCGGGAGGGGAGGCCGAGACCCGGGCGCGGAGGACGGAGCGTCTTCCTCCCTCCCCCTCCGCGGGCACCAGCCGGGCCACCTTGCCGGCTGCGCCTCGCGCCCGGGCCGGCGTCCCAGGACCCCCGGCCCGACTCGCTCGCCGGTTCCCTCACGGGGCTGAGCCCAGGTCGCTCCCGACCGACCCCGGGGCGACGGCCACGCTCGCAGCCCCCTGCTCCCCCCAGCTCCGGGTGCCGCGCGCGGGCCGGAGCCCCGCAGGGAACCCGGGGGCGCGGGGCGCGGGAGAACGAACCCGACCCTCGTGGACCCCTTTCCCCGGGACGCGGCCCGGCCCGTGCCGCTCGGCACCGAGGAGAGTCCCGTCAGCGCGGCGAGGTGCCCACGTCCGGGACACGCTCCGGCTGCCGGTGACCGGACCTCGGGGGGCGACGGAGGGGGCGCGGAGGGCGGGCGACGGGCATTTTACACGTCAGCGGACCCGAAGTGTTTTCACACAGGTCGGCGCGACGGCGCGCTCCTCGCCCTGCTCTCCCTCGGGCGGCGGGTCTGGAAAAAGCAAGAAAATCTAACCTCGGAGGCGCCACCTCAGGCGACCCCCGCCCGCCACGCGCGCCTGCGGCGGGGAGGGGCCGCGGGGGGCGTCGTGACCCGAGTGCAAACAGCGGGGGGGGGGGCGGGAATCCTCTCAGGAAAAGCCGCCCCGGTTCCACTTCGGCCCCCCAGAAACTTCCACCGACACCGACCCACAGTGCCAGGAACCCGCTCGGCTTTCACCCTGCGCGCGCGCGCGCACCACACACACACACACACACACACACACACGGCACTGCACGCTCGCTCTCACACACACACACACACGCGGCACTGCACGCTCACTCACACACACACACGCGGCACTGCACGCTCACTCTCTCACACACACCACACACACACACACGCGGCACTGCACGCTCTCACACACACACACACACACACACACGGCACTGCACGCTCTCTCACACACCACACACACACACACGCGCACATACACACACGCGAGGCACTGCACGCTCGCTCACACACCACACACACACACACACACACACACACGCGAGGCACTGCACGCTCACTCTCACACACACACACACGCGGCACTGCACATTCTCTCACACACACACACACGCGACACTGCACGCTCTCTCACACACACGCACACACACACACACGCGACACTGCACGCTCGCTCTCACACACACACACACACACACACACGGCACTGCACGCTCTCTCTCACACACACACACACACCGCACTGCACGATCTCTCTCTCACACACACCACACACACACACACACACACACACGGCACTGCACGCTCTCTCTCACACACACACACACCGCACTGCACGCTCGCTCTCTCTCACACACACACACACACACACGCGGCACTGCACGCTCGCTCTCTCTCACACACACACACACACACACACACACGGCACTGCACGCTCGCTCTCTCACACACACACACACGCGGCACTGCACGCTCGCTCTCTCTCACACACACACACACACACGGCACTGCACGCTCTCTCTCTCACACACACACACACGCGGCACTGCACGCTCTCACACACACACACACACACACACGGCACTGCACGCTCTCTCTCACACACACACACACACACGGCACTGCACGCTCGCTCTCTCACACACACACACACGCGGCACTGCACGCTCTCACACACACACACACACACACGGCACTGCACGCTCTCACACACACACACGGCACTGCACGCTCTCTCTCACACACCATACACACACACACACACACACACACACACGGCACTGCACGCGCTCTCTCTCACACACACACACACACGGCACTGCACGAGCTCTCTCTCACACACACACGCACATACACACACGCGAGGCACTGCACGCTCGCTCACACACCACACACACACACACACACACGCGAGGCACTGCACGCTCGCTCTCACACACACACACACACACACGCGGCACTGCACGTTCTCTCACACACACACACGCGACACTGCACGCTCTCTCACACACACGCACACACACACACGCGACACTGCACGCTCTCTCACACACACCACACACACACACACAAGGCACTGCACGCTCACACACACACACACACACACACACACGCGGCGCCGTCCTCTCACCTTCGGAACCACGAGGCAACGCTGCAAACGCCGCCAACGCCAGGGCCACCCCGAGCCACACTCCGAGGACACCCATCGCTGTTCGGCCCCCGCGCGGGGGGAGCCCGGCCTTCGGCGTCCAAGAACCGGCTCTCGGCCAAAACGCTGCCCTCGGCACCCCGAACCCGGCGCGCCGAGGGTGGGGACGGCGGGCGGCCACCCCCGGGGTGAGGAGATGCCCGGCCCGGCCGAGAGCGACGCTCACACCGGCCCGGAGGTCCGGGTCCCGCCGGCGGGGCAGGCCGAGGTCCGGGGGAAGGAGCGGAGCGCAGCCCTCGCGGCAAAGTCTCTCCGGAAAGTTGCCGCTCAGCGGCTGGCCGGGTCTCCCAGCATCTCCCGCAGGCTACAGCCTTCCGCCGCCCGGTCGCTGGCGGCGCAGATCCGGTCGCGCGTCGGTCCGAGGCAGCTTTGGAAAGTTCGCTGGGCACCAGACGGCGGCGCTGCGTCGGCCGAGCGGCGCGCCGGAGCCCGGAAAGACCCTCCCGCGCCCACCGCTCGGGCAGCCCACCCGGCTCGCCGGAAACTTTGTGCAGCGCCGCGGGCGGCTCCCGGGACGCGCCGGCGCCGCAGCCGCCCCGCGTCGCCTCGGGGGCGCTCCCTGCAGGACCGCGCACGAGCCGGCGGGGAACGGCGGGGGGCGCGGCGGGCGCCGCGGCTGCTACTTTGTCGCCCCCGCCCCTCGCCGGGGAGCCGAGCGCTGCGGGGCGCGGCCGGCTGCGCGCCGACACCCGCCTCCTGGCGGCGCGGCCACACCTGCTCTGCAGCGCGCAGCTGTGCTCGGGGCGCGGGGAGGAGCCGCAGTTTTCAGTGCTCGGAGGAAACAGCCGGGGAGGCGGGAGAAGATTCCCCAACTCAAGGCTGCCCGGGCGAGAGAGCCTGGAAACGCCCGACGGAGGGCCCAGTCTGCCCCGGCGTTGGAAGGACACACGCTCCGCCTGGCTCCGCCTCGCTCGCCCCTCTCCGTCGCTCGGTGTAAAAATGGACCCGGGGACTCCGAGCTTCGGCAGAGATTCCAGCGAGAGTCACGTGGGGAAGCGGGGAGCGAGGAGGCGGGGCGAGCGGAGGCCGAGAGAGCAACCTGATCCCCTCATTCATTCCCGGGAGCTCGAATTGGCTTTGTCTGGGGCGGGCTCCAAAGCGGTCACACCGGGGCCGGGGGCGGAGACAGGTGGCGTGGTCCTCGCCGAGGCACAGCTGCGGGCGCCGGCCGGCCGCGCGCCCCTCGCTCGGGGAGGGACCGGTTCCCGGGGGACGGGCGCCCACGTGAAGGCCCTGGCGCTGCCCTCCTCGCAGCCCGCCACCCCCGGGGGACCAGGTGCGTGGGGCGGACCCGAGCCCTTTCGCCCACTCGGGTCGTGGCATCCTGGGTTCTGCCATCCGCTTGAGAGGCCCCTGTCACCATGGATCCACCTCTCCCTCCTGCGAGACGCTGTGCCCAGAGCGGCACAGTGGCTCACACCTATGATCCCAGCACTCTGGGAGGCCAAGGCAGGAGGACTGCTTGAGGCCAGGAGTTTGAGACCAGCCTGAGCAAGAATGAGACCCCTGTCTCTACAACCTCCCCACCCACAAAAAAAGAAAGAAAGAAAAAGAAAAATTACCCAGGCATAGTGGGAGGCGACTGTAGCTCCAGCTACTCAGGAGGCTGAGGTAGGAGGATCGCTGGAGGCCAGGAGTTTGAGGTTGCTGTGAGCTATGATGATACCACTGCACTCTAGCCAGGGAGACAGAGTGAGACCCTACCTCAAGATAATAATAATAAACAGAATAAAATAAAAAGAGGAGAGCCCACTCAAATAAGTAAAGGAAAAGAATTGTAAAAATGAAATTAATTTCATAAACATCTAGACAGAACAAAGCTGATGCTCATTGTAAAGGCCCACAAAAACGCTTGCTCGCTAGATGACCGATGTCCACTTGACCTAAGTCTATAATTTAAAGCTATGTTTGCTCGCTAGGTGACATATGTTCGGCTTGACTTATGTCTGTCTGTAACTGGAAAGATGTACTCTGCAGATGTAAAACGAAGCAATTAACTTGTAACTAATTGTTTAAACTTTCCAGCTGCCTGTCATGAAATGTATTGTGCTTGCTTGATGCCTGAAAGAATGTCCCTTAACTGGTGCCATCTGCTTCTGTAAACCTGCTCGCTTAAAGATTGTAGCCTAAATGGGGGGGGGGGGGCAGGCCTGGTCCGAGGCTGGTCCCAGACCCCACAGCTGTAGAAAAGGTGATATACTGTTGTTTCAACCACCGTGCCTAAAGTCACGTAAGCTCTAACTTAGGATACTGTAAAACTTTCCTGTTTTTTCAGCTCAGGGCCATTCTCTGTACTTGCACCCTAACAGGGCAGGGGGTGGTCGCTGGCCAGCTAATAAAGACTTATAACTTGCTCAATTTGGTCTCTAGGTGGTCATTTCTCGCGCTCCATACTATAACACACGTCTGTACCTAGATGATCTAACATGGTTCAAACATTATCTTTCTGTGCTGTCCCCTCCAGTGGAAAAAATACAACTAACCATACACTCTGATTTTTTAAAATTTCTTTTTAAGAAAGGAAGGCAATGGTTGTCATCCATAACTATACTTAAAAATCCTCTTATAGTCTAAGTATATTGAAAGATTTAAAAGAAGCTTCAAATTGAATTGGAAAGTTATTTATATGGTGCTACTTTACATAACTACCAAAAATAACCTCAGCTGTTTTTATTGTCAATATAAATGTGAGGATTCCATAAGTGGCTACCTACATCAGACAAAAATAAAATAACACTCTGATGAACAGACATATTTCTAATGTGAGTCATTGAGGAGGTCCCCAGCTAGGCTGCCTACCCAGGGCCCATGTGTTTGTAAAGATATCTATGTGCATTTACCCATAGAGCTTTTTACTTAACCCACCTCTGGCATCCCCCAAAAGACCTACCCATACAAGAAGAAGCAACTACAGTTTACTGTTGCTAAAGAAATACACGTCAACTACCTGTACTAGTCAACTCAGGCCTTTCGTAAATAGGAATGGACAGCCATAATTAAAACATGTTTGAGAAAAAAAAACATAGCTTGAAATAGAAATGTAAAGATGAACAAACAATATAACTGATTCCAGAGTAAAAAAGTATCATGCAAGAAAAAGGAGAAAATTTTTGAAAAGATTGAATTCATAGCCTGAAAGTTATTTGAAAGAACAGTATTTCTAAAAAGCAAACACTGGCTGCTATGAAACACAGAACAGAGAAGAACATAAAAGAGGTTTTGAAAAATAAAGATATAATTGCCAAAATGAGAAAAACTTAATAGAAGTTCCAAATAATGAAACACACGTAGCTAAAGACTTTAATCAGTAGCCTGGAAGATAAAACTAAGGACATTTTCCAAACTTAGAGAAATTTAAATAAAAAAAAAAAAAAAAAGCAGTATAGCTCCAGGAGATGCAATATCTGTACCAAGAATTCTTTTTTTTTTTTTTTTTTTTGAGACAGAATCTCACTCTGTTGCCCAGGATAGAGTGAGTGCCGTGGCGTCAGCCTAGCTCACAGCAACCTCAGACTCCTGAGCTCAAGCGATCCTCCTGCCTCAGCCTCCCGAGTAGCTGGGACTACAGGCATGCGCCACCATGCCCGGCTAATTTTTTCTATATATATTTTTAGCTGTCCATATAATTTCTTTCTATTTTTAGTAGAGATGGGGTCTCGCTCTTGCTCAGGCTGGTCTCGAACTCCTGAGCTCAAATGATCCGCCCACCTCGGCCTCCCAGAGTGCTGGGATGACAGGCGTGAGCCACCGCGCCCGGCCAGTACCAAGAATTCTCAATGGAGGAAACAGAGAAAATACAGGGAAAGAATTAGTCGAAGAAACAGTAGTAATTCATTCTGGGAAGATGGGAGCCTAAGCACACACCCGTTTCCCAGCTGATTAATAGGATAAACAGCTTACGTGGAGAGGCTCTTGGGAAGGACAGGGAAGTGAAGAAAGTGTGGCCTACTTAGGAGTTAATGTCCTACAGGGACAGTTTGCTTGGCCTGGGTAGGGCAGTGTCTGTACAGCATCATTTACAAAGCCGGAAGGATCAAAGACCAAGCATCCCAGGAGCAGGACTCTCATTCTAACGGAAACTGAAGCGAGGCGTATCGATTTTGCATCTACTGGAATAAGGCCTGGCTGCTTGAGCTTAAAAGATGCCCCCCAAACAAGGAAACTCTCCACTTCCACCATTGCAGTCGTTCTCAGGAGGAATTGTTGCATGGGGTTGAACTGCCCCCTTTTTCCTGACGCCTCAGGAGAAGGACCACCCCTGCCCCCATACACACCCACTCACACTCCTGAACTAAAGAAAGCCAGGAGACAGTACACCAAGTTTCCTCTCGCCACTGGCTCGCCAGAAGAGCTTCTTTTTAAACTCCATCTCCTGCCCGTCCACCACTGACTACACCAGCCCAGCACAGGCTCCCACAGGTGCTGCATGGGCGCGCGGAAAAGGATCCCGGGGTGGGCTAAGTGGGTTGGAGGAGGAAGGCCAGGACAGAAACCCGGACAGCTGTCTCCCGTAAAGGCAGTTAACGTATAGTGAGAAGACAATTTAAGAAAAGAAATATAGAAATTTGTGGGATACAGGAAGATATTGGTAAATGAAGGCCCAGAAAAACCAAAACTATTTATTTCAAAAAAAAAAAAAAAATGGGCCGGGCGCGGTGGCTCACGCCTGTAATCCTAGCTCTCTGGGAGGCCGAGGTGGGCGGATCGTTTGAGCTCAGGAGTTCGAGACCAGCCTGAGCAAGAGCGAGACCCCACCTCTACTAAAAATAGAAAGAAATTATATGGACAGCTAAAAATATATATAGAAAAAATTAGCCGGGCATGGTGGCGCATGCCTGTAGTCCCAGCTACTCGGGAGGCTGAGACAGGAGGATCACTTGAGCTCAGGAGTTTGAGGTTGCTGTGAGCTAGGCTGAAGCCACGGCACTCACTCTAGCCTGGGCAACAGAGTGAGACTCTGTCTCAAAAAAAAAAAAAAAAAAAGTTTAAAACCTTAGGACTCAAATTTTAAACTTCATTAGAGGAACACCAAATTGGAAGAGATATTTCTGGAAACAGAATTTAAAATATGAAAGATAAAATAGACGAATCGTATGACAACAAAGCCCCAAAATATAAAAGTTGGCAGTCATGAGTGAAAAAACATGGTAGGCAGATCGAGAAGAGTTAAAACAGACAAAAAAGGGCATTCCAAGAGCTAAAAAGGGAACATACACAGGAGACGTTTAAAAAGACAACAAAAGAAAGATTCTGCTTTTCAGATTGAAATGTCAGGCATAAATAATTTTTTTAAATGACATGCATTTTGACAAAATCCAGCAAAAACTATAGAAGCTATGCGAAAGAATGCCAAAGATAAAAATAAAGTCTCAGGTCAGGCATAGTGGCTCAGCCTGTACTCCCAGCACTTTGCGAGGCCGAGGCAAGAGGATAGCATGTGGCCAGGAGTTCGAGACCAGCCTGGGCAACAAAGTGAGAGCCCATCTCTATAAAAAAAAAATTGTTGCCTCCCTCCCCGTTTTTCTGAAAGACACGGAACAGTGAGCCCATCTGATTTTCAATTTCCAGATCCTGGCTCCGAAGACGCCGAACTCGGAGTTTCACTGGCTCTCCAGCAAGGCCAGGAGGACTCCCTGGCGCCGCCGTCCCCGCCCGCTTAGCAGCGAGGGCTGCAGTACCGGCGCGGGCCACCAGAGGGCGCAGCGCCCTTCATGTCCCGCGGGGGCTTTGCCCGCGGCGTGAGAGGACGCGGTGCCGCCACGTTAGCGTCGTCCACGCGGTGGCCTCTCCACCCCAATGGGGTAGCAGCCTCTGAGCTGGACGTGGGTCTGGCTCAGCCTCTGTGAGGGAGGTCGCTGTCCTCTCTGTGCCACTGGCAGGGTGTTCAGGTTGTTCACAAACGCCGTTTCCTTACAGCAGTTTCGTCCTTCCAGGGAACGTGGCGTCGCCGCGCACTGTCCTCTGTCTCCCGCCTTCAGAGTCCCCGGCGTCCTTGCCGTGTGAGGTCTGCGACGTCACGGAAAGTCCTCCCGTGTGTTTCACCGTGTGTTTTGCAGCAGCGGCACGCTCCCAGGTCGTCACCGTTGACCCCAAATCAGGAAACACACCTTCGTCCCCGACCGTCCCACCCCCAGGCCCGCTTCTCCGCCTTCCCCAGCTGGGGGAAAATGTGTCTTTCCCTTTGGTTCCAGTTTTCTTTTCCCGGAACCGTTTCCGAGACTGTCCCTCAGTTTCCCCGCCTTGGCAGATCTAAAGGGCAGAGCTGACTCCACGGCGGGTGTGGGCGGCGCCTCCTCCTGAGCGCACAGGCCTGGCCAGGCTTGCAGACCCCGCGGCCCTGCCTGCCGCCCTCTCCCGTGGGGTCCCCCCCAGCTGCCCGCGGACCCCGCGTCCTGCCTGCCGCCCTCTCCCGTGGGGTCCACCCCAGCTGCCCGCGGACCCCGCGTCCTGCCTGCCGCCCTCTCCCGTGGGGTCCCCCCCAGCTGCCCGCCGACCCCGCGGTCCTGCCTGCCGCCCTCTCCCGTGGGGTCCACCCCAGCTGCCCGAGGACCCCGCGGTCCTGCCTGCCGCCCTCTCCCGTGGGGTCCACCCCAGCTGCCCGAGGACCCCGCGGTCCTGCCTGCCGCCCTCTCCCGTGGGGTCCCCCCCAGCTGCCCGCGGACCCCGCGTCCTGCCTGCCGCCCTCTCCCGTGGGGTCCCCCCCAGCTGCCCGAGGACCCCGCGGTCCTGCCTGCCGCCCTCTGCCGTGGGGTCCACCCCAGCTGCCCGAGGACCCCGCGGTCCTGCCTGCCGCCCTCTCCCGTGGGGTCCACCCCAGCTGCCCGAGGACCCCGCGGTCCTGCCTGCCGCCCTCTCCCGTGGGGTCCACCCCAGCTGCCCGAGGACCCCGCGTCCTGCCTGCCGCCCTCTCCCGTGGGGTCCCCCCCAGCTGCCCGCGGACCCCGCGGTCCTGCCTGCCGCCCTCTCCCGTGGGGTCCCCCCAGCTGCCCGCGGACCCCGCGGTCCTGCCTGCCGCCCTCTCCCGTGGGGTCCACCCCCAGCTGCCCGCGGACCCCGCGGTCCTGCCTGCCGCCCTCTCCCGTGGGGTCCCCCGCAGCTGCCCGCGGACCCCGCGCGTCCTGCCTGCCGCCCTCTCCCGTGGGGTCCCCCCAGCTGCCCGCGGACCCCTCGGTCCTGCCTGCCGCCCTCTCCCGTGGGGTCCACCCCAGCTGCCCGCGGACCCCGCGGTCCTGCCTGCCGCCCTCTCCCGTGGGGTCCCCCCCAGCTGCCCGCGGACCCCGCGGTCCTGCCTGCCGCCCTCTCCCGTGGGGTCCCCCCCAGCTGCCCGCGGACCCCGCGGTCCTGCCTGCCGCCCTCTCCCGTGGGGTCCACCCCAGCTGCCCTCGGACCCCGCGGTCCTGCCTGCCGCCCTCTCCCGTGGGGTCCCCCCAGCTGCCCGCGGACCCCGCGGTCCTGCCTGCCACCCTCTCCCGTGGGGTCCCCCCAGCTGCCCGCGGACCCCGCGCGTCCTGCCTGCCGCCCTCTCCCGTGGGGTCCCCCCAGCTGCCCGCCGACCCCGTGGTCCTGCCTGCCGCCCTCTCCCGTGGGGTCCACCCCAGCTGCCCGCGGACCCCGCGGTCCTGCCTGCCGCCCTCTCCCGTGGGGTCCACCCCCAGCTGCCCGCGGACCCCGCGGTCCTGCCTGCCGCCCTCTCCCGTGGGGTCCACCCCAGCTGCCCGCGGACCCGGTGTCCTGCCTGCCGCCCTCTCCCGTGGGGTCCCCCCCAGCTGCCCGCGGACCCCGCGGTCCTGCCTGCCGCCCTCTCCCGTGGGGTCCCCCCCAGCTGCCCGCGGACCCGGTGTCCTGCCTGCCGCCCTCTCCCGTGGGGTCCCCCCCAGCTGCCCGCGGACCCCGCGGTCCTGCCTGCCGCCCTCTCCCGTGGGGTCCACCCCAGCTGCCCGCGGACCCGGTGTCCTGCCTGCCGCCCTCTCCCGTGGGGTCCCCCCCAGCTGCCCGCGGACCCGGTGTCCTGCCTGCCGCCCTCTCCCGTGGGGTCCCCCGCAGCTGCCCGCGGACCCCGCGGTCCTGCCTGCCGCCCTCTCCCGTGGGGTCCACCCCAGCTGCCCGCGGACCCGGTGTCCTGCCTGCCGCCCTCTCCCGTGGGGTCCACCCCAGCTGCCCGCGGACCCGGTGTCCTGCCTGCCGCCCTCTCCCGTGGGGTCCCCCCCAGCTGCCCGCGGACCCCGCGGTCCTGCCTGCCGCCCTCTCCCGTGGGGTCCACCCCAGCTGCCCGCGGACCCGGTGTCCTGCCTGCCGCCCTCTCCCGTGGGGTCCCCCCCAGCTGCCCGCGGACCCCGCGGTCCTGCCTGCCGCCCTCTCCCGTGGGGTCCACCCCAGCTGCCCGCGGACCCGGTGTCCTGCCTGCCGCCCTCTCCCGTGGGGTCCCCCCCAGCTGCCCGCGGACCCCGCGGTCCTCCCTGCCGCCCTCTCCCGTGGGGTCCCCCCCAGCTGCCCGCGGACCCCGCGGTCCTCCCTGCCGCCCTCTCCCGTGGGGTCCCCCCCAGCTGCCCGCGGACCCCGCGGTCCTCCCTGCCGCCCTCTCCCGTGGGGTCCACCCCAGCTGCCCGCGGACCCCGCGGTCCTGCCTGCCGCCCTCTCCCGTGGGGTCCACCCCAGCTGCCCGCGGACCCCGCGGTCCTGCCTGCCGCCCTCTCCCGTGGGGTCCACCCCAGCTGCCCGCGGACCCCGCGGTCCTGCCTGCCGCCCTCTCCCGTGGGGTCCACCCCAGCTGCCCGCGGACCCCGCGGTCCTGCCTGCCGCCCTCTCCCGTGGGGTCCACCCCAGCTGTCTGCGGTCTACTCTGCTGTCATTGTCAGCTGCACAGCAGGCTGTTGGTGTCTCGGGGCTTTTATTCGGGTTCTGTCAACCTGTCCCCACAGTGGACACCCTTAGCAGATTTTCTAAGGCTTTGCCCAGCTAGACCCTTAAAGTCACAGCAGTTTGTAATATCTAACAGTAGAAAAAGTGGGTGATGTGATTTTTCAAAAGACAAAAAATTTCTTTTTTTCGTTCTTTGTTTTGAGACAGAGTCTCACTCTGTTGCCCAGGCTAGAGTGCCATGGCATCAGCCTCGCTCACAGCAACCTCAAACTCCTGGGCTCAAGCCATCCTCCTGCCTCAGCCTCCCAAGTATCTGGGACTACAGGCATGCACCACCATGCCCGGCTAATTTTTTCTATATATTTTTAGTTGTCCAGCTAGTCTCTTTCTATTTTTAGTAGAGACGAGGTCTCGCTCTTGCTCAGGCTGGTCTCGAACTCCTGAGCTCAAACGATCCGCCCACCCCGGCCTCCCAGAGTGTAGGATTACAGGCCTGAGCCACCGAGCCCAGCCCCCCCCCCAAAATTACTATTTGATATATCATGTGCAAGAATCACCTTTGATTTATATATAAACCAAGGAAATAGTAGCTAAACACAGAGTTCATATTTGGGATAATTAGTAAAGAAAAATTAAATCTCACTGCCAAATGAAAGGCAAATGGCCCAATTGATCATGGAAATTTCATAAGAATTTACTGAACCACATGTTACCTTACTGTAATTCTCTGGCCATGTGTGTGCACACCGGTTGCAAGGTATCTCAGGTTTGCCCAGTGATGTTTACATCACCAATCGATATAGTTAGGTGATAAAGTCCTAGTCCATATTATGACAACGTATATAAATATCTGAAAGCACCTTTTACAATTTCACCGTTTGTACCACTTGTGAATCCATAATTCAATGGAGTGTCGTACATTGCCCGTGTTGTGCAACCATCCATTTATTAATAGTTCCAGATGTTTTTCTTCTTCCTCTGAAGGAAACTCGAAGCCCGTTACGAAGTCACTTTCGTTTCCCTGTCCCCCAAGTCCCCGGCAAGCACTAATCTGTATTTCATCGCTGTGGATTTGCCTGCTCTGGACATTTCATACAAATGGACTCATATAACATGTGGCCTTTGTGCCTGGTTTCTTTCACTTAGGACGTTTTCAAGGTTCATCCGTGTTGTGATATACATCAGTACTTCATTCCTTTTTTTCCTGTATGATTCCATACACACAGCATTCACCGTTCCTAAGTGCCCACTGCAGTGGCTTGAGCCACGTGCACATCGCTGTGGAACCATCACCACCATCCGTGTCCAGAATTGCTTTCATCTTCCCCAAGTGGAACCTGTACTCGTTGAACACCCACTTCGTATTTTCTCTTCCCCCAGCCCCTGGAAACTACTCCAGCTACCTCATAAGTAGAGCACACTCTATTTGACGTTGTGTGCCTGGGTTGTTTCTCTTAGCACGATGTTGTTACGTATGTCAGAATTTCCTCATTTTTAAGGCTGAATTATAGTTCACTGTGTGGATGGCCCACGTTTTATTTATCTGCTCATCTGTCAGTGGACACTTTCGTTGCTTCCACCTTTTGGCACTGTGAATAATGCTGCTCTGTCCTCATGGGGCCTCCTCCTGGGGTGTCTGTTATAAGGACACCTGTCACTGGATTTAGGGGCCCCCATCTCAAGATCCTTAACTTAATTACTTCTACAAAGACCCTATTTTAAAATAAGTTCCTATTCTGAGGTTCCTGGCGGACGCGAATTTGGGGGGCGCTATCACAGCAGCTCTACCAGCGGCATGAGCAGTTGCCAGGGGTGTTCACTGGAGGGCCAGGTCCCCAATGGCCCTGCTCAGCTCCCTGCCCAGGGTCCCTGTGCACAGCTGGGAGCTCAGAGGTCCCTGCAGGAGGCCGGCTCTCAAGGGTGCCCATTCCCCTGCCCTCTGCTCACACCTGAGCTGGCTGGGCCGCCCCACTCCCTGCCTGTCAGGTTCTGGACTCTGCGGCTGCCTTGCACCTCCTGAGAGAGACAGAGACAAGAGAGTGAGGGAGACAGAGACAGAGAGCAGGGGAGACAAAGAGGCGGAGATGGACACACACACAGAGGAAGGAGGGGGCAAGTAGGTGTGGCCACCTGGGCGGCACAGCGACACCACATGACATCTTGGGAGTGCCACCTGTCCTGGAGCTCCGTGGATGGAACTGACTCAGTTTGACCAAAGGATGGTCACGGAGCCCCACTGTCCTCCCCAACCATGTGAACCTGACAGAAAGTCCCAGGGCCTTCCTGAACCAGCGGGATCTACACAGCCAGGTGTGGGGCAGGCCCTGGTGGGACCAAGCCTCCCAGGGAAGCCCAGAGACGGGAGCTGGGGCACCTGTGTCCACACCTGTCCTACCCCTCCGCCCTCTGCAGCAGTGGGGTGGGGAGGGGGCAGCTCTCCCTCCTGGAAGCCTCTCTGGCTGACCGGGCACTGGGCTACTGCTTTGGGCCAGGAGGGTGTCAGGACGCTGACTTGGCAGCAGGGTGGGGTGTGGCTGTGGGGTGCAGGAGTCTCGGGGACACAGGGCTCCTGGGCAGCTCCCTGTGCCCAATCCACAGGTATGGGACTGTGCAGGGGCTAAGGGGCTTCTGCCCACCCCCCGGGCCCTGCAGGCCCCTCTCTGTCCCTCCTGCATGGTCTGACTCCTCCCTCAGCGTTCACCTCCCTCCCCTGCTGGGGTTTGGAGTTTCATTCCAGGTGGCCTGGGGCTGCTGGCAGTGGGCGGTCGGTCATGCTCAGCCACAGCAACGCCTGGACGTCTGTTCAGCCTCTCTCTGGGGAGGCAGCACCATTCACAGTCTCTCCCTCCGCAGAGCCAAGGCAGGACCAGCCCATCGGACAACACCCGGCCCACAGCACACCTGGCCCCTGGACCTGGGGTTTGGCTGCCCACAGCCTCGGGCCTGCTGAGCCCCTCCCGGGGTCCTGGCCCAGGGCAGGCTCTGTCCTCAAGCGGCAGTGCCAGGGCCCTCTCATTGGAGCCACATGGAGATTGAGCAGCCGGATGCCAGAACAGGGGCCTCTCGACCTGGTTCCTGTTTTGGGCACAGAAGCACCCAGCTCAGCACCTCGCCTGCCTGGTCCCAGCCCTGCCTGTGTTCCTGGGCCTCCGCAACGTGCCCCATCATTTTGTTTGGAGTGGGCAGCTGCTGGGGGTTGGGGGGCTGAGGCAATATGGCAGCGATCAACAACTCCTGCTTGTGGGCACTTGTGAGCACCTTGCGAAGCACCTCAAAATCCACCAGGAACACGAAAGCCAAACTCAGGAGACGCTCAAGACACACGTGGGGGCCTCTGACCCTGGCAGGCGGGGACTTAGTGAGAATTGGCTGGCCGCAGGGCAGACAGCTGACCCTCAACATTGAAAGGCTCAGAGTACAAGCAGTAGGCTCGCAGTAGGCTCACAGCAGGCCAACAGCCCCCCACGTGCTGGGGCTGCGAGCTGGCCCGACGCCTGCCAGTCTCAAGATGCCCGGGCCCCTGGAGAGGAAGCTACCTATGCTAGAGCGCCGGCCTGGCCAAACAGGGTCCTGGCGGGAAGCAGCAGAGGTGTTGGGGAGCAAGGGGAAGTGGCCCCTGGGACGTTCCAAAGTCCAGCCAAGGACACCGGCAGGAGGCGGTGGGGAGCTGTGTGGGTTGCAGTCAGGGCGCCACGTGGCAGAGGAAGCTGGCACAGCTGGCAGCTTTCAAGCTGCATCTCAAAAGGCCACCAGCAGCTGTCCCAGTGGGGACTCAGGGCTCCTGGCCTTGAGCAAGGATTCTCAGCGGTGGCTCCCCAGTGTCCCAGGCGGCCAGAGGATGGGCCCTTTGATGGGTGGGAGCTGGGCAGCCTCTGCTGGGCACCACGACCATGCAGCCCACTGCTGAGTGAGCGAGGTCTGTGCCCTCGGGGCTCCAGTAGCTCCTGTGAGGCCCGGGCAAGGATGAGCTGCAGCCTGAGCGGGAGGTCTGGGGAGGGTGCAGGGCGGGGCTGGGCGGGGCCGGGCGGCCAGCCAAGTATGGACAGCTGGGGGAAGGTCTGCGGGACACGTGTGGCGGGAACAGAAGCTCTCTAAAAAGGAGTCTGGAGGAAAGAGACTCATTCCAGAGACCCCGCCTTCCGTGTGATAGGGTGGCCGTTCCAGAGAGCACAGGGAAGGCTCAGGTCACACAGCGGAAGTTCCCATCCAGGCTCCCGTCAGGTTCATTATACAAATGAGGGGTTCACTGGCTTGGTCTGATTGATCAGTGCAGCTGAGTCCTGATTGGTCAATACAGATGAGTCTGATTGTTCAATGCAGCTGAGTCTGAGTGGTCACTGTGGCTTACTTCTAATTGCTCAATGCAGCTGAGTCTGATTGGTTAGTGTGGCTGAGTCCTGATTGGTCAATGAGCTGAGTCGGTTTGGACAGTGAGGCTGAGTCCTGATTGGCCAGTGCAGCTGAATTTCATTGGTGACTGAGGCTGAGTCCTGATTGGTCAACGTGTCTGAGTCTGATTGGTCAGTGTGGCTGAACATGATTGGTCAGTGCAGTTGAGTCCTGATTGGTCAGCGTGGCTGAGTCTGATTGGACAATTTGGCTTAGTCCTGATCGGTCAATTAGGCTGAGTCTGCTTCCTCGGTGTGGCTGCATCTGATTGGTGAGTGCGGCTGAATCCTGATTCGTCAATGTGGCTGAGTCCTGATTGGTCAGTGTAGCTGAGTGCTGACTACTCAGTGTGTCTGAGTCTGATTGGTTAGTGCGGCTGAGTCTGATTAGTCAGTGCGGCTGAGTCTGATTAGTCAGTGTGGCTGAATCTGATTGGTCAGTGCGGCTGAGTCTGATAGGTCAGTGCAGCTGAGTCCTAACTGGTCAGTGTGGCTGAATCTGATTGGTCAATGTGACTGAGTCCTGATTAGTCAGTGTGGCTGAATCTGATTGGTCAGTGCTGCTGAGTCCTGATTGGTCAACGTGGATGAGTATTATTGGACAGTGAGGCTGAGTCCTGATTGGTCAGTGTGACTGAGTCTGATTGGACAATTTGGCTGAGTTCTGATTGGTCAATTTGGTTGAGTCAGCTTCGTAAGTCTGGCTGCGTCTGATTGGTCAGTGTGGCTGAGTCCTGACTAGTCAGTGTGGCTGAATCTGATTGGTCATGGCTGCTGAGTTCTGATTGGTCAACGTGGATTAGTCTGATTGCTCAATATGGCTGAGTTTGATTGGTTAGTGGGGCTGAGTCCTGATTGGTCAATGAGCTGAGTCGGATTGGACAGTGAGGCTGAGTCCTGATTGGCCAGTGCAGCTGAGTTTCATTGGTGACTGAGGCTGAGTCCTGATTAGTCAACGTGTCTGAGTCTGATTGGTCAGTGCGGCTGAACATGATTGGTCATTGCAGCTGAGTCTGATTGGTCAGTGCGGCTGAGTCCTGACTGGTAAGTGTGGCTGTATCTGATTGGTCAGTGGTGCTGAGTCCTGATTGGTCAGTGTTGCTGAGTCCTGATTGGTCTGTGTGGCTGAGTCCTGATTGGTCAGTGTGGCTGAGTCCTGACTAGTCAGTGTGGCTGAGTATGATTAGTCAGTGTTGTTGAATCTGATTGGTCAGTGTGGCTGAGTCTGATTGGTCAGTGCGGCTGAGTCCTGATTAGTCCGTGTGGCTGAGTCCTGACTAGTCAGTGTGGCTGAATCTGATTGGTCAGTGCTGCTGAGTCCTGAATGGTCAACGTAGCTGAGGCTGATTGGACAATTGGGCTTAGTCCTCATTGGTCAATTTCGCTGAGTCGGCTTTGTCGGTGTGGCAGCGTCTGATTGGTCAGTGCGGTTTAATCCTGATTCGTCAATGTGGCTGAGTCCTCATTGGTCAGTGCAGCTGAGTCCTGACTACTCAGTGTGGCTGAGTCTGATTGGTCAGTGTGGCTGAATCTCATTGGTCAGTGTGGCTGCGTCTCATTGGTCAGTGTGGACGGGTCAGTGTGGCTGAATCTCATTGGTCAGTGTGGCTGAGTCCGAACTACTCAGTGTGGCTGAATCTCATTGGTCAGTGCCGCTGAGTCCTGATTGGTCAACGTGGCTGAGTCTGATTGCTCAAGGCGGCTGAGTCTGATTGGTCAGTGAGGCTGAGTCCTGAATGGTCAGTGTGGCTGAATGTGATTGGTCAGTGCAGCTGATTCCTCATTGGTCACTACAGCTGACTCTGATTGGACAATTTGGCGAGTCCTGATTGGTCAATTTGGCTGATTCTGCTTCATCAGTGTGTCTGTGTCTGATTGGTCAGTGCGGCTGAATCCTGATTGATCAATGTGGCTGAAGTTGATTGGTGAGTGTGGCTGAGTCCTGACTAGTGTGGCTGAATCTGATTGGTCAGTGTGGCTGAATCCTGATTGGTCAATGTGGCTGAGTCTCATTGCTCAATGTGGCTGAGTCTGATTGGTCAGTGCAACTGCATCCTGATTAGTCAGTGTGGCTGAATCTGATTGGTCAGTGTGGCTGAGTCCTGACTAGTCAGTGCGGCTGAATGTCATTGGTCAGTGCGGCTGAGTCCTGATTGGTCAGTGTGGCTGAGTCTGATTGGACAATTTGGCTGAGTCCTGATTGGTCAATTTGGCCGAGTCTGATTCGGCAGTGTGGCTGCATCTCATTGGTCAGTGCGGCTGAATCCTGATTGGTCAGTGTGACTGAATCCTGATTAATCAGTGTGGTTGAATCTGATTGGTCAGTGTCTCTGAGTCCTGATTGGTCAACGTGGCTGAGTCTTATTGGTCAATGCGGCTGAGTCTGATTGGTCAGTGTGGCTTACTTCTAATTGGTCAATGCAGCTGAGTCTGATTGGTCAGTGTGGCTGAGTCCTGTTTGGTCAATGCAGCTAAACCTGATTGGTTAATGCAGTTGAGTGTGATTGGTCAGTGTGGGTGAGTCTGATTGGTGAGTGCAGCTGAGTTCTAATTGCTTAATGCAGCTGAGCACCAGACGTGCTAAAGCTGATCCGAGGCTCAGGTTTCTGGGGAACTCCAGTGCGGTGCAGGCGCGGCATGGGCGCGGCCTCCAGTCAGCAAATGGCCTCGGGGCTCCATGTTAAAATCAGACCCTGCGGCTGCTCAGGATCTGTCTTGAAGGATGGGCTTTCAGGTACACATTTGTCCGCATTCTGCCTCTGAGCCGGACCTGTCCAGAGCAGCGGCTGCAGCCGGCCCGGTCCCCCTAGTCCACGCGGGACCCCAGCGGCAGCACAGGGGACAGGCAGCGCCACGAGCCGTGTGCCTGGGAAGCGCCCAAGCGCCTGTGAAATACGGATCGGTTCCGGGTCGCATTGGCTGCGGGTCGGCTGCGGAGAGTCGGCCGGCGCGGTCCGGGGCCTCCCGCAGACACCTGTGAGAACGGCTGAGGCACGGTGGGGAGGACGCCCAGCTCAGCCCGGATGCGAGGAGGCTCATTAGGGCCCAAGGGGTGGGCGCGGACGGGACCTGGAAACAGCTGAGAGCGGGAAATTGAGTCCAGTGCGTCGGGCTGGGCCGGGGGCTTTCTGAAGACGCGTCTGTCAGAGCGTCGCCCCCGCAAGATCTTAGGTTTCTCACGACCCAGGTGCTGCGGACGCCACCTGGCGGCGGGGCTGGTCTAACGCAGGCAGCGGCTGGGCTGCGACGACCCGCGAGGGCGTCTGGGGACCGCCGCTGCGCCCTGGTGGCTTTGGCAGCTCTGTTCACGGCATGGGAAAGGTTTCTGACCACACGGTCATCCCAAGCAGAACCGCGTCCAACGCAGGACCGCAGAAACCTTCCCCGTCTCGCTCCTTCACTGGGGTCGACTCCTGGGGTGAATCGCGTCCTCAGGAGTGTACACAACTGTCATCTTCACAACCTGAGGGTTTTCCTCGGTGTTGGATTGTGCCCAGACTCCCACGTGGCTCTTACCGAGCAGGGTGGGTAGTGGTGGCGAGGCTAACTGACTGGATGGGAATTTGGGTAAAAGCCATTGTGTGGCAAAGTCTCCTGGTGAAAATAACTCAAGCATTATTTCCCCTAGTTGGGAGAAAGACGTATGGGCCTGGTAGGTTTTTAAGAAGTCCCTGTCCAGGAGATGTATGGGGGCTGACGGGACAAGCAAAAGGCCACAGCTGTCACGAGGGGTCCTAGTTGGAGGATAGGTAGAGATTAGGAACTGTCATAGATTCGTTGGCCACTCCAACCATCTGGATGAATTCAGAACCCCAGGGAGGGCACAGAGACAGTGTGCCAGGGCTAAGGATAGACAGCGTAGCCCCAGTGTCACCCACACCTCCAATCTTCATATCTAACTCCTCTCCAATCTTAATATTTAATTCTCCTAGTTGGTTAAGCTGGGTAGGGGTTGTGTTCCATGAATGGCCCTGGAGTATCCCTGCTTTGCTGGTGGGAGAGATACCGGGGACTTTAGCAGGATTTAGTTGTAGCAAAATATTGGAGGAAATCAGGGGATTTAGGATCCATTCCAGGCTACAGGTAGATAACAAGGACTTGAACCCAGTGCACAGGGCTTCAATCCACTAGCAGGTGTGCTTTAGTTTTCCTTAGAAGCATGATTTTCTCTGTCCACTTTGATCATATAGGAATCTCAGATTTTAGAACTTCTTGAGAGGAGGAAGCCAAACCAAGGCAGGCTTTAGGTGTTACTTATAGTCTTAAGGTTCTCGGACCTGCCAGGAAGTGACAATTTATACTCATTCACTGTAAGGCTGGGAACACTGGCATTTTATGCATAGTCTTAAATATGACACTTCAGTCAAATCCTTGGCAATATGGCCAGTGTTTCCAATTGTATCCTGCTTGTAAAGAGACAGCATATTTTTATTGAACTTATATAAATAAAGATAAGGATATTCACAAATACTTCCGGAATTTTGAAGGAATCGAGTAGGGAGAAAAAGCAAACGCTTTCATCTTTGTTCACAAAAGGATACTTTACGAAATTGTTGCAAACTCTATAGAGCTTATGAAAGAAAATTTCCTTGACTCTGGAAAACATTTAGGTAAAGAACCAACATTTTAAATAAAGGTATAAAAGCAGTATTGTTATCAATTACTTAGTTTCATGTAATCAAGATTGTTTTTCTCAATCTTGATTAACAATTTTGGACTATAGCTGATTGAAAATGCTTCCATCAAAGAATTTAAAATAATAACTGTGGAAACCCAAAACAGCCATGGTCAAAAGTCTGATGAGAGTTTACAATTGGCAAGAAAATTTAGGTATTTCTGTGGCATATAACAGTTTAACATAGTAATCATAATGACTGATAGCACATAACACAACACATTAGAATTTTCAGAATCACATATTTTTGGAATACATTTTAATAACACATTTACACAAATATGACCAAGTTAAATATCATTTCTTATTTGGCAATGCTTCCTATACGATTTACCAAATTAGCCTAATAGTTTAATATCTCCACAAGAAGAGATATACATTCTTTGATGCTCTCCTGGGGTCCAACTGGAAAATCCCAAAGTTAATTTTAGGTCAAAAAGATTTAATTTAGGATTTTGATCCCAGGAAAACCTGCCAAAGATGTTAAAGGGTTTGAGGTACTTCACTAAACAGAGTCATGGGTCACTAACAGACTCAGATAACTTTTGTTTCTTTGAAATAAGAAGTCAAAAGTATATGAGTCTAAACTCTTATTCAATTAATGTTCAATTACTGTTTTAGAATTATCTTATTTGGATAATATGTATATATTCAATGAATATTCATCATTTAACTTCACTTAGTAAAACTCTAAGGGTATATTTACTTAAAATATTTGAGAAACCTCCCCAAGTAAACATATTACAAAATATAACCATCATCAAAAATTTATTTACAAACTTTTTTCCTAGCCACATCTACCCAATTTATTCATTCTTAACAATTATGCCTGGAAAATTTCATGAGACATCAGACAAATATAGCCATCATCCCAGGCTAAATTTTCATGCCAAGAAAGCATCATAAAAGTAAGAAACTTAAAGTTAAATATATGCATATTTAGCTGAAGACCTGGCCATTCCCATCAAACCAATATTAGACCAGTCTCATCTGCCAAAAGATTACTAAGTCCTGTGTATTTGAATAGCATCTGGGCTTATTTGCATAATTTACAAATACTCATTTATTTATAAGCCAATTTGGTACTATAGATGATATACAAACAGACCTTTGTAGACAGTCCCATTTGTTGAAGCCGTCATTTCTCCCCATCCAATTATCTTGATATCCTTGTTTAAAATTGATTGACCATAAATGAAAGGTTTAAGTCTGGACCTCTATTCTGTTCCACTTGGCTGTAGGTCCATCTTTATGTCAGCATCACACTGTTGTTATTGCCATAGCTTTGCAGTAAAATTGGATGTCTGGTTGTGTAAGTTCTTCAATTTTGCTCTTTTTCAAAATTGTTTTGGCTGGCATATTGTCTAGATGCTCTGAATTTCCGTACACATGTTAGGGTCAGCTTGTCATTTCCACTAAAAAAAGGCGCTGCCAGGGTTCAGTAAGGATCCCGGTTAGTCTGTAGGTCAGTTTAGGGAAAAACTGCCCCTTAACACAGCCAGACCCCCGCCTCCTCGGCGCCCCCTTCCCCGCCCCTCCCCGTCCTCTCCCCATCCCGGTCCTCCCGCCCCGCGCCGCCCCCGCTCGCTGTCCGGCTGCGCCCCCGTGTGGCCGCGGGGGGACTAGCGGAGCCGCTGCGCGGGGCTGGCGGGAGGGGGGGCGGACGAGGAGGGGGCGGGGCCGGGGCATGGTATGGTGGCTCATGCCTGTAATCTTAGCACTCTAGGAGGCCGAGGCAGGAGGATTGCTTGAGGTCAGGAGTTCGAGACCAACCTGAGCTAGAGTGAGACCCAGTCTCTACAAAAACTAGAAAGAAAAATTATCCAGATGTGCTGGCGTGTGCCTGTAGACCCAGCTACTCAGGAGGCTGAGGCAGGAGGATCCCTGGAGCCCAGGAGTTGGAGGTTGCAGAGAGCTATTATGACGCCACTGCACTCTAGCCCAGGTGACAGAGCAAGACCCTGTCTCAAAGAAAGAAAGAAACAAACAAACAAAATCCAAACTGTACTGTATAATCTGTGGCTTTAAATTGTTTTGTTTTAAATCTTAAAGGCTACATTAAATATGTAAAGAGAGTGTTATGAATATAATAGTGACCAAATTAACTGATAGAAATTGAAACCAAGAGGAAATTTAAAATACAAACCGGGTCATTTTTTGTTGCTTTACACTTTTTATTATCTCAGGGAATTTAAAATTTTTTCATTTATTCTAGGCACTTGGGTACATCAGTTGAACAAAACAGACAAAAATCCCAGCTTCTACCAGCGAAGACCAGAAAGACACTAAAAGATAAACATGTAAAATAAATACAGTCATACCTCAGTATGTTTAGGGGATTGGTTCCAGGATCCCCACCAACACCAAAATCTGTGGATGCTCAAGTCCCTTATATAAATTGGCATATTTTCGCATAACTTATATATATCCTCCTGTATGCTTTAAATGATCTCTAGATTACTTACAATACCAAATTCAATGTAAATGCTATATAAATAGTTGTTATACTGTATTTTTTGTGTTATTTAATTTTTTTTCTGAATATTTTTGATCTGCGGTTAGTTGAATCTGTGAATGCCTAACCATAGATCCGGAAAGCTGACCATAGTGATTGCTACCAGGTGTGAAGTGTCATGGGCAGAAAAGAAAAAGAATGAGGTAGGAAGGATCGAGAATTGGTGTCTGGCGGTTGCAATTTTAAATACCTGGCTCAGGCTAAGTATCAACGCTAAGTGACATTTCCTTGTGAGAGGAGATTCCGGCTGTTTTGACAGTAAACAGAGTAGATGATGGGCAGGGAGGCCCTGCGGTTTAGTAGGTCACTGAGGTATCATTGAGATGCTGGAAGTAACGCAGGTGAGAACTAGTCTGATGTATTTTGGAAGTGGAACCAACGAGCTTTCTTGGCAGATTGGAAGTGAAAATGAGAGTGTGAGAGGGACCAAGGATGACGCCAAAGTCTGTGGCCTGAGCAGCTGGAAGGATGCCCTGACACCAGCACCTGGCTCTCTCTGTCCTTTGACCACAGGCAGAGTTTGGCGGGTCCTTTGGTGGAGTACTGGCCGCTAGACTGGGACACTGTCACGTGTCCCGACTTCTGGGACGTATGCGATCCGGGGCAGGAGTCACAGGGGTCTGGGGCAGGAACAGTTTTCGCATTGCAAATGCCAGCTGGATGTGCCGGGCCTGAAGCCAGTGAATGACAAACGATTCTGACGGTGACATTGAAAAAAACAATGGTCGGAGGGTTTCAGGACCTCGAGGTCTCCACTGCGACCGACAGACACCTCGCCCCCCGCCAGCGCGGCACCCCGCTTCCTCCTCAGGGCGCGGCCGCGGCCCACACCGCGCGCAGACGCCGCCCCTCCGGGGCCGGGCGGGCGCGAGCCGCAGCCGCCTGCGGGCCGGGCTGGGAAGAGGCTCCCGCGCGCTCCCGCGCAGGCTCGGTCGCCATCTTCCGCGCGCGCGCTCCCGCGCAGGCTCCACCCCCTGCTGTGGGCGGTCGGTTCGCCACAGCAGCGGCCGCCCAGCCTGCGCGGCTCCAAGGTGGGGGTGGTGCCGCCCGCCGGCCGGCCCATCCCGAGGCGGGGCCTGACTGGGGCGGGGCCTGGCTGGGGCGGGGCCTGGCTGGGGCGGGGCCTGGCTGGGGAGGGCCCGGGGGCGGGGCCTGACTGGGGCGGGGCCTGGCTGGGGCGGGGCCTGGCTGGGGCGGGGCCTGGCTGGGGAGGGCCCGGGGGCGGGGCCAAGCTCCGGCGGCTGCCGCGGTTGCGGGATGAAGCTCCGCCCCCTGCCCCTCTTGGAATGCGCGAGGCCTCTGGCTGCGCCTGCGCACGAGTCTGGGCGGGGCGGAGGGAACCGGGAGCGCAGCTGCGGGCGTCGGAGCGGCAGGAGCCGCGGAGCCGGCCAGAGAGCGGCGCTGCGGGAGCGGGCGGCCGAGACAAAGGCGACGGTGAGTGCAGCCCCGGCCCCGCGCCTCGCCCTCTCGGGCCCTTGCGCGGCGGCCTGAAGCCAGGAACCCCGGTCCCCGAGGGCTCCGCGGTGAGCGCGGCCCGGCCCTGCCAGCCGCGCGCTGTGGGCTGCGGGCTGAGCCTGCGGCTCCCTTTCCAGGTTCGGGTGAGGTCCCTTCCCCGAGGACCCGCCCTTTGGGCTTCGTCCCTTCCCTCTGAGGAAGGGACCCGAGCTCAGCTCGGAATTCAGGCAGGCGGGCGACCGAGGCGCCGACCCCCCGCCGCGGTAAAGCGGAAACGCAGACCCCTCCCCCCACTTGGCGGGTCTGGCGGTCGCGAGGGTGGCGCGAGGGGCGGGCGGGGACGGCCCGGGGTCTCCAGGTGAGGGTTGGCGGGGCGGGGACCCGGCTCCGGAGCCCCGACTGTCGCCCGAGGCGCCCGGCGCGTCCCGCCCGCGGTCCCGCAGCGGAGCTCGCTGGGCTCGGAGTGGAAGTCCCGGCCGCCTCCTCGGAGGAGGAGCGCGGGCGACTCTCACAGGTGGTTTCACCGGCTGTGGCTGCTGGTTGGGATTTGGGTCCCGGGTGTGGTCGGTAGCGGCTCGCTGATGCCGCTTTGACGGCTGAAAAAGCGCCCCAATCCACTGAGTTAATGCGTGCAAGAAACGGTGTTGAGATTCCTTATTACCTTGCCATTCTTTTAAATGATAAGGCTTTGTAGAGGCATTCGGTGGTGGTGTGCAGTTTGCAAACGCAAACGTTAAAGGGCTTGGAATACAGTAGAGGCTCATTAAAATATTTGTTGAACGAATGAATCTGGAAACATCAGACAAAGCTGGTCTCACATCTAGTAAAATTTAGGCACATACCCTTTTGACTAAGATTAAGGAAAAAACGTTGGCAAAAAACATGTAGTTTTGTTTATATGCTTGTTTTTGATTTTTACCCAATATATGCATATTTTGGAACAATCAGTTGTTACTCTCAATACTACTAACAGAAAATAAGTTTGAAATGTGAATTTTTTATTTTGAGAAAAGTTGGTATACATTATCGATTTCTTAAAAACAGGCTTTATTTCTCATTTTCTTTAAAAATAATGGAGAACATAAAGAGGCGCAGGGATTGTATTTTGAGACCCAGCTTTATTTTTCACTGTGAATAAAGTTGTTTATGTGCTTTTGAGGCACTGCTATGATCTTGAGTTTCTTTTCAACAAGGGAGAACTGTAAATTGAAGCAGGAAAAATAACTAATGTTGCACTAGTACAATTAAACATTACCATTTACTCAACAGATATTCATTAAACATCTATCATGTGCTGAGATCTGTGTTGAGGGGTGTTTCTGGGGACGAACAAAACTCACAATAATCCTTTTTTAAAACGAGCATAAAGTTCTTTCTTATAATCGATGTTGTAAGTGGAGACTGTCTTAAACCCCTAGTGCCTGCTTTAGGTTGGGAAAGGTGGCAGGTGAACTGCAGGAACTGTAAATTCATAACAGTCTATTTAAAAGTTAATAAGCAACTTAAGAGGGCTAAGATTTGGTTACACTTTCATATGGTCAGTTTGGTAAAATCTATCTACATTTTAAAAAGAAGGGAGGAAGAGATTTAATAGACTGGTGTTTTTATTATCTCTCTCTTACAAGAAGATTTTAGTACAGTGTATTTATTGAAAGGTGATGTACTTCTGGTTCTCTGTTCTGTAAATAATCTTTGCAACAACAATATTTTGTATTTTTAAAAATCACTGATGATAAACATTGGATTCCTTTTCCATAAGAAACGTTTTTAAGTAAAGCACCATTTCAGGAATTTTATTTGGTCCTTTTCTTTACTATTTACAAACAAATACAGTATTAACTTGATAGTGCTGAAATCGGAAGGATTATTAGTAATAATTTGTGGTTCCATATATGGACTTTACCTGTAGTTTTACAACTGATAAAACTGCTTATTAAAAAGAAGATGAAATTTTTAGTATTGCATTTATTCTAAGGTTGCATTGCCTATTTTTATCTTATTTACATATGTTTAAAAACAATATTTGGCCTCTTCAGAAGTCTGAGTTAATGTACTCCAAAGCCAATCTTGATCTTTACAAAATAATGTAGATTACTAATTTTTTTGCAGTTAGCTTTTGAATTTTGGTGGACCCTTTTGACTTGTCAATGCTTATAATAGTTTATACATTGTTGAAAATAATGTATACATTCAAATAGAAGTTTTAGATTTTAGACTTACTGGCTATTAGCTTTTTATGATTGTTGTTCCTAGGAATAATAAGGGAAGGAATCCCTCAAATTTTAGTGGTAGAGAGTTGTGATAGTTTTTCTTTAAATGTGTATTTCTTGGAGGAAGAAGTGTGTATTTCTTGACAATTTACCACTATCAGTCTGGTGTTGACAAGAAATCTAATAGTGATGATAAAGAACAATGTAAGCAGGCTGTGATATGTTAAATAAAAAGTGCCTGGCATTTTTTTTGGATAAGCACATCATCAGAATTCTTGACAATCAACAGCATTGAGACATGTTCAAATAAATTTTTCCAAGAAATCAGGATTCATAATGAATATTTTTTGTACTTTAGAAAACACTGTAAATGTTTTTAAAGTATTATTCCTGTGTTGGAGTAGTTCATAATGTTTTGAGGCTGAGTAAATTCCAGGATTATCCTATTCTGTGATTGTTGGAATATTTGAAATGTTGGTGTTTTCTTCATCGAGGTAGATGTGTCTGCTGGGGGGGGGTTCCTTTTTTTGTAAGGCTCTTCAGAGTGATCTAGAAGGAATTTCTTTTCTCTCAGATGAAATTAATCAAGTGATTAAGAATGATGCTAACAAGGCATTTGCAGCTGTGCCCATGTTTGCCTGTGTAGATTGTGAGAGTTTATTAATTAGCATTTGTAGAAAACATTTTTGAATTTTAAAATTTTTATTTAAATGCTATATAACAGATTTCTCACGTTTATTGTCTAGTATAGGTTGCTATTATGTTTTTCATTCCCAGTTGTCTTTTTAAAAAACATGAAAATGTTTAGGTTTCTCATCTGTTTGAGGATGAATCTGGGATTTTTTTAAGGTTTTATAATATTTTTCACTCACAATGAAACATGCTTATTCGTTTTGATTTATTGTCGTGTTTTTTGTGTGTGTGTGTGTGTTTTTTATTTCAGAGACAGGGTCTCACTCTGTCACCCATGCTGGAATGCAGTGGCATGACTGTCACTCACAGCAACCTCAGACACCTGGGCTCAAGTGATCCTCCTACCTCAGCCTCCCGAGTAGCTAGGACTGCAAGCTGCACTGCCATGCCCGGCTAATTTTCAAATTTTTTGTAGACACAAGGTGTTGCTATGTTGCCGAGGCTGGTCTGGAACTCCTGGCCTCTGCGTCCCAAACTGCTGGGATTACAGGTACTAGCCACCCCACCTGGCCTGTTTTAGTGTTTTCTTATCTCAGTTTTTATGAAACAAATATTTTAACATTTTATTGAATGTTAAATGTTAGTAATGTGTCAGAATGGGGCATTGTAGGTTCCCTGTGTATTCTTGAGAGGAACTGAGTAAAACATGTGCTTATCCTTAATG
Organism: Eulemur rufifrons; assembly: GCF_041146395.1. NCBI lineage: Eukaryota > Metazoa > Chordata > Mammalia > Primates > Lemuridae > Eulemur > Eulemur rufifrons. The sequence continues at coordinate 15,825,161 of NC_090995.1, forward strand.
CTTGCTTGCTAGTTAGGTGATAGCATTTTTTTTGATTTTTTTTCATACTTCCTGGAAAAACTTGGAATTTAGCATATTAAATATTGACTTGCTGCCTCAGTTCAAAGCTTAAGTATGCTTGACTCTTTCTGTAATACTACCAAATTATGAATGGACTAGAATTTCGTTGAGACTGCTCTGTGACTGCAGCCAGATGGGGTTTCTGAATTGAAATGCCAAAAAGACTTGGTAATAAATTGTGTTTATTGTCTTTATCTTGATACTATATAATACCTGTAAATGTATTTTAGTCAAAATTATGGTAACACACACTCACTCCTTTTCCTAGAATGCATTAGATAAGTCCGCATTAAATACAGGCGACTTTGAAAATGACTAAATGGTGAGCCCTGATATTTCTATTTTGTTGCTTGCCCGCTTAGAAACTCATGCTAAGATGTCTTATGACATCTTCCATGATCAAATTTTGTACTTGTACTCAAACATAAAATGACTTTTGTTTTATTTGACTTAATAATTTGCTTTCACTTTTTGCTTAGTAAAGCAAAAATGAATTTTTACTACATCTAGCATTGGGTATATTTTATACCTTACATGTAGTGGGAATTTATGAGTATCTGTGGAACTAGTATGTTCAGTGGATGGGACTTGGTAAGGTTAAGCAGAAAACAGTTTTCACTGTGCCTTCAGACCCTCCATAGATTCAGTCTCTACCTCTGCATGAGCTCTTAGTAAGATCAGATAGCTTTTCCAGTAACTTTCAGGTAATAAAAACTCTTGTGGTCACTTGTCATTCGTAATCTTATTTTAGTCATTAGAAGGTGCAGTTCAGTATAATCAGTGTTGAGACTCTCACTCAATTCTGAACTTTTCTTTGGTTCCCACTGTTTCAGACCTAGAAGCCTGCTTTGGAGGAAGATTCCTACTTGATTTCTCTTGTTACTTTGCCAGATTCTCTTCAGTATGACATCCTCGCCTGCTCAGGGTCCAGCTCCGTGCGGAAAAGGGATCGAGGGGAAAGGTATGGTTTATTTTAGCTGATCTGATTGTGATCTGGCATTTTTGCCTTCTGAGTTGGACAGGTTGTTCAAAGCTGACGCCCTAGGACTGCTGGAAATAGTTTTCTTGAGAATTCTATGTCTGGGACCCCCAGCTACAATTCCTGTGAAATAATTCTCTATCTTTAATTTCGCTTCCCAGCTTTCCTCATCTGCGGGCCCACTTTGCCCAGGGTGACGTTGTGCTTTAGTGTTTAAGGTAGTTCTATAACATTTTAGCCAGAACTGCCCATACTTTACTAAGGATATTTCATTTGGCATAATTCCACTGGGGCCTCCACATCCTCTATTTCCAACTTCTGTCAGATACAGTAGACCCTCCGTGTCTGTGGGTTCCACATGTGAGGATTCAACCAACTGTGGATCAAAAACACTGAACCCTGTCTCTAAAACAAAATACAAATTTAAAAACTACAGTATAACAGCTACTTACATGGCATTTACATATAAGTAATCTAGAGATGCTTTAAAGTCTATGGATATGTATAGGTTATATGCAAATACCTACCCATTTTATATCTGGTACTTGAGCATCTGGGGATTTTGGTATGGTGGGGTTCCATGAACCAAACCCCCGTGGGACAACTGTAACCCCCCTTGACAGCACTTCTGTCTGTTTGGGACCTGCAGTCCATTGCTTCTGCCACCTCTGTACTGTCCCCCTTCCTGCACATCCTTACTTGAATATTTTCCCTGCCTTGAATCCATGGTCCACTATTATAATCTCTCCCTTTCATGCGCCCTCAGTTCCATGTAGGGCGCTCCTCCATTGCACTCCCCTGGCCAGTCCTCCACCCCACACCGTTTACATGCAGTTCTCCGTCCGGTTCAGCCTGCACCCGGGCAGTAGACCGTGCTCTGAGGAAAACACAGCCATGCTGACCCGGGTCTCCCGTTCTGTGCCTGACCGCTGACCTCAGGAAGGCCCTTTGTGTTGCTGACAGTGGTGTAATCCCAGGACATTTCCCTGGTTGAATCACTTTAGCATTCCCCTAAAGGACTATTTTCACCTCTCTCCTCAAACCTCTACCCTTTTCTCCATTTTCATCTGATAATGTGTTTCCCGTGTGTGAAAAATGAAAGCGATCAGAAAGCGTTTCCATGTCCCTCAGGCCTCTGCCCATGCTCTTTGCATTTCCTGCTGTTCTTCACCCCGGTCTGCACGGCTGCCCTGGGTTCTCTCCCTTCCTCCTGTCAAGGACACTGCGTTGCTTCCGTGTCCATCCCCTCGAGCATGCCAACGAGATGCGTCAGTGTGCTGTTTTTACCGGATCTTTCCTGTCAGCATATAGCTATATATGCAGCATATAGATACTGATATCTCCCATCTTTAAAAAACTTTGTTCAACACCACATCTTTCTTTAGTTACTACTCTCCAGAAAAGTTGATATTTGTGGTCTTCAGTACTCCCTCTCTCTCTTGGATCCACTACAGTGAGGTTTTTTTTCTCTTCCATTCTACCATAGCAGCTCATTTTTGATGTTACTAGTGACCTCTTTGGTGAATTCTAATGTCAGTGAATATAGCAGCAGTAGCAGCATTTGATGTGGTCGATAATGTTCTCTTCTTTGAAACCTTCTTCTCTTTGCATCTGGGATATTACTGTTTATTTTCAGTTTCTTTTGCTGGTTCCTTTTCATCACTCCAACTTCTAAAAAAATGAGGCAGTGTTCCAGGGATATACGTTTAGACCTCTTCTGTATTTATATTTAGTCCCTTGTGATCTCATCTTATCTAGCTAGAATTATATATTTCTAACTAAAAATTTTGTCTTTGGTCTGAATTTCTTTCCTAATCTCCAGACTTGCATGTTCATCTGCGTTCTCAACATTTTCAGCTAGATGTCTAATTTAACTAGATATCTAGATCCCAAATTTAACATGTCACAACTGAAAACTCGTCGCCTCCTTCTTCTCTCCCACCCCCTCCAATAATTGTTTCCATTCCATTCTTCCTCATCTTTTAAATGTCCACTCCCTCTTTCAGTTTCTCTGGCCCCAAACCACATAGGCATCTTGACTCCTTTCCTTCTGATACTCCCACATCTAACTCAAGTAATTATCACGAAAGTACATTCTTTATATACTTTAAATGCTGCCTTAACTATAAATGGAACCACAACTTGCTGCCACCGCTGTAAGCAACCATAATCTCTTGCTTGTGTTATTTTCATAGTCACTAGTCTCCCCACTGCTTCTGTACTTTTCTATTCTCAACCCAGCAACCAGGGTGATCCTTTTAACGTGAAAGTCTGGTTATTTCACTCCTGTGTTCAAACCATTCAGTGGCTTTTTATGTCCTTGAGAGTAAAAGCCAGAATATTTACTGTGCGAATAAGAGCCTCCTTTGATCTGTACCTCCTGCCTCTCTGGTTTTGTGTCCTACACAATCAGGTTTCTCCTTGGCTTCCTCTACTCTGGCCCCCAGGCATCCTCCAGGCGCAGTCTTGCTTTCCTGCCCTCAGGGATAGAGCATTGTTTTATTCACTGCAGAGTCCCCAGGACCGAGGCTGGCTCCTGATGGGCACTCACAGTTCCTGAATGAAGGGCTGCTTGTCTTGTTACTCCTGATTCTGGTTACAGCCTATATGCATGTTTCTATAACAAAAGTATTTGAACTTCACCTAAAACCGTATAGTCCTGTAAGAATTAAGTAGAAACAAAGAAAAGGAGAAATTACTGAGAAAGCCTAATGGTATTCTTAGCAGTTTTTATTTTTTTTTGTAGAAACCTCCAATAGAAGTCTCATAGTTTTAGGGAGGGATTTTCAGTGTACAAGAATGTATTGGTATGCCTGTCCTCTAGGTACCGTGCCGCCTATTTAGTCCCCCTTTAAAAAAGGAGAGGAATATAAGTACATTTATTGTTTTGCACGGTAAACTAGCAGCTAGCTACAATAATCACAAGTTTATTTGAGTAGTATTAAATGCATATACTTATTTGTGCTCTTAAATGAAAAAAAAAAAAGAGAAATGCTTGTACAGACTTAAATGCATAGTCTAAAAATGCAGTTTTATACTCTGATTTCTCTTCAGATCATATAAATCTTTCACCTTTTAAAAATGCAGTTTAACTGATATTTAGTTGGGAAATGAGAGTGCAAGGGGAATTAATGATATGCAGATTTTTAGTATTTCATTCTGCTGAGACGAGATTTTTTTTTCTTTTAACCTTTTTTCCCTGAGCTGTGGGTCTCCTTTCCTGTTGGTTGATTAAAAAAAAAAAATCTTTTAGATAAATTGTTGAAATGAGTAGCTTAGTACTTCCGGAATGAATAAATAATTTTATGTGCAAGTATAAATTCTCCTTAAAGCAGTCTACACAGTTTCCTTTTTTTTGTGTAATATGCAAAAATTTGTCTTTGTTGACTTGTGGGACTTTTATGTGGCCCTAATGTGGACTTGGTTTTCACGGCTATAGGGAGTGTGGGTGTGTATGTGTGTGTGTATTTCTTTACAGTTTTTGTGACATGAACATGTAATTTAGACTGATGTGCTGATATTTTACTTTAACTCCTAAGCACTAATTTGAACAAAAATCAGATTTGGTATTATATTTTTCTTTCACGTTAAAATAAACATGACCTTTATAATTCTTAAAAAGTCTATTTACATACCAAATAAAATGATTTTGGATGATACACTAGAAGTGTTTGCCTATGGTTTTGAAATGGTCCTAGCCTGAACAACATAGTGAATCTATTTTATAGACTAATTAGGTCATCTTCATTAGAATTCCACATTGACGTACTTAAATTCATATGTTAGCATTTCACGTACGAAGTAACCATCTTGGGTTAATAAGATCCTTATTTCTGAGCTGGTGTGTAGTCCTACCACTAAGTTTATTTCAGCTATAGTCACAGTTTTTTTGGTGTTGTTTTTTTTTTTTAAAGAGACATGGTTTTGCTCTATTGCCCAGGCTGGAGTGTCGTGGTGTGATCATAACTCCTGGGATTGCTGTGGCTAGCTGCTAGTTTACCATGCAAAACAATAAATGTACTTATATTCTTCTCCTTTTTTAAGGGGGGACTAAATAGGCGGCACGGTACCAAGAGGACAGGCATACCAATTTTTGTACACTGAAAATCCCTCCCTAAATCTATGAGACTTCTATTGGAGGTTTTTACATTGGCAATCTCCTGCCATTGCTTCTTGAGTAGCTGGGACCACAGGCGTGTACCACCGTGCCCAGCTGAGCAGAATTTTTTTTAGAGATGGGGTCTTGCTGTGTTGCCCAGGCTGGTCTCGAATTCCTGGGCTCAGGAGATCTTCTTGCCTCAGACGACCTCTCAGACATTCTCACCTTTGCTCATTAGGCTGTATGCAAGTTAGTCTGTTCACTTTTTCAAACATGCCATGCTTGGTCTTGCCTTAGGACTTTTACACTAGTCCTTTCCTTTGTCCGAATGGTCTTTCCCAGATCTTGCGCCTGGCCCCTTAACTTTAAGGTCTCAGCTTAAATATCACCTAACTCACCACGCAGTTTAAAATAGCTTCCCCATTACTGGAGAGCCGCGGAGCCGGCCGAGACACAGGTGACGGTGAGTGCAGCGCCGGCCCCGCGCCTCGCCCTCTCGGGCCCTTGGGCGGCGGCCTGAAGCCCCGAACCGCGGTCCCCGAGGGCTGCGGGCTGAGCCTGCGGCTCCGTTTCCAGGTTCGGGCGAGGTCCCTTCCCCGAGGACCCGCCCTTTGGGCTTCGTCCCTTCCCTCTGAGGAAGGGACCCGAGCTCAGCTCGGAATTCAGGCAGGCGGGCGACCGAGGCGCCGACCCCCCGCCGCGGTAAAGCGGAAACGCAGACCCCTCCCCCCACTTGGCGGGTCTGGCGGTCGCGAGGGTGGCGCGAGGGGCGGGCGGGGACGGCCCGGGGTCTCCAGGTGAGGGTTGGCGGGGCGGGGACCCGGCTCCGGAGCCGGACTGTCGCCCGAGGCGCCCGGCGCGTCCCGCCCGCGGTCCCGCAGCGGAGCTCGCTGGGCTGGAGCGGAAGTCTCGGCCGCCTCCTCGGAGGAGGAGCGCGGGCGACTCTCACAGGTGGTTTCACCGGCTGTGGCTGCTGGTTGGGATTTGGGTCCCGGGTGTGGTCGGTAGCGGCTCGCTGATGCCGCTTTAACGGCTGAAAAAGCGCCCCAATCCACTGACTTCATGCGTGCAAGAAACGGTGTTGAGATTCCTTATTACCTTGCCATTCTTTTAAATGATAAGGCTTCGTAGAGGAATTCGGTGGTGGTGTGCAGTTTGCAAACGCAAACGTTAAAGGGCTTGGAATACAGTAGAGGCTCATTAAAATATTTGTTGAACGAATGAATCTGGAAACATCAGACAAAGCTGGTCTCACATCTAGTAAAATTTAGGCACGTACCCTTTTGACTAAGATTAAGGAAAAAACGTTGGCAAAAAACATGTAGTTTTGTTTACATGCTTGTTTTGGATTTTTACCCAATCTGTGCCTACTTTGGAACCATCAGTTGTTACTCTCAGTACTACTAACATAGAAAGTAAGTTTGAAATGTGAATTTTTTATTTTGAGGAAAGTTGGTATACATTATCTATTTCTTAAAAGCAGGCTTTATTTCTCATTTTTTTAAAAAAATAATGGAGAACATAAAGAGTCGCTGGGATTGTATTTTGAGACCCAGCTTTATTTTTCATTGTGAATAAAGTTGTTTATGTGCTTTTGAGGGACTGCTATGGTCTTGAGTTTCTTTTCCAAGGGAGAACTCTAAATTGAAGGAGGAAAAAAAACTAATGTTGCACTAATACAATTAAACATTACCATTTACTCAACAGATATTCGTTAAACATCTATTATGTGCTGAGATCTGTGTTGAGTGGTGTTTCTGGGGACGAACAAAACTCACAATAATCCTTTTTTAAGACGAGCATAAAGTTCTTTCTTATAATCGATGTTGCAAGAGGAGACTATCTTCAACCCCTAGTGTCTGCTTTAAGTTGGGAAAGGTGGCAGGTGAACTGCAGGAACTGTAAATTCATAACAGTCTATTTAAAAGTTAATAAGTAACTTAAGAGGGCTAAGATTATTGGGTTACACTTTCATATTGTCAGTTTAGTAAAAATCTATCTACGTTTTAAAAAGAAGTGAGGAAGAGATTTAACAAACTGGTGTTTTTATTATCTCTCTCTTACAAGAAGATTTTAGTACAGTGTATTTAGTGAAAGGTGATGTACTTCTGGTTCTCTGTTCTGTAAATCTTTGCAACATTTTCTATTTTTAAAAATCACTGATGATAAACATTGGATTTCTTTTCCATAAGAAACGTTTTTAAGTAAAGCACCATTTCAGGAATTTTATTTGGTCCTTTTCTTTACTATTTACAAACAAATACAGTATTAACTTGATAGTGCTGAAATTAGAAGGTTTATTAGTAATAATTTGTGGTTCCATATATGGACTTTACCTGCAGTTTTTACAACTGATAAAACTGCTTATTAAAAAGAAGATGAAACTTTTAGTATTGCATTTATTCTAAGGTTGCATTGCCTATTTTTACCTTATTTGTATACGTTTAAAAACAATATTTGGCCTCTTCAGAAGTCTGAGTTAATGTACTCCAAAGCCAATCTTGATCTTTACAAAATAATGTAGATTACTAATTTTTTTGCAGTTAGCTTTTGAATTTTGGTGGACCCTTTTGACTTGTCAATGCTTATAATAGTTTATACATTGTTGAAAATAATGTATTCATTCAAATAGAAGTTTCAGATTTTAGACTTACTGGCTATTAGCTTTTTATGATTGTTGTTCCTAGGAATAATAAGGGAAGAAATCCCTCAAATTTTAGTGGTAGAGAGTTGTGATGGTTTTTCTTTAAACGTGTATTTCTTGGAGGAAGAAATGCGTATTTCTTGACAATTTACCACTATCAGTCTGGTGTTGACAAGAAATCTAATAGCGATGATAAAGAACAATGTAAGCAGGCTGTGATATGTTAAATAAAAAGTGCCTGGCATTTTTTTTGGATAAGCACATCATCAGAATTCTTGACAATCAACAGCATTGAGACATGTTCAAATAAATTTTTCCAAGAAATCAGGATTCATAATGAATATTTTTTGTACTTTAGAAAACACTGTAAATGTTTTTAAAGTATTATTCCTGTGTTGGAGTAGTTCATAATGTTTTGAGGCTGAGTAAATTCCAGGATTATCCTATTTTGTAATTGTTGGAATATTTGAAATGTTGGTGCTTTCTTCATCGAGGTAGATGTGTCTGCTGGGGAGGGGGGTTCATTTTTTTGTAAGACCCTTCAGAGTGATCTAGAAGGAATTTCTTTTCTCTCAGATGAAATTAATCAAGTGATTAAGAATGATGCTAACAAGGCATTTGCAGCAGTGCCCATGTTTGTGTAGATTGTGAGAGTTTATTAGCATTTGTAGAAAACATTTTTGAATTTTAAAATTTTTATTTAAATGCTATATAACAAATTTCTCACGTTTATTGTCTAGTATAGGTTGCTATTACGTTTTTAATTCCCAGTTGTCTTTTTAAAAAACATGAAAATGTTTAGGTTTCTCATCTGTTTTAGGATGAATCTGGGATTTTTTTAAGGTTTTATAAGATTTTTCACTCACAATGAAACATGCTTATTGGTTTTGATTTATTGTAGTTTTTTTTTTTTTTTTTTTTTAATTTTAGACACAGGGTCTCACTCTGTCACCCATGCTGGAATGCAGTGGCATGACTATCACTCACTGCAACCTCAGACACCTGGGCTCAAGCAGTGCTCCTACCTCAGCCTCCCGAGTAGCTGGGACTGCAAGCTGCACTGCCATGCCCGGCTAATTTTCAAATTTTTTGTAGACACAAGGTGTTGCTATGTTGCTGAGGCTGGTCTGGAACTCCTAACCTCTGCATCCCAAACTGCTGGGATTACAGGTACTAGCCACCCCACCTGGCCTGTTTTAGTGTTTTGTTATCTCAGTTTTTATGAAACAAATATTTTAACATTTTATTGAATGTTAAATGTTAGTAATGTTTTAGGTCTGTGTCAGAATGGGGCATTGTAGGTTCCCTGTGTATTCTTGAGAGGAACTGAGTAAAACATGTGCTTATCCTTAATGCTTGCTTGCTAGTTAGGTGATAGCATTTTTTCTGATTTTTTTTCATACTTCCTGGAAAAACTTGGAATTTAGCATATTAAATATTGACTTGCTGCCTCAGTTCAAAGCTGTTTATGGCTCATTTGGCAGAAGAACCCAACCTGAACCGACATGAGGGTATTTATGGCTTTTATTCATCTCATTTAGTGTGAGTATTTACAGATTTTTGCTTCAAAATATTAATGAGTTCAGTTATGGGTTAGTGCCTTAGACACTGCTCTGGATGTTACATAATATATGATATATACCATATTACTTTTGTAAAATCTGAAAAATTCATGTCTTAGTCTGTTTTGCCTGTCTGTAACAGAATACCACAGACTGGGTAGTTTATAATGAATCAGAAGTTTATTGGCTCACAGTTCTGGAGGATAGGAAGTCCAAGATCGAGAGGCTGGTATCTCGCTGGGCAGAGAAAGTGAGGCAGTGGGGGAACTCGCCCCTTTATAATGGACCCTTCCTGATGGACGCACTCTCAGTGCAGGGCCAGCATGAATCCGTCCCTGAGGGCTGATCCTTAGTCCCAGTACTGTTGCATTGGATATTGAGTTTCTAACACATGCTTTTTGGAGGATACATTCAAGCTATAGCAATTTTAAATTCTGAAAAAACCCTTGCCTCAAGAAGTACGGATTGTGAATTTGGGTTACTCCATCTTGTATCCAGTGTTACCTACTGCGATATATATTAATCTTATTCTTTTGCTTTGGCGTTGGTCTATTCTTTTCTTTCAGTGTTTTCAAATTTTTTCTTTGGTGAACTTAAATTTTCTAGGAATAGTTTCCTCTGTTATTTGGCTCTTTGAGCCCTTATAATATTGACTTCTTTTATCTTTAATTCTGGGAAAGTTACCCTCATTATTTCTTGAAATGCTTTATTTCTTCCCTCCTTCTGAAACTCCGATTATCTGGATATTGTCTCTTTTTCATGCTCAATATTTCTACTTGTTTCTTTTTCGTTGTCTCTTGTTTTTGTTTCGTAGTGCTTACATCTCTCATTGACTTCTCAGGGCTGTATTCTTGGATCCTCCATTCCAATAATTCTGCTTCAGATGGCATAAATTGTTTAGTGTGTTGTCTTTCTTTTACAGTAGTTTTATGCTCCACATGTATCTGTTTGTCTATGTCCCTTGGGGGGGGGGGGTATTAGTTACTTACTCTAATGTGCATTGGAATTTGTGTCAGTCCAGGTGAGTTTAAGGAGAGGAAGGGCCTGAGTCTCCGGTCAGCCAGCCGCCTGGCACCGCTGAAGTGCTGTTGAGTCTCCTCTTGGCTGATGCTGCATCAGGCAACTTCTGATGAGGGTTTGCTTCTTGCACTCTCAGAATGAGTAATATCGGGAAGAGTCAGTGTCCTTAGATCATAACTCCCTCTCGGCTCCGTACCCCTGGCCCTTGCTGCGGGAGCCCGAGTAGGGGCAGGAAGGGTGAGCGCCAAGCGGCTGTACCTGTTTCCACAGCTTTCCCCCACAGGGCTTCTGTGCTGTCTGCATTTTATCTTGCTGCCAAAGACATCTAGGCTGTTGCTGCTAATTTCTGTGGTAAAGGGACAATCAAGGAGGGGCAAGGGCAGAATTCAAAAAAGCTTTTAGCTAATCTGTCTTTTAACTCTGACCTCTGCTGCCCTTTGCTTCTGGTCACCAGTTTCCTCTCAGATAAGTTCAGTACAGCTTCTGGTATCTCCAGCAGTTTCTGTTTCTTTTTGTTGCTGCTGCTATTACTGTTCCTGGAATCTGGATTTACTTCTATGTTTTTTCCTTCCCAGGGTTGATTCTGTTGGGACCAGAAGCCTGTGACAGTTTGCAATCTTGATAGGAATTGGATGACCTCATTTGGGCCAATAAGGATAGTTACACAAAGATTTCCTCAAAAACATGAAAATCTTTAGTTAAAAAGTGTATACAAACTAAATGAAAATAATCATGTACGGGTTCCTGTTATCTATTGCCATATAACAAACTATCTTAGAACTTAGTGGTTTTAATGAGCAATTCTTTTATTAATAATTTATTTCTCATTTTTGAAGGTCAGGAATTTGAGCAGGTATTGGTACTTCTTCTTTTATTTATTTATTTATTTATTTTTGAGGCAGAGTCTCACTCTATTGCCCAGGCTAGAGTGCCATGGCATCAACCTAGCTCACAGCAACCTCAGACTCCTGGGCTTAAGCAATCCTCCTGCCTCACCTCCCGAGTATACGAGACTGCAGGCATGCACCACCATGCCCGGCTAATTTTTCTATTTTTTTCTAGAGACAGGGTTCCACTCATGCTCAGGCTGGTCTTGAACTTCTGAGTGCAAGCAATCCTCTTGCCTTAGCCTTCCAAAGTGCTAGGTTTATAGGCATGAGCCACAGCGCCCAGTCTCATATTCTTTTAGTAAACTTGTAAAATTTTATTATGTAAGTTTGCGTATTTCTTGTTAGATTTGTTCTAGGTATTTTATGGATTTTTTTTTCCTATTTGAAGTCCTATTTTTATATTTTCCTAACTGATTAGTATATAGGAACCTAATAATTTTTATATGCTAATTTTTAATCCAAACACCATACTGAACTCTTGAATTAGTTTTTTAAATTTTATTTTTGTTATTATTATCATTTTCTTTTTTCTGATGGGATTTTGCTGTGTTGCCCAGGCTGGTCTTCAAACACCTGGATGCAGGTGATCCTCCGTCCTCAGCCTCCCTAGTAGCTGGGACTACAGGCGTGCACTGCTGGGCCTGGTTTTCAGTTAGTTTGATAGTTGAAATGCTTATTATCTTCCAAATATCTCCACATAGTGGCATTTTTTAGTTGTTTTCTGATATTTAAACTGTTTATCCTTTTGGAATCTTAACTGAATTAACTAAGACCTCTAGTATAATGTTGAATAGTGCTAGTGTTGGCTGAATATCCCTGCTTATCCTGACTTTTTATAATCGACCATGTTATCAAAGATTACATTTTCAACAGTGTTTTAAAAGATTGTGGAAGACTTGAGTCCTATTGCCATATTAAGTATGCCTTGTAATTTTTTGTTGAACATGATGATATACTGGGTAAAAGGAGCCATGGTAAATACACATTTGTTGTGAGGTTTTATGTTTATCTGGTTGGGGTTTAGGCCGTTTTACTATTTACTTTTACTATTTACTATTTACTAGCTTTAGGTGTTGGAGGATAAAGTTTCCTCTTGTGCCCTTATATTTGTCCTCTCTTGTCTTTGAGTTTGAGACTAATAAGGCGCTTGTTTCTTTTGTCATCCTGTTATGTGGGAGCCCTGTAGGTGTGTGACAAGGTGTGGGGGGAGGGGAGACATTAGATAGTGCTGTGGTTAGTTCTCAGGTTTTCAGTGAGTCTGTGCCCCTGGCTGTGACCTACACAAAAGTGCTTCTCAGTTTTGTTTTGTTTCTACCCCCAAGTGAGACAAAAAGGCTGGAGCAGACTGGAGTGGGATATTTATTTCCCTTCCCCCAACTAGGTTAGTTTTTGGTAAAACCCGGTTGGTTAGGCTCTGGTGAAAGTTTCTCTCGAGGGCCAGCCTTACTAGGAGAACAGAATGCTCTGGTGTGTTGCACCATGGCTGCCTTCCCCTCCCTTTGCTGAGGCACAGGAGACTTTCTCTGACCTTCACTGTGGGAACCTGGTAGGACGCTTCCTGGAGGTGAAACCCACAGACGTGTGGGGGCCTGCCTAAGACCAGGCACCCCTGGCGTCCTTAACTCTTAAACTTGTCTACGCTGAGCATCCAGCGAGTCATAAATTACAGTTTAGATTTTCCTGCCCTGGTACTGGGTCCTGCAGAGTTTCTGCTTGTGGATTTCTGTTCTGGCTGAGTTGTGGTTCTCTGTGTCTGCCTGCCTGTCTCTCTCGTTTGGGGAGCAGCAGTTTTCTGTGTACCCTCATTTCTCCAGTGGATCTGAGATGTTGGGTTTTCCATTTGTTCAGCCTTTTTCTTGTTCTGTGGTTGGGAATGATACTTCTAAGCTCCTTACAGATCGGAAATCAGAAGTCAAATTGCCATATTTTTTCAAGATTGATTGATTGATTGCCAGTATTCACATAAAGTGACTTCTATTCAGGCATGTTATAAAGATATACTTATCAATAGCTAAAGTAGAAAGGCACAGATTAGAAATTTAAGTAGCAGGAACATAAAGCCTTAGAGGTGCAAGAATGAAACATCAGAAATACATTTTCTGCTGAGGATTTGCAACTTGATTTTTTTGCATACAATATTTAACATGTCAGCATTGTGTTATTCTTTAATAAATACATGTTTATGTGAAATATTCCACAGAAACTCCGTGGACATCTGATTTCTTAACCTTTTTGGCCTGCAGGGCCTGTGGTCATCATAGTGAGATAATACCTTGCTTGTTGGCATCAGGAAACAGATTTAAAGAAAGCATTAATAATTTTATGTCTCTTTACATTCTGCAAAAATATCCTTAATGTTCTACTGGACAGTAGCAAGACTGCCTTATCTGAAAGCTGCTTGGTCGTCTCTAAAATTATCTTTCTAAAGTATTTACTGAAATAAAGTGCTGCGTGCCAGTTCTCCCACTTGTTCTTTTATCACCCCTGCTCTTGCACATTCCATGTGTGAAAAAGGAACAACCCAATATTGGGAAGAAAATAGAATGCATTTTTCTCAGTAGTAGCGTAAGAATCATTTTTTCTCTTCCTACTCCTTCATTTTAACACAGTACAATACAGAGTATAATAAGGTCCCAATGTTTTGAGCCATGGTAATCTGAAACTTTTTAACTGACTGTAAGTGCTGGAGTTGCTGTTGCCAGATACAGCAAAGGTTATGGATTTTAAATTGGGTGGTGGCTGCCTTGCAATTTAGTTTGAAACAAAAGAGAAAGATCTGTTAGCTGTTTACAGAACTGTAGTGGATTCTTTACCCACTTACTGTTGTGCATCACAGTGCTGGTGAACTTGTAAGGTGAGCTTAAAAACAATGAACACTGATTTACAGGGGAAAAAAACGCCACTTTTCTGTTTATATTATCTGCCTTCCCATCTAATGTTTTCCCACATGGCACTGATATTTTGTGATACTGTTTGTCTCTGAAATGTATCATTTTAGACATATATGCAGTTACCAGGCATCTGTACAATTAGTAACACTCTGGTATTTCTATAATGAGCCAGGCACTGACGAAATAATAATAAAACAGACATCATTTCTACCCTCGTGGCTCTCACTCTAGTGGAGAAGATATTTACTGTACAAATGTGTATGTGATATCAGGGGATGATAACTGCTCTGTGGAAAAAGAAGATAGAGAATGACAAAAGCATCCATGTAACCAAAACATCTGTACCCCTGTAGTATTCTGAAATGAAATAAAAACAAGGAAGATAGAGAATCATGTGGGAGAAATTGAGATGTTAATTTAAACAGGGTGTTCAGGGAAGGCATCAGTGAGGTGAAACACAGGCAAGGGTTTAAGGGCATCAGCCACAAAGCTGCGGAGGGTGGAGCGTTTTCATCAGGGATTAGGAAGTGCCAAGCTGTGTGTGCGAGAGGAACACTGAAGGCAGAGTGGCTGCGAGCCGCGGGGCCAGGGGTGGGAGTGAGGCCAGAGAGGTGACCAAAGGCAGTTCATGTTTGGCCTTCCAGGTCATGGAACGTCTTTGGTTTTTATTCTTTTTATCATTGAATGGTTTTGACTAAAAATGAAGAGGAAGGACATGCAGTCTTTCTAGTGGTTGGCTCACCATGCGTCCGACTGAGAACCAGCACTGACTGGCCACGCTGGCCACTCTGGCCACGCGAGCCACCTTGCTCCTTCCGCACACTCCCCCGGGACCCCTCAGCTGTCTGGAGTGGAGTGTAGATCACGTTCTGCAATAAGGTTGTTTATTCTTGGTGGTGGCTTTTCTTTCTGCCATTTATTGTTCTGCTATACAGTTTTAACCTATAATAATGGGGTGTGCAAATGTGTGCTGGTGCCGGTGGAGGACCTGCCGTGGTGAAGCAAAGGAACTGCACTGTGCTCACTGTGTGGACAGTTCGAGTTTTCTTCAGGGGAAGTGACTGAGGAAACGGAGGGGGACAGATCAGTAGAGAGCTGGGGTTGCTGTAAGACCATTAGACATTCTGGAAACATCAGAGCCACTAGTGCAGCCCAAGGGGATTAACCAACAATTCTATGACAGGTGGCCAGAGACACTCTAACTGGGGCGTTCCCTGATTTCAGGGATTTGTGTAAAGCAGAGGAGCGACTGGTCAGTGCGCTGTGTCTCCGTAGCGCTGTGCTGAAGGCGCCTCAGACGGCGCAGGCTCGCTCAGCACCTCCACTTTCGGGAACCACGTTCCACACCCTAAGTGAGGCGTGAGTGTAATAGGAATGTCTTTTTTTCTTTTTCTGAAAGCACAAATGTGCATGTTCTAGATTTGTTTAATTTCACACAAAACCATATTCTATAACCAGTCATCTCAAAACAAATAAATGAGTTCACTTAATAAAAATAGAAAATTACGGGAGGCTGAGGCATAGGATCGCTTAAGCCGAGGAGTCTGAGATTGCTGTGAGCTAAGCTGACGCCGCGGCACTCACTCTAGCCTGGGCAACAAAGTGAGACTATGTCTCAACAAAAAAAAAAAAAAAGAAAAGAAAAGAAAATTATCAGTTGAGAAATGAAAAAGAACCATACTTTCTAGAAAGGCATCTTAGAGGACCGATTGAAATGTTTTACCTGTACTGTTAAACCTAGAAGTTCCAAAGGCCATTTAATATACTGGAACTGTCTCTGCTGCCTCAGGAGTGGCCACCGTGTTTTGTTGCAGACGGTCACTTTGGGGTGTAGCAGATGGTATTCCTTGTGGATTACACCTCTGCAGCTCCTTTAACATAACTGTGAAGAAAGTTCAAATTTGGCCATATGTACTTGAAAACAAACTGGAAAGTCTCTTGGCAAAGCAGTGGAGCAGACAGGTTTTGGTGTGCCCACCCTGTTGTTTGTGTCCTTAACCAGCTCGGAACTGTCCGTTGGTGATCTAATGTCCACAGCATTCAGTGTGAGTTCAATATGGGGAAGGGGGTAAGAAGTTAGTAGAAAGCCATTTATTTTTTGAAATCATAATGTCTTTGTAGGTTTCTAAGTGTCAGGAGAAATTTTGCTTTAATGCTTTTCTTAAATTGATCTTTATTCAGTTCAGATTGGAGTTTTTAAACTACATACCTCAAAATGAAGCAAGTCTTCTTTTTGTTTGTTTTGTTTTGAGACAATCTCACTCTGTTCCCCGGGCTAGAGTGCCGTGGCATCAGCCTAGCTCACAGCAACCTCCAACTCCTGGACTCACGCGATCCTCCTGCCTCAGTCTCCCGGGTAGCTGGGACTACAGGCATGTGCCACCATGCCCGGCTAATTTTTTCTATTTTTAGTTGTTTGGCTAATTTCTTTCTATTTTAAGTAGAGATGGGGTCTCGCTCTTGCTCAGGCTGGTCTCGAACTCCTGAGCTCAAGCAGTCCTCCCGCCTGGGCCTCCCAGAGTGCTAGGATTACAGGAGTGAGCCACCGCGCCCGGCCAAAGCGAGTCATTTCTTAGCAAACATGAGGTTGTTGCAGTTTTTAGTTACTTAAAATATGACAACAGAT
This sequence comes from Eulemur rufifrons, assembly GCF_041146395.1. Lineage (NCBI taxonomy): Eukaryota > Metazoa > Chordata > Mammalia > Primates > Lemuridae > Eulemur > Eulemur rufifrons. The sequence continues at coordinate 15,841,932 of NC_090995.1, forward strand.
AATCAATAATATTTAAAAGAAAAGATTTAATTCCTTTTGAAACTGATTTATACAAAAAAAATAAAACTTATGTAATGATGCACACCAATAAACAGGTATAAGCCACCACCCAACATAGATGTCCTAGTGGTGGACAGTTGAGTAGTTTCTAGTTTTTAACGTTTTTTCTGTTACAAACTATGCTGTAAATTTTTGTACATATATCTTAGTACCCCCCGACTTTTAGTATCCTTGTTTCTCTAACATATATCTAGAAGTAGAATTCTCAGTTGTGAGGTGTGGGCATGACCAATTGTACAAGATAGTGCCACATGATTTTCCAAAGTGATAATTGCTCCCACGTCACTGTGTGTAAGTTCCGCTTTCACATCTTCATCAATGCTTGATTTTTTCCGACATTTAAATTTTTGCTAATCTGATGGGTAAAATGGGATTTCATGGACTTGTTCTTTTCTGATTGCTAAGAGGTTAGGCATTTCTTCATGTGCTCAATTGCTTGGTATGGTTTCTTCTGTGAAATCATGCTTGTTCATGTCTTTTGCACATTTTTCTGTTTTTTCATAAGCCTCCCTTTATGTTCTTTTTTTTTTTTTTTTTTTGAGACAGAGTCTCACTCTGTTGCCTGGGCTAGAGTGAGTGCCATGGCGTCAGCCTAGCTCACAGCAACCTCAAACTCCTGAGCTCAAGTGATCCTCCTGTCTCAGCCTCCCGAGTAGCTGGGACTACAGGCATGCGCCACCATGCCCGGCTAATTTTTTCTATATATATTTTTAGCTGTCCATATAATTTCTTTCTATTTTTAGTAGAGATGGGGGTCTCGCTCTTGCTCAGGCTGGTCTCGAACTCCTGAGCTCAAACGATCCGCCCACCTCGGCCTCCCAGAGTGCTAGGATTACAGGCGTGAGCCACCGCGCCCGGCCTTCCCTTTATGTTCTGAAAACAAATTCTTTGTTGGTTATATGTGTTAAAACATACTTACCTAACATCTTCTCGGCGTATGTTTTTGTGTTTAAGAATGGTTTCTTACATTCCGTAGTAAAGATTTCATCCAGATTTACTTGTAAAAGTTGAAAAATCTTGCCTTTTACATAGAAGCCTGGAATTGATTTTTGAAGAAGGGATTTAATTGCATTTATTTTCTATATGGAGAACCCTCTGTTCCACAACTACTTACTGAGTAGCCTTTCCTGTCACCACTGGTGTGCAGTATATAATAGTGTATCAGGCTCCCATACATGATGCGTTCGATTATAAATTGTATTAGCCCACTGGTTCTTCATCGTGCCAACTCCACAGTATCTTCTGCAGTTTGCTTTACAGTGTCCTGATACCTGGGAAGGCAGGTCCCTTTCTTTTTGTTCTTCTTTTGTAATGTTTTGGCCATTCTTAAAATTTGTATGGCCACTCTGTATAAATATTTATACAGAATATAAATATTTTTTCTATTTATATTTATATATTATATTTACACAGAATGGCCATATGAATTTTCAAATTAGTTTGTTAAGTTTTCCAAAAGCCCTGTTGGACTTTGGATTAGACTTGCACTAAATCTATAGATACGAGTATTCCTATTTATGAAGCTAGTGTATGTCTTCATTGTTTAGTTATTTCCATAAAGGCTTTTAAAAAACTTTGTGCTAATGAAAACTTTTAAACATATTCAAAAGTAGACAGTAGTATCATGAGCCCCATGTATCCATCTCTCAGCTTCAACAATTTCAATTCTTATCTTTACTTTATTCTATCCACTCTGTTCCTTTCCTCTATAATTTTGAAGGCAAATCTGAGGCATATCAGTTTATCCATAATTATTTCAATATGTATCCCTAAAAAAGACTTAACCACAATACCATTATGATATAAAAAATTGATAATTTAAGAGGGTTTACACATAAATGTACATATGATAATTATGAAACAAATGTATTGTGAAGCAATTATTACTCAAGGTAAGAAATAGGACATTGTCAGCACCCCAGAAGCCTCCTGTGTCCTTTCCAATTACATATGTTCCTGTTCCAACATCTGGTGTAATTGCTATCCTGATTTTTATGGTAATTACTTCCTTCCTTGATTTTTACCATCTATGTATGTATCCCTAAACAATACAGTTTAGCTTGCCTATTTTGACTTTAAATGGAGTCATAACTGGAGGTGATCCTTTGTGTTTTCTTCTTTAATTCAATATTATATTTATTTATAAGGTTGATCCATATTCATGTAGGCAGCTAAATTTCATGTTCATTTTTCTTTATTGTTTTGTTGTATGGCTGTACCATAATAGATTTATCCATTATAGTTTTTTTATAATCTGGGTTGATACCCAATGCGACCATTAAGAACATTGCTCTTTTATGCATTTGTGTGTGTGTAGCCTGGTGAACATGTGCATCAGTATCCCTAGGGCTGTGGTCCCCCATGACCAGGTGGCAGAATAGCGCCCACCGCCACCCAGTCTGTGGGAAAAATTGTCTTCCATTAAACTTGGGAACTGGGGGGCTGCATGGCAGGAGATGAGCGACTTCATCATCTGTGTTTACAGCCATTCCTCATGGCTCCCCACACCCCCCCATCTGAAAAATTATCTTCCATGAACCCGTCTCTGGTGCCAAAAAGGGTTGGGGACCCCTGCTCTAGGGTATATACCTAGGAGTGAAATTATTGGCTCTAAAGTCTAAAGAGTTCACCTTGACCATGCAAGAGCAAATTGTTTCAAAGTTGATGTTATTCTTTGACATTCTCACCAGCAGTTTGAGTGTTCCATTATTTCGTATCTTCAGACTTTAAAATCTTTAGCAATTGGGGAAGAATGTAGTAGTGGTTCTTTAAGTTTAGCCTTGTATTGTCTTACATTTTAATATGAGAGCGAATAGGCTGGTCTGAAGGTAGTCAGTTATCTCGATTGTTCACAGTCAGTTATAGACTGAACGCCTTGTTCTGCTCTTTCCCTTCTTCTCACTACTGCACTTGTCTTAAAAAAAAAAAAAGAAAAAGAAAAACCAAAAGAGAGAGTGAACAGTAAGCCAACAGTAAGCCTTGTTTGACTAATACCTTGTGAACCTCAAGATTATACACACAAATTAGAGATTTCTTAAACTAAAATTCTCCAGTTGAAGTCTTCCACACTTTTGTTCATATTCCATTTATATTATAACATAAAATCAGTTCTTTCAAGGTATAGAAAAAGGCACATTTAGATAAATTGAAGCAGATTAATTTAAGACATTATATACTATAACATCTTTTGTTTTTATGTTTATTTTCCAGTATGGTTAGGCATGAATTAATTTGGCACATTCTCCTTATTCTGTTCCTAGTAACTCTTGTAGAAATAACATAGTAGCCACCAGGCATCTTTGTCACTCTATATACTAATCATTATTACAGCTTAGTTTTTTAAAAGATGAAAAATAAAAATGGAAGTTCTTGGTGGCTCACGCCTGTAATCCTAGCACTCTGGGAGGCCGAGGCAGGCAGATTATTTGAACTCAGGAGTTGGAGACCAGCCTGAGCAAGAGCGAGACCCCATCTCTACTAAAAATAGAAAGAAATTATATGGACAGCTAAAAAATATATATATGGAAAAAATTAGCCAGGCATGGTGGCACATGCCTGTAGTCCCAGCTACTTGGGAGGCTCAGGCAGGAGGATCGCTTGAGCCCAGGAGTTTGAGGTTGCTGTGAGCTAGGCTGATGCCACGGCACTCTAGCCCAGGCAACAGAGAGAGACTCTGTCTCAAAAAAAAGAAAAAAAAGAAAAAGGAAGTTCTAGTATTTTCCTCTAACTTCCCAGTAGATCATTTTGATCCTCCCTCAGGCGAGCATATCCCACATTGCAAACCATCGATGACAGAAGTCAGAAGTTTAGGGCGCCCAGCCCCAAATCTTTAATTTTATGGCTTAAGTAAATTATAATTTTTAGAGACTCCGACATCCTTCTTTTCACTCAACTAGCTTACTTTATAGCTTACTTTAATTAGGAGGAACATAATGGTGTATTTAAGCCTAATGAACAGATATCAGCAGTATATGTTGAGTAGGGTAAGCATATAGTTTATCACCAAATCACTAGACTTTTGAGGATGAAAGAGGGTAATAGTAATGTTAATCATTCACCACAGCAATAGGTATAAATCTGGACTATCCTGGGCAAATCCATGATATATGGCCACCATCATGTTGCATGAGTGTAGTTAAAACTAATATGTTGCACCTTCATGTCATGAGGCAGAATAAAGTAATGTTCCATTTATTTTAGGTAGAGCAAAGTTTTAATTTCTCCTTTGTTGAAATGATGAAAATAGTTTTTAAATGCCTCTCATAAGTTTTCTCATTCTGTCTTGTTCCACCAAGGGAATCTTGGTCAGATGACAATCAGGAAAGATGGTTTAATCTATATAAAAACACCCTGCAAATTATAAAGTGTTATAGTAACATAAGTTACATTCCATTATCAGGCCAGGCGGCAATGGAATAGGAAAGCTGAAGTTTATTTCTGCTTTTCTGACTTTGGTCTTAACTTTAAGGTTTCATTATTTGAGTGGTCTTAGGTAATCCCCCAAGATGGATTCCCAAGTCCAAAGTGAAATACTTGATTAATATATGCTCCTTTCTACTAACATGAATGATAAAAAGTAAATTGTTTTAACAAATTCTTCTATTGTTAAATTCATTTTTAAAAAAACTCAGTTATCCACAAAGAATTAACAGATTCATAACTAGATTTTCATGTACTTAAATTTCTTACATATTAATACTTTGCTTAAACAATTTATACAGTTAGTACCATATGATAATTCTTAAGGGCTTTATTTTCATTGCAATCGTACCAATGGTATAACCTGCTTATTTAGGAAAAATAAATTATTTTTAAAAGTACAAGATGTAGATGTAACAATTTTTATAATCATACTTTTGGCTATAAAACAATATCTGTTTTAAGTTGGGATTATGTTTTAGTCCCTGTCTCATTAAATTAACTAGTTATGCATGAAAGCCAGTATAGTGTAGTATAGTATTTCTAAATTTCAGCTATTCATGGACCATCTTCACAATTTACCATAGCCCTATGTTACCTGTAATGTTATTCTGTATTTTTCTTTAAATGATTCTCCTTTTCACAAAAATTTAAGTGTGAAGAATAATTCACTCTTACATATAAAAAAGAAATATTACTTCCCATAAATAAAAGATATACATAAGCATATGCTGAATTAAATACATAACTGTTAAAGGTTAATGTTATTAATATTTATATATACCTCCCAAAGTTATCTCAAGTACTTCTAGTGTGTATCTGCCACACTTTCCAAAATACTAGTGTTAGCACATAGTGACTATACACAGACTGGATTCAAATCCTAATTCTTGTTAACTGTGACTTGGCGCAATGAGTTTCTTAGATTCCGTTTTCTCATCTGTGAAGTCAGGTTGATGGTTTTACTCTCATAGCCTTCGTTATTATAAGGGCTAAATAATGCCAGTGAAGAGTGCCTGTCACATAGTAAGCGCGCAATAATTGCTAGTCCTTATTATTGTTTTTATTATCTTAATCCTCAGATATCTTTGTTATTTGAAAGTAGTCATCCTAAACAAAATACATCACCCAAGAAAGACGGTTTAAAAAATGGTGATATAAATGTAGACTTTGATTAACTGAAAGTTGATGATAAAAGTTAGTATAAAAATTATTATCTTTCATAGTTGCCAGAAAACAGTCAAGGTTTAAAATATCTCTAGTGTTTATTCATTAAATCAAAATAAGTATTTTTAATTGACTACAATGGCATCATTCTGATTGTGAATGTTAAGTATGTTCTTATTTTTGCTTGACTTGTCTTTAAAGTCACCTGATATATCCAATAATGCTGAATAATAATATGGACTTTTATTCTTCTGCTTCATGTTTCCAATTTGAAAACTTTCTTTCTTGTGTCTAATTGTATCTCTGTAAATTGTGTACATTTTTTTTAGTTTTCTCCTCTGTGAAAAGAGATTATGGTCATTCCAAAAGATCATTAATTTTAATGATATAAAGAGCTGCAGCACTACTTAGTCCTTTTAAAGAAGTTTTCTCTTATTCTGTATATAAAGATAATGTCTTTTTTTACAATAAATAACAAATGAAAAATCAGAAAGGTAACAGTTTTAATAAACTGGGAATCAGTATTAATTAAAGGGAAACTAGGAAGCAGATCACTCAAACTGAAAAGAACTTTTTATTCCGGGACTGCTGAAATCCATTCTCACAAAAGCTTTATGCTTGGTTCTCTTATTTTGCTTAATATTCATCTTTAGATTTGTATATAAAACAAGTAATTATCATAGTGATTCATCATGCTTTTTAGATAACTTTTCAGAGGGTTAAACATTGTAGGTAATTCATAGCTCATTGTTTTCAATTTATGAGACTGTAGAAATTACCAAGAAATAAGTGAAGACTGGTTTGATGCTAAAGAAAACCTGACAGGAGGTGACTTCTCAGGAAGGCAAGAAAATCAAATAGAACAAGATAGATGGAATCTGAAGTTTACACTAGGTAGGTTGGTTTAACCATTTACTGAGGAATCCTAACCTATTTGTAAAATAATACTTAACCTGCTTCTGTGTTGTGTTGGGTGCCTGAGCTGTTTTAATATTTTATTCCTGTTTGCGGCTTTTCTTTATACAAAATGAGAAATTGGCCAGTTGGAGGTCAACTTTTTAAAGAGCAGAAAATTGCTAAAAGCTTAAACCCAAGATTTGGTTAGCAAGTAGATAAGCTGCATTCTTTTCCACTGAGCCCTAACTGGACACTTTCCAGGTGCGGTTACCTGGTGAACAAAACCAACTTCTCAGTTTTCCTCAGGTAACCAGTACTAATCTATCAAATCAGTATTAGTGATGGAAACTATTTGCTTTCCCTCACTTTAATAATTTCATCTATTTCAGGAATATTTTCAACTTTAGATAGTCCCTAAATGCTTATAATAGTTAGAATAATCACAGGCACTAGAGAAAATTCTATCATTTCTTGTGATAGTTATGCTACCTCTCTTTATTTTTATCTGTATGTTTCTGTGGGTTTTTAAATTTTCCATATTAGCGATGGTTTTATTTTTTCTGCTTGTATAAATAATGGCTTACTAAGATTTTTAAATAAAATATGAAAATATAAGAAGATTAAAATTACCTGAAGTTTCTCCAACCTTCAGTAACCACTATGAATATTTTAGTGAGCATTTCAATGCATTTCTCTATGCATATATTAATACATATACACAACTTAAAATATTACATCATCTGATTTAATTGTAACTGTTTTTTTTCTTTCCTTGCATTATTTTCCACCATATCACTTGTCGCAATACTGTGTGTTTTGCTTACTTGATACTTGATTGATTACTGGGTTCATTGCCTTCCCACCCTTACATACTAGCTCAGCAAGATCAGGGATTTTTGTTCACTGCCAAGTACAGTGTGCAGCCCATAGAGTATCCAGTAGATATTTTGTATTGAATTAGGGAAGGGTTAGGTGATAGATGTAATGTATACCTTCTGACTCCTTCAGTGTACTATATCTCTTTACTACTTTTTCACTGCAATATAAAAATGTAAAGCTAGGTAGTTTCACTGTTTTCTCTGTAGAATACATTTATAATCCAAAGAGATTAACAAATTAAATGAAGTAAGTTAATGAAGAAGGTTAGGCATTAATTACCTAAAGATGAAAGACTCTGCCTGAATTCTAGCACTAATACTTAACAGATTTGTGACCTAAACTGCTATGACCTCAGTATCATCATCTGTAAAATGGAAATAATAATAGCTCCCTGACGGGGTGGTTGGGAGAATCATGTGAGGTGATGTGTATATAAAGTGCTTAGCATGTTGCCTGGAGCAGAGCATTCAATAAGTGCTAGGCTACTCCTGTTACTATTATTACTTAATGAACACAATAAAATTTACAAATCTCCCATTGTTATTTAAAAATTATTAAAACATAAGTAAAAGTACTCATGGATTCATTCAACAATATTTGTGTACTCCCTCTGTGCCAGGTATAGGATTTGCTAGTAATTCAACTCTCAGTTTAGTGAATCTTTGATTTCAGACCACGTTCCCTTCATAATATTGACTATGAGATGACAGTCTAAGAATTTTGAATTTTTTTTGTCAAGCAAGAAAAAAAATTATCTATAATCCTAGTATTTTTGGTTTCCAAAATCATGCTGTCTAACTCAAGTAACTTGTCTGTTTTTTTCTTATGTGCTCTTAACATTATCACAAGCTATATAATACCTGCTGTTGATATTTGTCTGATTAAAATGTTTTCTTGGTACATTATTTCCCCAACAAAGGTGTAAGGTTTCTTTGAAGTAGCTGGTGCCAGAGAAAGAAAGACGAACAGAATTGAAAAGGGGAAAGCAACGAGGCTTTATTAGGGCCCTCCTGGGCGAAGTTTGCGGGCCCCGTGAGAGAGAGATCCGAGAAGTTTGAGTGGGTTTTTATATGTCCTTAGGGTTGGGGGATGGGAGCTTCTTTGGCCAGGAGATGTCGGCGCCAGGAGTAAGGAATTTCTTTGTTTAAGTTTTGGGGCGGTACCGAGGGACAGGAGGAGCCGCCTTTTTTTTCATTAGGGAAGGGAGGGGTGCCTGCCACCAGCCTTACATTCCTGCCTTTTAGTGATAATAGGGCGTCGTGGTCTTTCTGGCTACTTCCTGCTTTTGAGGGGCGTAGTGGGGGCTATGGGCTGGAGTCGGCTGGTGGAGGGTGACTGGAAGAGGAGAGTAGGGGGAAAGAAGCATCTGGTTTACTGCTACTCTGGATAATTCCTGCAGGCGGCGTTGGAGAAACTGAGCCAGAGAAGTCGGTTTTCTCTGCAGGGAAGTTAGTGATGTGGACGACGTGGTTTCCAGGGATAGCTGTAGGCGATCTGTAAAGTCTTGGGCAGGAATAACACTGTGGCCCAGGGCGCCTCCTGCAAGCCCTGAGGCTGCGATGGAGGAGACCAAGTTGAGACCTATCATGACAGGCAAGAAGATGGCTCGTTTTGAGCGGGGTCCCGGGAGAAGCCACCCAAATTCAGACTCACTATATAGAGTTAATTGAGGGATGACCATGATAGGGAAACAAGGACCCGGGGTGGACGTATTGACGTAGCGGGTAAGTGTTCCGTTGCACCAGAAGAACTGTCCCGGAGCAGAAGAGGTGGTCATGGTCACAGGATGGTTAGTGAGACAGCGTCCATGAAGTTGTATGTTGGGGTCAGTGAGGGTGGTGAGAAAGCGTATGTGATCCGCATAAGGTGGCCTGTGGGCTCAGGTTCCCATAGGGGAACGAGTGAGTGGAGTGGAGCATGAGGGACCCGATGAGGGAGTCTTTTAAGGGTAAGAAAAGTTTAGGAGAACAGTGGCCAGTAGGGAGTCACTGAAGGGAGGCACAGAGGAAACAGTGGGAGACATTACAGATTATTTTAGAGGAGTTTTAAGAAGGTGAGGGTATGTTGAATAATGTTTAGCCAGGAGGTAAGAGGGGGATGTCTAGGGTGGCAGGAAAGTTGTCCTGCTAGAGTTTGTTCTGCTTCCAGCATATTGATAGATATTTGAACCTGTGTCTGGTGGGCCAGGACATATTCACGGCTGACGTGAATAGTCGCTGAAGGGTAATAGTCGTGTATTTTTCAGTATACTTTTCCTGTGACTTTAATTTTCCAATGCTGGTCTCAAGGGTCGAGGATATCTGTGTGAGAGATATCTGAGTCGGTCTCCGGAGGCTGAGGTAGGTATCTGTCTGCGTGGGCCCAGAGAAGTTGTCTGAGGAGGGAGAGATATGGGAGATGGGAGGCCAAAGGTGGGGGCCGGGCTGGAAGATGGTGGCTAATGAGAAAAGGCCGGCCGTACATGAGTTCGAAAGGGCTAAGGTAGGTAGGATGTCGAGGGGCTGCCCTGATCCGGGTGAGAGCTAAGGGCAAAAGGTCAAGCTATGCTTGGCAGGTCTCAATAATGAGTTTGGTGAGGTGGTCTTTGATTAGTCTGTTAGCCCTTTTAACCTTTCCTGAGGACTGAGGCCTGCAGGGAACGTGAAGTTTTCACTCGACATCGAGAGCCTCACAGACCTGATGAACAACCTTAGAAACAAAAGCAGGGCCATTGTCAGACTGAATGGAGGAAGGAAGGCCGAAGCGTGGGATAATTTCAGTAAGGAGAGCGGAGGCAACAACAGCAGCAGGTTCATTGGCAGTGGGAAAGGCTTTAACCCACCCCGTAAAGGTATCTACCAGTGTTAAAAGATATTTGAAACGCCTGTGAGGTGGCATATGGGTGAAATCTACCTGCCAGTCTTGCCCAGGGAGGTGACCACGCATCTGGTGGGTGCATACAGGGGGTTTGAAGCCCCTTGAGGGTTAACAGAGGCACAGATGTCACAGTTTGAGCAAACAGTTTTGATGAGAGAATACAGGGCAGGGTGTGAAAATAGAGGCTGTAAGAGGTGGAAGAGGCCCTTAGTGCCCATATGAGGTGAAGAGTGGACCTGGCCAATGAGTTTTAGGGCCCGTGCCTTAGGGAGCGCCAGCTTGCCGTCCTTAGGAAGGACCCACCCTTCAGTGGTGGTTGATCCCCCTTGGGCGAGAAGGCTGTCAGGCTCCTCTGGAGTGTAGCGAGGCTGGAGGGAAGGAATGGAAAGGAAAAGAAGAGGAGCCGGACTAGGATGTTTTTGGGATGTTAGACTATGGGCAACAGTATTAGCATAGTTGTTTCCCTTAGCGACGGGGGACCCGTCCGTCTGGTGTCCCTTGCAGTGTATGATGGCTAATTGGGTGGGTAACTGAAGGGCCTCGAGGAGACGGGAGATAAGGGTGGTGTTAATAACAGGGGAGCCCTTGGTGGAGAGAAAGCCCTGTGCTCTCCATATGGCAGCATGGCAGTGAGCTATCATAAACACATACTTGGAGTGTATGTACGTATTTACAATCTTGCCTTTGGCTAGGTGTAAGGCTCGGGTGAGAGCAATGAGTTCTGCCTTTTGGGAGGTGGTGCCCTCCGGAAGTCGGGAGGCTTCTATTACCTGAGAGGCAGAGACAATGGCATAGGCCGCCCGGTGTTTGCCATCCTGACCTGTGACAGAGCTGCCATCAACAAAGAAAGTTAACTCTGCTGTAGGAAGTGGCTTGTCTGACAGATCAGGTCTACGGGTAGTGGAGACTTCAACCATTTCTGAGCAGGAGTGTGAGGACAGGGTAAACAGGGAATGGGGAGCAGAGTAGCAGGGTTTAGAGTCGGGGACTGTGATAAAGTAATGGTGGGATTTTCAATAAACAAGAGATGGAATTCCTGTAGTCTAGACAGGGTGAGGAGGGCTAAAGAGCGGTGAGTTAGAAGGTCCTGTAAACAGTGGGTGGAGAAGACATATAAGTTCTGTCCCAGGGAGAGTTTCAGGGCCTCCCTGGTGAGAGTAGCGGCTGCGGCTAAGGCACGGAGACAGGGCGGCCAGCCACGGACCGTGGTGTCCAGCTGTTTGGATAAGTAGGCCACTGGGGTGGACATGGGAGTAGGTCCCAGAGGTTGGGTGAGGACTCCGAGGGCCAGGCCCTGGCGCTCATCCGTGTAGAGCTTAAAGGGTTTTTCAGGATGAGGGAGTCTTAGAGGGGGTGCTTGTAAGAGAGAGTCTCAAAGTTTTAGGAATGCGCGAGAGACAGCCTGAGGGTTTAAGAGAGGGCCAGCAGAGGCATCACGTGCTGCCTCATAGAGGGGTTTGGCAAGGAGAGAAAAGTTGGGGATCCAGTGTCGGAAGAATCCAACAAACCCAAGGAAGGATAGAATTTGTTCTGCAGTGGTGGGAGGCTGGAGGTCGCAAAGAGCCTGCTGGCGATCAACAGTGAGATGACGGGAAGTGGGGGTGAGACTAAGTCCAAGGTAAGCGACAGTAGGCTTAGACAGCTGAACTTTGGAGGGGGACACCCGGTAGCCCTTAGGGGCAAGGAAGTTGAGTAGAGAGGCAGTGTGTGTGCGGCTGTCAGAGTATGAGGGGCTGCAGAGTAATAAATCGTCCACATATTGGAGGACAGTGCTCGGCTGTAAGGGGTATTGAAGAAGATCTTGGGCGAGAGCCTGACCAAAGAGGTGGGGGCTGTCCCTGAACCCCTGGGGCAGGACAGTCCAAGTGAGTTGTCGAGACATGTTCATGTCGGGATCTTCCCATGTAAAGGCAAAGAGATTGTAGCTGGCTGGGTCTAAAGGAATGGTGATGAAAGCATCCTTGAGGTCCAGGACAGAAAAATGGGTGGTGGAGGGTGGAATATGAGAGAGTAAAGTGTAGGGATTAGGCACCACAGGGTGTATGGGGACAACTGCCTCGTTAATGAGTCTGAGGTCCTGGACTAGCCGGTAGGAGCCATTTGGCTTTCTTACCGGGAGAATGGGTGTGTTATAGGGAGAGTCAGTTGGAATCAAAAGTTTCTCACGCAAAAGACGTTCTGTGATGGGTTTTAGACCTCTGCAGTGGGTTGGTGAAATAGGAAACTGTGGCCGGGAAGGGAAGGATGAGGGGTCTTTGAGTCGAATGAGGAGGGGGGTGTGGTGTGTGGCCACCACTGGGGTGGAGGTGTCCCAAACCTGGGGGTCTACGAGTTCTGGTGGGAGGAGGTATGTAGGACTCGGTAAAGCGGGAGAGGCTGTGGGCGGAGCTGAGGAATCTGGAGAGAGAGAGAGAAGGAGGGCGGAAGTTCCAGAGGAAAAGTGGAGGATGGTGCCCAGCTTGGTTAATAAGTCCCTTCCCAAAAGTGGAGTGGGACAGGAGGGCATGATAAGGAAGGAATGGGTGATGGGACGGTCATCTATTAGACAAGTTAGGGGACCGGTGGTGGGGGGTCGAGAGGGATTGCCGTCAATACCCACGACCGACACCTGGGAAGGATAGGTAGGGCCTGAAAAGGAAGGCAGGACAGAGTAGGTAGCCCCCGTGTCAACCATAAAGGACACCGCCTTACCCGCTACCTTGATTGTTACCCTGGGCTTGGCGAGGGTGGTTGGGGGTCACCGAGTCGGGGTCTCTTCAGTCTTCGGCAGCCAGACCCCAAGCTGCCATCGGCAGGTCTAGGGATGGAAGGACTCACCCTCTGGACTTCTGTCCCAAGGGGCAGTCACTTTTCCAGTGTCCCTCTTGACCACAGCCGGGCAAGGCGTGGGTGGAAGTGGCTGCCGGCACCACTTGGCCCAGTGGCCTTCCTTACTGCACTTGAAGCAGGTGCCTGGCGGAGCGCGGCTGCTCACTTTAGACGAGGTCGATGGCTTCTCGGGTCTCCCCGGCCTCAGGGCTGCAAACAAGGCTTGGGCCTGCAGGTGTGCCTTTTGGTGGACACGGGCCTCCCTTTGGGCCTCTGCCTGTTCATCTCGGGAATTGAAGACTTTAAATGCCATATTCACCAGGTCTCGGATAGGGGTCTGAGGGCGCTCCTCTGCCTTTTTTGTGTTTCTTTGTGATGTCAGGGGAGGACTGAGGAATAAAGTGAGTTGTAAAGACAGTAGACCCTGCGGGGGAGGTAGGCTCTAGACGGGTATATTGGATAAGGGCGTCTGTAAGGCGGCTGAGAAAGGCCGCAGGGTTTTGTCTGCCTGTTGAGTGATCTCCCTGAGTTTAGGCACTTTTCAATCTGAGAAGGGTCAGAAAGGGAGAAGGGAGCATGTACGCGTACAAGCCCTTCGGCGCCTGCCACCTCCCATAAGGGACAGAGGAGGGGCTGGTCCGAGGGTTTGCGTGGGAGCGAGTGTGCCGGCTGACGGGAGGCTGACGGGAGACTGACGGGAGACATCGGCAGAGCGGCTGGGAGATGCGGGAGGATGGGCGGGCGCCTGTGGGTGTGGTGGGGGTCGAGTGGGGGGAGGGCTGAGGGAGCCGGGTGGATCGGAGAAAGCAGAAGGGGCGTCTGAAGGGACGTCCGGGGGAGAGTTAGAGGGAGAAGAGGCGGAGGGGGGTGGGGGACCCAGCACAAGGAGGACCTGTGTGGGGTGGCAGGTCAGACAGAGAGGACGGGAGCGCCAACAGAAAAAGGCTTGGACATATGGGATCTCCGACTATTTGCCATTCCTGTGACAAAAGTTATTAAGGTCTTGCAGAATATTGAAACTGAAAGTCCCATTTTCAGGCCACTGGGAGTCATTGTCCAACTTATACATTGGCCAGGCAGTGTTGCAGTAAAGAATGAGGCACTTGGGCCGGATGCCTAAATCCAGGGCCTTCAGATTGGCCAGCAGACACCCCAGGGGCGTCTCGTGGGGAATTTTGGTCACCCATGTCACCTCAACCCGGATGGGGAAACAGCCAGGAACAGTATCCTGGCTACGGAGGCAGCAAAAGCCTGGGGGGACGTCTCCGCCCAAGACTAGTGTGCCGGCACGGAAAGGGGTGAGAGGAATCCAGGCGTCCCCGAATAGCCTCAGCCCCCAGAAGGGGGAGCCTCCAACGTGGGCCCACGGTTTAGAGGGAACAGTATCCCGGAAGGAACAGAGGCTTCTGGGGGGTCCGGGTTGGGATAACACGGGGTGACTCACCCAGGCCGAGGTCGTCAATCAGGGACTGGAAGGCAGTCAGCGGAGGTCCCGGTCCAGGAAGTGAGAGTTCTCGGAAGGGGGTGGTGCAGCCAAAGGCCCCTCCCGGGTTTCGGCACCAAATGTAAGGTTTCTTTGAAGTAGCCGGCGCCAGAGAAAGAGAGACGAACAGAATTGAAAAGGGGAAAGCAACGAGGCTTTATTAGGGCGCTCCCGGGGCCCGTGAGAGAGAGACCCGAGAAGTCGCGTGGCACAGAAGTTTGAGTGGGTTTTTATATGTCCTTAGGGTTGGGGGATGGGAGCTTCTTTGGCCAGGAGACTTCGGCTCCAGGAGTAAGGAATTTGTTTAAGTTTTGGGGCGGGTACCGAGGGACAGGAGGAGCCGCCTCTTTTTTCATTAGGGAAGGGAGGGGTGCCTGCCACCAGCCTTACAAAAGGAATGTGTGTAAAGAGGTCTCTGAAACCACTAGCTGGAGCCAGCACTAACACTAAGGAGTTAAGATCCTGTGTACATCCAGTGTTCTCATAGCACTTCTCTGAACCGGGGACAAATGACAGACTTTTTTAGTCGTGACGTACAGTCAGCCCGTGGGTTCTGTATTCATGGATTCAACCAACTTTCTTGTCATTATTTCCTAAACAACGCAGCATAACAACTATTTACATAGAATTTACATTGCGTTAGGTATTATGAGTAATCTAGAGGTAATTTAAGGTGTATAGGAGGATGTGTGTGGATTATATGCAAATACTATGCCATTTTATATAAGGGATTTGAGCATCCTCAGATCTTGGTATCCGCAGGGAGTCCTAGAACCAGTCCCCCAGGGATACCAAAGGACAGCTGTAACTGATTACTCCGTTTAGATGTAATTTATTCATTTGAGCTATGAGAGACTTAATATCAACTAATCCATACCCATTTATTTTTCAAGATGATATGATTAAGGCCCAGAAATCTTAACACAGTACTCCAGGCTTTTGGTCTTCAGTCTGGTCATGCTGATATTTGTTGATAACTTTATGATAAGCTTTGTGATAGTAAAAAAGAAACCATGAAATATGTAGCAAGTTTTCATTTTCTCTTAAACATCTCAATACAATGATGATCATTTCTGTGGTATATTCTGTTTTTCTACAAGCAGAAATGTATGCTGAACCCTTACGAAGAGATAAAGGTTATTTGGTACATGTTGGTGGTCTCTGCCCTTCAGTATCTGAGGTATGCCAAGATTTCTTTTTGAACTTCATATTATTTCTCTTTTTTTAGGCTGATTGAAGGTCTCATTTCCAGAAATACCTAGTTTCTGAAATTTCAATTTATGATTCTTGTACTAACTACAGGTGTGTTTCCCAAATTCAGTCCGATGTGCATTACTGTGTGCCTGCTGCTCACTAGAGGTTCTGTACCAGACATCAGCCACAGTGGGGATAAAGTCAAAGGCCATTCCCACAGGAGGGTCCCAGGCTAGTATAGGGGGCCGTGCAGACAAATAGTTGCAGTCATTATAGACAAATAGCTGCAGTCATTAGTTCGTGCTGTTCTTAATCAGATCTTTCTTGGATTATACTTTGTAGCTTGTTATTAGTGGTATAGAGCAGACTTACTGACTTTCGTGTACTTTATCTTGTTACGCACTGTTTCACAGGGAATGTAGAGAGCCTTAGTTAAGGAGAACGGGCTCCAGAAAGAGATAACTTTGGCTCAATTCCCAGGTCTGTCAGCAACTTGATGAATAAATTTGGGCAATTTACTTGACCTTTTTGTACCTCAGCCTCCTCTTTGTCTATAAAGTGAGGTCGATAGTACTGTCATAGCGATGTTGTGAAACTACTATGAGTTAAGTATGTAAAGCACTAGGAGTAAAGCCTGGCACATAGTAGATGCTCAGAAAATTGTATTCTATTATTTCTGAGTTTAATTACTTTTTAGATGACACTTTTATACTTTTTAGGTAGATAGCTACATCATCTGTATATAATCTCTTCCAATCTGTATGTTGCTACTTTCTATTTTGTGACATTTTTAGATCATTCAAATCTCAATGGTGATGGAATGGAAATACCTTTACTGTCTTCTGATAAAAAATGATGGCTGTTCATTTCAGATATGAAAATCTTTATCAATTAAGAGAGAATCCTGTTTGTAGTTGGGGTTGAAATTTGTTAAAAAATAGGTGTTTAATTTTATTTAATGGAGTCACCTAAGAGTATATGCTTTCTAAATTTTACTCATTAATGTGGTATTAATACATTTCATTAAAGTAGTATTATAATCCTAGTAGTATTTACCTGATGTGAAAGATTCTTTTAGTATCTTGTTGAATCCTTAAAACAAACTGTGGGGTTTTCTTTTCTTAAGTATTATACATACTGTGTGGAAATTTACAAAATACAATTAAATGCAAAAATACAAGGAGGTTATAAAAAATTATCCATTGTCCCATCATTTGAAAACAATCACTTTTCAGATTTGGTATGTATCCTTCCACTGACACTCTCTAGGTCTGGTGCTTTTATAGGAATAGCTCTTGCCTGACTTTTTTCTCAATTATATGGTTAAAATTCTGATTCGATGTTCCAACTTTTTTTTTTTTTTTTTGGTCTAAATATTTCCCCACAACAAGGCCATAAAGATATTCTCTTAAATATTCTGGCAAACGTTTTAAATTTTGACTTTCACATTGCAAGCCTTTGAGTCACCTGGAGGTTGTTTGAACATAGGAATTAATTTTAACTTTTTTAGTATAAATAGTCCCCAGATTGCTAATCTCTGTAACTTTATCATATATCAGCTTTGCAAATGTTTTACATTAAATTTTAATATAAAATTAATAGGAGATAATTAATGAGAAATGCTTAGTGTCTTTTATTTCTCATCTTTAATTTGGTTTTTATTTAGTTATCTTAAATAAACATTGTTCCTGATTTCAAGCTAAGTATATCAACCTTTTTTTTTTTTTTTTTTTTTTTCCAGACAGAGTCTCACTCTGTTGCCCAGGCTAGAGTGCCGTGGCATCAGCCTTGCTCACAGCAACCTCAGACTCCTGGGCTCAAGGGATCCTACTGCCTCAGCCTCCTGAGTAGCTGGGACTATAGCCACCCACCACCATGCTGGGCTAATTTTTTCTATATATATAATTTTAGCTGTCCATATGATTTCTTTCTGTTTTTAGTAGAGACGGGGTCTCACTCTTGCTCAGGCTGGTCTCGAACTCCTGACCTTGAGCGATCCACCCGCCTTGGCCTCCCAGGGTGCTAGGATCACAGATGTGAGCTACTACACCCGGCTTAATATATCAACCTTTATAAGAGCATTTATTATTGTGAAAACTATATTTGAGCCAGTGGTTACAAAATTAAGTTCGAGGTAATTAAAGTCAATGAAAAACCTTTTGGTTTTCTGCTTTTCTATTTTAGATATGCAACTCTTGCTTTCCAAAAAAAAAAAAAAAAACACAAAAAACGGTGATATAAAGATGGCTGTGAAGGAAATGAATGGTG
The DNA here is from genome assembly GCF_041146395.1 of Eulemur rufifrons. Lineage (NCBI taxonomy): Eukaryota > Metazoa > Chordata > Mammalia > Primates > Lemuridae > Eulemur > Eulemur rufifrons. Next base: position 15,859,963 of record NC_090995.1, read on the forward strand.
CCAAAAAGGTAGGGGACTGCTGCTTTCCAGTCTTTTCTTTTCTTCTTTATTCTTGAATAGTGCTACTCTGTAAGTAACTAATTATTATACTTTCATCACTTTTTATAGCTAATGTTATCTCATAATTATTAAAACCATAAATGTAGTCATTTTATTTTTTTATGGCCTCATCTGTACCTCACTGAGGTTTTAAACACGATGTGGAAAATGATGGAAGTTCGCTCTGCCTCCTGCTCATCCTGTGACTCTGGGAGAGCTACCTCACTCTCTGAGCTTTTTGTCTTAAAATGAGTGTAATAGTTCTTACCTGAAATATTTATAAGTTTAAATGAGCTTAATATGGAAAAATTCTTAGTACAGTGTACTGAGGATGTACTCAGTAAGTACAGCTATTATCGTCGCTATTACATACCAGTAATTTGGCTTTTTCTTGGAGAGCTCATTTTTTCTGTGGTTTCAACTATCACTTTAAACTATCACATTCCAATCTTTTCACTTATTTACTGAACAAAGAGTTATTACATACCAACTGTGTACATTATTCTAGGAACTGGGAAAGCAACAGTGAACAAAATAGACAAAAATCTGTGCTTTTATATGAAGCTTAAATCTAGTGGGAGAGATAATGGCAATAAGTAAAATGTAATATTCTAGTGTGACAGAGCTAATATTTTATGTATTTTGCCCTGACTTTTCATCTAGGATTTAAAGTCTGAGCCCTTCCTTTGTTGAATTTTTGCAGGATTTACAGTGGTTTTGCACCATTTATAGTCTATTTGCATGGTTATTGGTAACTAATTGATCATTTTAATTATATCTTTCACAAGTGAAGGAGGCTGCACTTTATATTACTAGTCCCCCTTCCCTTCATAACCAGTGATACAATTCTGGGCATGTAGTTTGTGTTCATTACATAAAGTATTTAGTAAATAAAATATAGAATATTTATAATTACTCTTCAGACCAACCTTTATCAGGTGGGTTGGTTATGTCCTGTCTTTGGAGGGTTGAGAAAATAGTTACACCATTTGCTCTGTTCTGGGGTTCAGAGGAAGAATCCCAGTTGAGGAAGGCTGATTTAGACACAGTCTCATAGACTTTATCATTACTATAAAAAATTATGTTGGGCATGTTTTCTTAATACATAGCCCTGAACACCGCTGAAGTAAATTTACTTGGTATAAATAATCTTAAAGTAAAAATTTCAGAGCAATTTATTTTATTTATAATTTTAAAATTTATTTTAATTGAATAAGCTGGATTATCACTATGTAATGGTTTTAAGAAAACTTTTAAAATGCTTATTTAGGGTGTCAAGAATTGTAAACAAATTGAACCTGCTACATTATTACCTGATGCACCTTTTAGATTCATACCTCCAAGTACATTGAACTTGCGTAGCTTCACCAAGATCATGAAGTGACTGGCTGAACTACATCCAGAAGTCAGCAGGTAAGAACTAAAATTATATTTTAATTGGTCTTAAGCTTTTTATGTAAAAGCATAGTTCCATTCAATAACTTAGCTGTAGTCAGATTGTGTTACTTTGGAAAAGACAAATGCTCATGTATGTTTCCACTTTGCATAGAGATCATATTATAGAAGCTCTTCAGGAAGTAAGAATAAATCCTAAAGGGTTTCTGAATGGCTTATCTGTTAATACTGTTGTGGAAATGACTTCATCCGTTCTGAAAAACTCTTGTTTTTGTTCCTAACTGGAAGCAGAGATCATACAACATATTCTTTTTTATTTAAATATTACTTTAAAATTTTAAGCTATTGATTTCTTTTTTCACATAAAATGAATATTAACTTAAAAATAATAAAATATAAAATTTAAAAACAAACATATTACTATTAATATAAAACCATTTACCCCAAAATTGCTTGGTTTAACATTCGTCATCTCACAGTTTGCAGATTAAGATTCAAGGCTGGCTTAGCTGGGTAGTTTGCATTCAGAGTCTTTCATGTTGCAGTAAAGAAGTTGGCCTGGACCGTAGTCATCCAGAGGCCACACTGAGCCTGGAGGGTCTCCTAAGACGGCTCATTCACATGGCTGTTGGCAAGAGGCCTCAATGCCTTACTGCATGGGCCTTTCCACAGGACTCCTTGAATCCCTTTACATTGTGGCAGCTGGCTTCCCCTGAGCAAGAGAGCAAGGGGGAAGCTGCTCTGACCCACCCTCAGGAATCACAATTGATCATTTTGCCACATTCTATTAGATGAAGGTCACTACATGCATCTCATACTCAAGGGGAGGGAAATTTAACCCCACCTCTTAAAGAAAGGCATATCAAAGAATTTGTTTATATATTTTAAAATGACCACCAGTGAACATATACAATACCTTTTTACAACATAGGAGAGACTTCTGTTTCCGGTAATAGGTGTGTAGATGACTGAAGCCAACTGTCCACTGAGAACAACTACAAAAGCTGAATAAATATTAAAAAAAAAAAAATCTGCTTGAAGGCACGGATGAGCTATCAAGATAATGATGAATTACTGGATAAGGGTACAAAGAGGGGTCTCAAAGTATGCCCAGTGTTTAGGGGTACTTTCCCCCAGTATTATTTGCAGAGGGGAAGCTAGGAGTGCATGGGCCATTTTGATAGCATCGAAGCCGGGGGCATGGGGTCTTGGTAAATTCTCAGCATGGAAGTTCGGACCCCAGTGGGCTGTACTTGAGGAGAACAAGTTTGAACCCTAGAAATACATGTTGCTCAGAAGGGCTGTAACTCAGCTTCAAAATTTAGTCCCTAAATCAGATTGAGATGATCTTGGGTCATGAGTTCTCCCCGGCACCTGGAAGAAATGAAAGTAAGACTTCTATGGAGGAAAAGAATATCATTTTAGGCCTCAAATTATTTATGCCAACAATTTTGTACTTGTTAGCTTATTTTATAAATAAGAACATACAATCAAAATCATGGCCAGTGGGCACAGTGGCTCACACCTGTAATCCCAGCACTTCAGGAAGCTGAGGCAGAAGGATCAGTTGAGGCCAGGAGTTTTGAGACCAGCATGGACAATGTAGACAGACTCCATCTCTACAAAAAATGAGGAAGACATCTCAAAAGCTCAGGGAAAGCTAGGCCTCCCACACCAGTTAGCCCAGCTGTGGCTGCAAAGGACAAGTTCTTCAAGGAAATGCAAAGTGCCACTCTAGTGAACACATGAATGACAAAAAAGCAAAACAGCTTTATTGCTGATACAGAGAAAGTTTGTGAGCTCTGGATAGATCACCCCAGCTACAACATTCCCTTCAGCCAAAACCTAATTTAGAGCAGGCTCCTCTCTTGAATTCCATGAAGACTGAGAGAGGTGAGGAAGCTGCAGAAGAAAAGGATGAAGCTAGAAGTTGGTGCATGAGGCTTAAGTAACGAAGCCATCTCCATAACATAAAAGTGCAAGGTGAAGGAGCAAGTGCTGATGGATAAGCTGTAGCAAGTTATCCATAACATCTAGCTAGGATAATTCATGAAGGGTGATACACTAAACAACAGATTTTTAATGTAGAACACATAGTCTTCTGTTAGGGGATACCATCTGAGACTTTCATAGCTGGAGAAGTCAATGCCTTGCTGCAAAGGACAGGCTGACTCTTGTGAGGAGCTACTACAACTGGTGACTTAAAATGGAAGCCTGTGCTCATTTACTGCTCTAGAGTTGAAGGGTCTCCAGCTATTTCTCTCTCTTCTTTTCTGGCTACTCTGAAACCTGCTAACTTTTCCTATTGATGTCCAGGTAACTCATCGTTTACGGTATCAACAATTGAGAGGCTACTTGGAGATCCTGATGCCAGTTACTGCTGAAAGGTGTGTGAAAATATTGCGGTTTTGCTCTTGTGACCCTCACTGCAGATACAGTTTACTTCCACTGATTCAGTGTCTATAGAGAGGTACACAGAAGGTGTTTCTAAACGCACTGTCATCTAATATTAACCGTACCATTAGGGACTCACAGTTGTCCTAGAAGTTGTGGTCAGAAGAGCTTAAATTGAAAGCTTCAGTTTTCCCTTGGTCTCGTCCATTTTTGTCCCACACTTTACAAGCTAGCCAGTTATGCATACATTATGCTGTTCTAACAAAGTTTGGGCCTAGGGAAAAAGTTTCTAAATTAGTAATTTCTCTGTAGTAATTTACTTTAAGATAAAAAGTGAATGATGGTTACAATCCAGAGAATCTCAAAACAGTCTTACTCTTTATAAATATTGCATGTACGCAAGTGTATACACACACACCCCCAAAATTGTTTTGAGACCATTTAGATTGTTTTCAAAGCAGCCTAATCTTGATCCTCATGCAAAAGCCACGTTACTGGCTTTGTATCGTTGTTTGAGGTGCTGAGGATTGGCGCTGAAAGTTTCCCCCCTCCCTCTCAGTCTACAGTCAGGTGATCTGATGTTGATGTGGGATTCAGAAAACTAACTGAAAACGAAGGCTTCAGAAGCAAAAATGTTCTGACCTTGCCTTGTGTGCCTGCCTCTTGTACCAATCCTTCCCTGAAGCCAGCCATAAAAACCAGCATCCCTGTACCCAAGTCATGGTGGCTCATGCCTTAATCCTAGCACTCTGGGAGGCTGAGATTGGCAGAGTGCTAGAGGTCAGGGGTTTGAGACCAGCCTGAGCAAGAGCAAGACCCTGGCTCTACTAAAAATAGAAAGAAATTAGCTGGACAACTAAAAATATATAGAAAAAATTAGCCGGGCATGGTGGCACATACCTGTAGTCCCAGCTACTCAGGAGGCTAAAGCAGCAGGTTTGCTTGAGCCCAGGAATTTGAGGTTGCTATGAGCTAGGCTGATGCCAGGGCACTCTAGCCAAAAAAAAAAGAAAGAAAAGAAAAATGTAAGTTGCTTTTAAAAACCCTCAGGTGGTTAATACAGTAAAAAAGTTACAAATTAGAATAAATTTTAAATCATCAGTGCTAACACCTCACAAGTAATTTTAACTCAAATACAATGTATCTTAATTCAGCTTCTGTTCCACAGTACCCTGGACTTACTCTCTTCTGTTACACTTTATTGTGCTTCCTTCAGTAATTGTGTTACTCTGAACTATAAACTCTGCAATGGCAAGAACTCTCTTAACTTGTTCACCTCAGCACCTAGCAAGTGTATGGCACATAGCAGAGTTTCAATAAATAACAATGTATAATAAATAAAGTTAAGACATTAAAATTGCATATATTCTACTTGTACAAAAAATGCAATTTTAATGTGATTTTATGAAACAGATTTAATTATGAAGTAACTTGAACTATAAAAGCACTTATTTAAAATAAAACTAGCTTACCTACTATACTTATTATTCAGTTTAAAAAATAAAACTTTGTGTACAAGTTTTCAGCAACACACATTTTCCAACTAACATATAAGATAATGTGATCTGGAAATGTGTCACTCTCATTTCTGAAGAACATATAGATAGCAGTCTATATGACTCCTTCAAAACTCTGATGCAACAGTATTCTATTACCGTCATCATTTCTCTTTTTAATTTTACATAAAGGTAGACAAACTTTTAGCCATTTATGGAGCAAACAGTCTGGACAATTGCTGATGTTACCAACTGTAAGTGAAATCTGCCGCATACCCAGTGCAAATGCAACTTTACAATGATTTAATAGTGTGAACAAATTGGCTACCACTTAGAAAAATAAAAAAATTGAACTGTGAAACATTTAAAAAAGTGTAACTTTCAAAACTTAGAGCTTAGATCCATCCCCGGAGATTCTGGTTTAATGTTTTTTTAAAAAATTTAAAAAGCAATTTAGATGCTCACTCATGATTGAGAACCAGCATGCTAAATATTGTTTCTTCCTAATGTGACTTGTGTAGCACTGTCACCTAAAATCCCAAATAATTCATTTAAAACAATATGGTACAAATACTACTGTAACTAAGGCTTACAATAGTACATTTTTCATCAGCATTTGTCTAAAAATGCAGGTGAACCAAGAGAAAGTCCAACTTTATATTAGACTGCTCGTCGTTTGGCTTTTAAGTCACTTGAAAGTAACACTAGTTTTATTTGAATAGTCCTTAACAAAAATAAAAACTTTCAAATGATTCAAATGGCAGTTTCTTGCCTGAAACAAACCAACATGAATATTAATCACAAGTAAGAGGCTTCTTAAGATTGTGTAGAACATATATGTGAAGAGTGGTAAATAAGTAGGTATTTCAAAAGAAACGTTTCAGGTATGTTGATATTAAATGATATTAAACTTGATATTTCCAAACATATTAGAGAAATGATAAATTATAAGTACAGTAGAAAAAAATTTACTTTAGACTTTATATTGTCTATAATTTAAAAAGATAACATCTCTAATGGTAAATACACCTCCTCCCAATACCTATTAAATTTGTCATCAATGGAAATCCCAAATAAATTATTCTTATTTTTTGACCAGGCAGTTAAAATAAGCATATTTTATATTAATTGGGGAAGGGCCCCATGTCAAAATTCAATTGAAAATTAAGGACTTGCTCTCTCAAACAGCATTTTTCAGATGCACTTTTGAGATAGAAAAACAATAAGCAGGTAAATCAAGAATCTACAAAAAGAGAAAACTAAAAAATTCATAATAGCTTTCAAGTAGAGAGAGCTTCTCTATACTTAGCCTTCCTTAAAAAAATTTTTTTCTAAAATCTTTCCATAGCTATCAAATATGAGAAAATCATATTTAATAACACACTGGAACATTACTGTGGATGGCTGTCAGGATGATCTGGATCTGTGGATGCTATAACTCACTTGATCTGTTACTTTCTTCACCACATGCTTCTCATGAAATGGTATTTTATTTTAGATGACAGTGCACATCTAATGGAATTCTGAAGCCTTAGCATTTACCACAGCTTTCAAGAAATTAGCTATTTCAATGTAAATTGAACTTATCCAGGAGAAGGTATGTTAAAAGATTCCTCAAGACAATGACTTCCGCTTTGAAGACAAGAATGCTTTAATGTTGGAGTTAATTCAAGTGTTTTCAAACATTTTTCTCCATTACATAAGTATTAAAATAAAGATCATAGGTCTCCCCGCCTCCACTGCTCCTGCCTCAAGTTATCTTTTTAACATGAGCTACCATAGTGACAGCAAGAAAATGAGCCAATTATCCACACTTGTTCTTTGATTGCCAGGTATCATCACCAGTGAAATTGGAATTAACGAGAAGTTTATATATGGAATGTTTTGATTACCAGGAGTTTCCTAATATCCCTGCCTTTCCACCTCCTGCTTTTGTAGGTAGAATGAGCATAGTTTTTATATTCTGTTAATATTACATACTTTTGGAGACTTATAAAGGTACATTGGGAACATGAAGGCATATCAGTACAAAGACCCAAGAGGTTGATGGGTTTTAGGGAGACAGAATAGCATAACATACTACAGGTTTGGTAGTCCTACCCATGGATTGAAACCAATTTGATTATGTCTGTGTGAACTTGGGTACCAGCAATTTAACTGTGTCTCTTCCCTTATTATAAAATCATTATAACAACATTCCCCTCATGATGCTGTCGTGAAGACTAAATAGAAAATGTACACTGCCTAGTATGGAAGATGCTCAATGATGGACATCTTAAAAAAGAAATGGTAGTGCCACAGGCATTGTTTGTGATAAAACCTAGCTTGCTAGAAACTGCTTGCAAAGTGGACTTGCAAAGTGATCTAATGTGCATAGTCAAATTAAAATGTATGTAAGTCAGATTCTCTTGCTATAAACCATAGCATCTAACTAAATTTTTTTAAGTAGTATTTTTAATCCCACTTATGAGAATTAATCTGACAAGCTCTCAACAGAAATCCATTGAAAAATATTTGTATATCTTGCTTTTATGTCCATATGATAAATGCTTAAACTAAGAACCTACATTCTTTAAATTATATTTTACATTTACTTAACATACAAGCTGACCAAACCAGAAAAAAAAAACAAAAAACCAACACTGAAAACCTTTACATGGGTCTACCTTTCACTTAAATGCCCAGATAATATCTGGAGAACATAATATATATTTGATATTTAATACAGGTCTACTTTATAACAGAGTACTGTAAAAAATTAACATAAGAAAGTTGCTTTTAGGCCAGGAGTGGTGGCTCATGCCTTAATCCTAGCACTCTGGGAGGCTGAGATGGGCAGATTGCTAGAGGTCTGGGGTTCGAGACCAGCTGAGCAAGAGCGAGACCCTGGCTCTACTAAAGATAGAAAGAAATTAGCTGGACAACTAAAAATATATAGAAAAAATTAGCTGGGCATGGTGGCACATACCTGTAGTCCCAGCTACTCAGGAGGCTAAAGCAGCAGGTTTGCTTGAGCCCAGGAATTTGAGGTTGCTGTGAGCTAGGCTGATGCCAGGGCACTCTAGCCAAAAAAAAAGAAAAGAAAAATGTAAGTTGCTTTTAAAATCCCTCAGGTGGTTAATACAGTAGGAAAGTTACAAATTAGAATAAAGTTTAAATCATCCGTGCTAACACGTCACAAGTAATTTTAACTCAAATACAATGTATCTTAATTCAGCTTCTGTTCCACAGTACCCTGGACTTACTCTCTTCTGTTACACTTTATTGTGCTTCCTCCAGTAATTGCGTTACTCCGCAATGGCAAGAACTCTCTTATCTTGTTCACCTCAGCACCTAGCAAGTGTATGGCACACAGCAGAGTTTCAATAAATAACAATGTATTAATAACTGAAGTTACGACATTAAAATTGCATACATTCTACTTCTACAAAAAATGCAATTTTAATGTGATTTTATGAAACAGATTTAATTATGAAGTAACTTGAACTATAAAAGCATTTATTTAAAATAAAACTAGCTTACCTACTATACTTATTATTCAGTTTAAAAAATAAAACTTTGTGTACAAGTTTTCAGCAACACACATTTTCCAACTAACATATAAGATAATGTGATCTGGAAATGTATCACTCTCATTTCTGAAGAACATATAGATAACAGTCTATGTGACTCCTTCAAAACTCTGATGCAACAGTATTCTATTACCTTCATCATTTCTCTTTTTAATTTTACATAAAGGTAGACAAACTTTTAGCCATTTATGGAGCAAACAGTCTGGACAATTGCTGATGTTACCAACTGTAAGTGAAATCTGCCACATACCCAGTGCAAATGCAACTTTACAATGATTTAAAAGTGTGAATAAATTGCTTCAGTGTTTTCACATAAGGGTATTTCTATTGCTATCTGATCAAACACATTTAAAAGATCTTACCCTGCACCTTAATTGTGAAAATATATTCCAAGATGCTAAATTTCCCTTAAAAGAAACCTGAGTTAAAAATCAGAATACTACTCTGAAATAGAAAAATATACAAAAAAGATTAACTAAATATCTAATTAAATTATTTGTTGAATTGAGTTAAATGTCTAATTTCCTAAGTTTCCCTCCTAAAGTATGTAATGGATTATATAAATAGTAAGAAAAGTCCAAACAATTTTTATGTTATAGACTATTTCTTTCCATTCGTAACTAATTTTGATATTAAAGCTCGTATAGCATTTTCACAATACAAACTAAGTAACTTTTTATGAATTTCCTACAGAAAAAGCATAACAGCAGGTACCTACACACACATAAACTCTTTCTTTAAAGTAATATTTCATTTCTTTATATGTTTTAAAAATTAAAGTTAAGCCATGATTACTCAAAAAGACTATTTTATTGAGTATTTAGATTTAGAGTCTTATCTCTCTCCCATTATCTTCATTTCTATCATTTACCTCTTATTCCAGGGATTCTCAAACTTTCATGTGACACGGATCACATTCTCTCTCAAAACATCTGATTCACCCACTTCTCTTCTCTGTGTGTTTTTCTGTTTGTCATGCAATGGGATGGGAGGAGGGGTGTGCTACAAGGAGGTGAACCTTCTATAACTTAGAGGAGGACTGCTATGCTTTTAAGATAATATGTAAGGGTTTTAAGTGAGATAATGTATGTAAATAATTGCACAGTGGCTGATATACAGTAGATGGACAATACATGATATTAATACATATTATTGTAACTCATCTGTGTTATAAAATCGTAGACACCAAAACATTTCAAAAACCAAGACTACTGGGGGGCAAAACACTGATAACCTGCAGTGCAACCTCTGCACAGAGTCTCTGCGCCAAAGCAGATTTATACTTGTTTTGAAATGTGACAGTGGCATTCCCAGTAAATAACTCAAACTTAATACGTGAGAGATACAAGTAGACATTGAACTCAAATCAGTTCCTTTTTACTTCTTGTGAAAATTCCTAGTAAAAATGTTGGTAAGGGATTAAGGATGATGAAATGAAGAGGTGACAAAGAAATTTTCTTTATTCAGAAAGTCTGCCTCAAACAAATATAAAACATATAACCTGAAACAATTACAGACAGGGTGACAGATATGGGGGAAAATATTAATTTAAAACCAATGGTTAAAATAAGAACTCTCACAATGTGTATTTCAGATATTTGTATTATTCATCAAAGATTGAGTCATGATAAAAAACATTTCCACACTAGTTTAATTACTATTTTCCTGAATTAGATTTGACTCATAAACCATTTTGAGTACCTTCTATGTATGTGACAGCCCATTTTCTGCTTCCTTCTATTCTTAATATGACTTATAAAAAAATAATAATAAGAGTACGCCGGGAAAAGCAAAGCAGAAACAAAGCAAACTAAAAACAGAAACTGTCTAACTTCTATCATAGGAAACAACAGTCAAAATCAATGAAGAATGAGGTTTTAGATTATCTATGAATTTCACTTAAATCCATGCTGTGGGCACATGAGGTTTCCAAACCTAAGATACATGGTACATGAGATCCAAATACTAAAACTACCATTTCCAATAGGAAATTTTTATACTGAAACTTTTATACTGGCAGCTTTTAAAAAATAGTGATGGGCATGCATTACACATGTTCCTTCTCCTACTAGAATGAATAATAAACAAATAAATTTAGAAAGAATTCTTAAGATTAGACTGTCACTGGGAACACAAGACAGCCTATATCAGAACACAGTACGGAAATACATTTATTGAGACTACAGGTTGAGGATCCGTGTTTCCTAAATCAACTTGAAATAATGTATTGTAAGAAGGAGCTCAACTTGTGTTAACCTATCTTTGCAGTGCTCATTATGAGCCAGACACTGTTTCAAGTGCTTTAAAAATGGTAACTTGTCTAATCTTCACAATAACCCTATGAGTTTGCTGCAATACTATCCCCCTTGTTTTTCATATACAGAAACTGATACAAGGCATGGCAAGTTAAAGTGATTTGCCCAAGGTTACTCTGCTAGTAAAGGACAGAGGTGAGACTCAAACCTGAGCTGTTGCGTCTCAAAGTCTGCTCTTCATCATTTTGCCATGTTACTTCTCTAATGACAAAGGAAAGAAAAGCCAAACGAACAAAAAAACCCTTATCACCCTGTAAAAAAAAATTAAATATTAAATCCAAGTTAAGGTTTGCAAACAGTGAAAAGTTTTAACTATCAAGGATAAGACTATTTTCTCCATTTTTTTTTTTTTTGAAGACACATCCTCTTTGCTTAAATGTAATGATGGTCTCTGTGTAGAATTCAATTGAAAGACAAGGAAGATAAAGACAATCTGACATTAGAGGGTTAGGGCTTTAAGTAGGCAAGTTAGAGAAGCATTTGATACTTCTATGACAAATGTTAAAATTCTTAGTTCGCTCCAATTAGTGTCTCAATTAAGGTATGCCAAAGGGTATGAATGCCCCTGTTATACACTATCTGAACAACCCTAAAAAGAAAAAGGAGGGGGGTTTACAGAAGGGTAAGAGTTCAAACAAACATACATCATTTACTGAAGCATGCAAGATGACATCTACTCAAAGCATCAACATAACCACATCCTAGGAATGTTTAGTATGAACTAAAGAGCTAAATTTTAACATTTTAATTGATTTTTCTTTGTAAAGCTGGAAGGACATGCTTATTTAAATACCTCACAAATGGTAATTGCAAAAATAAGGTGCCCAATTTAGAGAATATAAAAGGGAGATTCAGTTTTCATATCAGCAATTTCTATGGAAAACAAAGACATTGTAAAATACAGAAATCCCCTTAATCACATACTTAAATAAGAAAAAAAAAAATATATATATATATATATGTATTTTTTTTTTTTTTTTTTTTTTTGAGACAGAGTCTCACTCTGTTGCCCGGGCTAGAGTGAGTGCCGTGGCATCAGTCTAGCTCACAGCAACCTCAAACTCCTGGGCTCAAGCGATCTTCCTGCCTCAGCCTCCTGAGTAGCTGGGACTACAGACATGCACCACCATGCCCAGCTAATTTTTTGTATATATATATTTTAGTTGTCCATATAATTTCTTTCTATTTTTAGTAGAGACGGGGTCTCACTCTTGCTCAGGCCAGTCTTGAACTCCTGACCTCGAGCGATCCACCCGCCTCGGCCTCCCAGAGTGCTAGGATTACAGGCATGAGCCACCGCGCCCAGCCAAGAAAAATATTTTGATTGTGTCATAATTAGATACTATATCTTCTGATCTCTGATTCTGTATCCTGGTCATCTTATAAAGATGACTCAACCGAAAATAATGCCTGTAATGTAATCTGCATCAATTAGTCAAAAACAACTAAAATAATATGCCTGTACAGAAAATCATATTTTATCTCCTGCCTGTACAAATCAGACATTGAAAAGAATTACAAAGATGACCTTGCCTACCGGAAAGCACTCAAACCTTTAAACTTTTAAAGTAAAACCAACATTCTCTCTCTGATAACTTAAGACCATTAATTAGAACCAATGACCCCAAAATCTGAAAAGTTTACACATCCCATTATTAGTAAGCTGATACTACTCTGCTTCTCAGTTTAAAAGTAAACAAGTAAACATTAATTTTCTGCCTGTGGACAAACAGATTAGATTATTTTTAAGAATGCTCTTGCCTCCATGAGACACAGCTGACCGTGGGGTGCAGAATGCCACAGTGAGGCAGAGCAAGGACTCAGGACCCCCCTAATAACCCAGCCTGCCTGGAGGATGCCCCCTCCTTGAGAGGGCCACCTGGGCATCACTTCCAACCTCACAAACATGCTTATTCCCGGGGACAATGTTTACACTTTATATGACACAGGGTACTACATGCTCTGGATAGGACACTGGGCACTGCGTACACAGCTTATGTGACAAGAATACTACATACACACCAAACATGACATCAGGTGCTACAGACACACGATAAGTGACACGAGGTACTGTGCTAGGCACACACTGTATGACACTGAGTACTGCATACATACTGTACATGACAGCAGGGTACCTTGCACACACAGCATAGAGCATCAGGTACTGCATACACACTGTACATGACACTAGGTACTGCACACGCGCTGTATGAGACAGTGGGGTACTGTATGCACACTGCATAGAACACCAGGTCCTGCATCTACACTGTATATAACACTGGATATGTACACTGGGCACACAGCACAAGTGACAAGGATACTGTATGCACACCAAATATGACAACAGTTATTACATATACGATGTATATGATAGTTGGTCCTGCATACACACTGTATATGACACTGGGAACTGGGTACACAGCACAAGTGACAAGGATACTGTATGCACACTGTATATAACACCAAATACTATGTATACATTGTATGTGATGCCAGAAACTATGTATATAGTGTACATGACACTGAGTACTGTGTACCCAGCATGACAAAGATACTGCATACACAGCAGTCCTATGTATATACTATATGCTGTACATTGTGTACTGCGTACTGAGCATGACAAGGATACTATCTACACTCTACATGACACCTGGTACTATGTACATACCGCATGACACCAAGTACTACGTATATACTGTATTTATGACACTGAGTACCATGCGCATAGCAGAAGTGACAAGAATACTCCCTACACACCATGTATGACATGCGGTACTATGTATACACCATTGTATATGACACCAAGTACTTCGTATACACTGTATGAGACAACAGGTAGTGCTTGCGTACACAGCGTGACAAGGACAGTGTGTACACACAGTACATAACACTAGGTACTATGTACACACTGTATATGGCATTGGGTACTATGTAATACTGTATGTGACACTCGGTCCTGCATACACAGCTTAAGTGACAAGGATGCCGTGTACACACAGCATGACTCTGAGTACATACCACATACGACCCCGCACAGGGCGCCGTGTAAAACACCAGGTGCTGTGCAAACCCGCAAAGCGCACACACACACACACACACACACCCCGCAAGCGCCTCCACAGCTGGCTCTGAAGAAAAGCGCGAGGCAGGACAGAGCAAAGGAAAGTTCGCGGCCGGCCGCCCCCAAGGAGCCACCTCGTCCCAGCGCGGCCCAGCAGCTTCTCCCCAGGGCTCCGGCGGGAGGCGGCGGCGGACCCCACAGGACAGTCCCGGAGGCCCGCGAGGACCCGTTGAGGCAGCGGCGGCCTCGCTCCCGGGGTCGCCCGCAGCCCCCCGGGACACGCACGGACCCCCGCCTGGCCTCGGCCCGACACTGCCGCGGCTCCCACCACCCACGGCGCCCGGAGCCCGCAAAGCGTCCTCTCCTCTCCGCCCTCCGCACGCCGGGCCCGCGCTGCCGGCCCCACCGCGCACGCACGGCCCCGAGGCCTGGCCGGCCGGGAGGCGCGGGCCCGGCGGGGCGTGCTCACGCGACTCCGCGGCTTCCCGGCCCAAACAGTCCCTGCGCCGTCCTCCCAGGCCTCCGCCCGCGCCCCCGGGCTTTCCCCACCATTGTTCGCCGGCTCCGCCGCCGCCTGTTCCCGCCGCCGCCGGCGCCTCTGGGGCCTGAGCTGGGGACGGGCGGGCGCGGGGGGCGGGGCGCCATGTTGGCGGCGCTGCCTCAGAGGACGCCGCGGGGGCCCCGCCGCCGCACTTACTGTGTGTCACCAGCCGCGGCCCCGACTAGGCGGGAAGTTAAGCGCCGTCGCCGGGAAAGTTGGCGTCCCCACGGGCCGCTCGTTCCTGCCGCCCGGCCGCCCGGATAGGCCGTGCCCGCGGGAGCCCTGCACGCGGCTCCTACCTCCGCTCCGGCCCGGCTCCCGCACCGCTGCCGCAGCTGCCTCAGCACGTTCCGCGCAGCCGCAGTCGCCCTCTGTCCCCACGTGCTCCAAGGCGGCAGCCGGCGTCCGCGGTCCTAGCGCAGCTGGTTCTGCAGGCAACAAAACCGGCCACCTGTTTTTAATATCTTTTTAATCCGTGGTCAAGAGGAATTGCAGACAGGTGCTACATTCCCATTCCGTGCATATGCAAACAGTACTGCAACAAGAACAGGACCAGCCACTACCAATTTGGCAAAGTCACCCCAAATCTGCGTTCCAAGTAGGTTGTCTATCAAAGTCAGTCTGTATCTGACATCTAACGGGAGGAGATCCCGTACACCTGTGGTTTAAAGAAGTATCAGCCATAAGCATACTTTTATAATGCTCACATATTTTCCCTCTTGTCCTTTCTCTTAGGAGTTTGGAAGGAAGACCTTTCGGCTAAAATGTCTTGCTCTCGTTATCAGTGGGCATATGTACTTATACTTAGTTTCAGTCACCAGCAGTCAAGTGAGGTCTGAAAATAGGCAAGTACAGTACAGTAAGTTGTTTTGAGAGAGAGAGAGACCACATTCACATAACTTTTGTTGTAGTATTTTCTTATAATTCTTCCATTTTAATATTATGGTTGTAAATCTCTTATTATGCCTAATCTAGGAATTAAACTTTATCATAAACATGTATGTGTATGAAAAAATCATAGTATAAGTAAGGTTTGATAGTATCCTGGTTTCAGGCATCCACAGGGGCCTACCTGAGAATAATCGGAAACAGACTACGGGGCCCAACTTCCTCTTTCCCTGGGCATGGAAGCAAGACGTCATCCCAGGATTGCTCAGGAGTCCTGGCTCCTCCCACAGAGGGCGTGGCCATCCCATCGCCTCTCAACAGGGACCGGCAGCCCCGCCTGCTCTTACATTGGGGACGGTGCATTGGCTAAATCTCCTGTCACTCTGGGCAAGGGGCCCGGCCTCCTCTCAAACAGGTCGCTGTGGCCCCACCTCCTCTAACAGTGGGTGCAATGCAATGGCCCCTCCTTCTCTCACGCAGGGCACAGCAGCCACACCTGTTCTAACACTGGATTCGGGCCCCCAACTCCTCTCATACAGAGTACAGGGCCCAACCTCCTCTTCTGCAGAGCATGGGGGCCCCACCCCCACTCAGGATTCGCTCAGGGCTCCAGGGTGCTGCCCCCATAGGGTGTGGCCATTCCACCTCCCCTCATGGATGTTGCGGTAGCCCCGCCTGCAATAGCGGCGGGGGCAGGGGGGCGCAGGGGCTAAAACTTCTCACTCTGGACAAAGGGCCCCGCCTCCTCTCAAGCAAAGCATTGTGACCCTGCCCCTTCTAACAGTGGGTGGGACGCACTGGCCCCTGCTTCTCTCACCCAGGGCACAGAGGGCCGCCTCCTGTCAAGCACGGCTCAGGTGTCCAGCTTCCTGTCACGCAGTGCATGGAGCCCCTCCTCTTCTGTGGGGGGAGGAGCTTTGGCCCCTCCTCTCCTCACTCAGGGCAGGGAGGGCCGCCTCATATCAACCAGTTCGCAGGTGCCGTGCCTCCTCTGATGCAGGGCACATGGCTCCCCCTACTCTCACACATGATTCGACTCCCCACATCCTCAGGCACGGTACGGGGAACCACCTCCTCTCCCGTAGGGCATGGGGGCCCCAATTCCTCCCAGGCATGGCTCAGGAGCCCCGCCTCCTGCCCCATAGGGCGTGGCCATCACACCACCCCCCATGCAGAACACGGCAGACCCGCCTGCTCTAACGGTGTTGAGAGTGCATTGGCTAAACCTCCTCTCACTCGGGGCAAGAGTCCCTGTCTCCTCTAAAGCAGCGCGTTGTGGCTCCGACTTTTGTAACAGTAGGTGGGATGCGTTAGCTCGATCTCCCCTAATGCAGGGACGGGTCTCCACTTCTCACACAGGACATGCCAGCCTCACCAAGACTCATCTATTGGTCATCCAACACTCTCTAAACCCCAGGGTTGGGGACTGTCCTACAGAGCAGGGCTGATCTCTGGGCTGTGTCAGGTTCTCTAAGTCCCTGGAAAGGATACACACAGGCTCCTGTCTTCCACACTAAAGTCTCACTCCTCTGAGCTCCCCTGAGCTCGTGCGTCGGGAATGTGGCTACATCAACCCGATGTTCTGTACTGACGGAGGTGAGTTGCGTTCAAAATCTCAAAAACTGGAGGTAGAAGGGCTCCTTTCCTGTTTTGTAGGGAAGGGTCTTCCCCAAACTGCACTTGAATTGACAAGAGCAACCTGCACCCAGCCCCAGGCCCGTGCCAACCTCACACAGTCCTGTGTCACTACAGGCGGCCTGGGCAAGGGAGCGGCCCAGGATGTGCAAGGGAGCACACCCCATGGTTGAGAGGGGGATCCCCTCCTCCTGGTCACTCCCTGACAGACACCAGCAACTGTGCCTGTGCAGTCTCTGCACCAAGGTCACAGGTCACAGGGAGTCCTCACAGACTCCACCAACTGTCACTGCTCAGAGTCCCGGCCAGGGTCACAGGTCCTCCTGACACAAGCAACTGCACCTGCTCAGAGTCCATGCCCAGGTCACAGGTCGTCCGAAATTCAAATTCCAACGACAATGACACACCCACTCACACACACTGGAAAGGCTACGGTTAAAAAGAATGGAACCCCTGATTTGGGGTTCACGGTGATGAGCTGGGAGCGTGTGGCTGCTGCCAAACACACGGTGAAACACACGGGAGGGCTTACCGTGAAGCCGCAGACCTCACACGGCAAGGACGCCGGGGACTCTAAATGCGGGAGACAGAGGACCTTGCGCGGCGACGCCACGTTCCCGGGAAGGACGAAATTGCTGTAAGGAAACTGTGTTCATGAGCAACCACCTGAACGCCCTGCCAGTGACACAGAAAGGACAGCGACCTCCCTCACAGAGGCTGACCCAGACCCACGTCGAGCTCAGAGGCTGCTACCCCATTCGGGGCGCAGAGGCCACCGCGTGGACGTCACAGCCGTGGCCACCACGTCCTGGGCGTGGGGGACCTCGGTGGGGTGGAGACTGCGGGTGCCCCGTTTCCACATGTCCACACGGAGCCCCTCCCGGGTCTCTGAGGACCGGCCGCCCCTCAGCAGGCGGCTGCGCACGGGAAGGCGGTGCCCGCGGGGCTCGGAAGGGAAGGTCGCACTCACCCTCGGGGCCTCGCGTCTCAGGGCGGACGAGGAGGACGCGGTCCTTCGGGTCGGAGGCCAGGCCGGCGGGCGGCATGGAGGGGGCGCCTGCGGGGCGACGCTAAGGTGGCGGCACCGCGTCCTCTAACGCCGCGGGCAAAGCCGCCACGGGACATGAAGGGCGCTGCGCCCTCTGGTGGCCCGTGCCGGCACTGCAGCCCTCGCTGCTCATCGGGGCGGGGACAGGGGCGAACTCGCCCTCCTGGCCTTGCCGGAGAGCCAGGGACACTCCGAGTTCAGCGTCTTCCCAGCCAGGATCTGGAAATGGAAAGTCAGATGGGCTCACTGTCCTGTGTCTTTCAGAAAAACCGGGAGGGAGGGAACAATAAAGGGGAAAACATATGGAAGGAAATAAGTGTAGCTATAAGCTTTACAACTGACATCAAAATTCATTCCAAACCATCCTAACACTTCAACTGCAATGCAAGACTTTAAAGATTCGGGGAAGAAACAAAAAAAGAAAATTGACGTGGCCTTGGGTTTGGTGATGGGTTTTAACACACAAAACAAAAAGAATCTGATCCACAACAGAAAAAGAATACCATGGCTGTTACGACGTTCAATAGCCATCCTCTGTGAAAGACCCAATTCAGAGAATAAAAAGACAAGCCACAGAATGATAAGAAATACGTGCAAAATACATACCGGAGGAACAAGTCACATTCTACATACAAAAAGAAGCCTTAAAGCTCAACAATAAGGAGACAAACTCCTCGATTAAAAAGCGGTACAGATCTCAACACACACCTGACCAAAGAACATATATAGCTGGCAGATAATCATACAAAAAGATGCTCAGCATCATATATCGTTAGGGAAGAGCAGATTACAACAGCAATGAGATACCAGAGCACACCTGCTAGAATGACTAAACACTTAAAAAAAACCACACACACACACACACAAAAAGAACAAACCACTGCTGGAGGAAAGGCAGGAATTCTCATTCATTGCTGAGAGAATGCATAATGGTACACGGTCACTCTGGAAAACAGCGTAGAAGACTAGAATATGCCACCCCAAGATATAGGTCTTTTACTTGTCGTTACTGTTTTGGACAGGGTCTCTGTGACCCAGGCAGGAGTGCAGTGCCACGAACACAGATCACTGCCACCTTGAACTTCCACGCTGGAGCAATCCTAAGCCTCCCAAGTAGCCGGGACTACAGGCATGAGCCACTACTGCCAAATAATATTTTATGTGTGTGTACCGATGGGTCCTTGCTATATTGCCCAAGGCTGACTGGCATGCAGACCAGGGCTCATCCTTGGGATGTCCCAGATTCTCCACATGTCGGGGGGAGGGGGGGACTGGACTACAGACCAAGGCTCAACTGTGGGAAGTCCCAGGTTCCCTAAATCCCAGGGGGGACTGGCCTACACAGCAGGGCTCATCTATGGGATGTCCCAGGTTCTCTAAATCACAGGGTGGGAGGGGCCTAGAGACCAAGGCTCAACTGTGGGACATCCCAGGTTCCCTAAATCCCTGGGGGTGGGGGGCTGGTCTACAAACCAGATATTAACTGTGGGATGTCCCTGGTTCCCTAAATCCCTGGGGGGTGGGGGACGGGCCTACAGACCAAGGCTCCTCTGTGGGCTGTCCCAGGTTCCCAAATCCCTGGGGGACACGGGCCTACAGACCAGGGTTCATCTGTGGAATGGTCCAGGTTGCCTTAATTCCTAGGGGGGACTGGCGTACATACCAGAGCTCTTCTGTGGGCTGTCCCATGTTCCCTACATCCCTGGGGAGACTGGCGTACAGAGCAGGGCTCATCCTTGGGATGTCCGAGGTCTTTAAATACCTGGGGGGACTGATCTACAGACCAGGGATGATCTGGGGTCTGTCCCAGGTTACCTAAATGCCTGTTAGGGAGTGCCGAAAAACCAGGGCTCCTCTGTGGTCTGTCCCAGGTCCCACAAATCGCTGAGGGGACTGGCCTAAACCCAGGGCTCCTCTGTGGGACGTCCCAGATTCCCTAAACATCTGGGGAGGTCAGGCCTATAAACCAGGGCTTATGTGTGGAACGTCCCAGGTTCCCTAAATCACTGGGGGGGTGGGGGGAAGGGGGCGACTGAAATACACACAAAGGCTCAACTGTGGGATGTCCCAAGTTGCCCAAATACCTTGGGGACTAATTTACAGAACAGGGCTCACCTGTGGGCTAGCCCAGTGCCCAAAGTCCCTGGGGAAGACTAGGCTACATACCAGGACTCACCTGAGGGATGTCCCAGGTTCCCTAAATCTCTGTGGGACTACCCTACAGACTACAGCTATTCCAGGTCCCCACAATCCCTGGGGGCCTGGCCTACAACCAGGGCACCTCTGTGGGATGTCCCAGGTTCCCTAAATCCCTGGGGGTGACTTGTCTACACACCAAAGCTTCTCTGTCGGGTGGCCCAGGTTGCTGAAATCACTGTGGGACTGTCTACAAACCAGGGCTCCTCTGTGGGCTGTCCCAGGTTCCCTAAATCCCCGGGGGGACTGGTATACACCCCAGGGCTCGTCTGTGGGCTGTCCCAGGTTCCCTAAATCCCTGGGGGGACTGGCCTACAGACCAGAGCTCATCTGTGGGATGTAACAGGTCTCCTAAATCACCCTGGCAGAACTGGCCCACGGACCGGGGCTCATGTGTGGGATGTCCCAGGTTGCCTAAATACCTGGGGTGCCTGGGCTACAGACCACAGATCTTCTGGGGACTCTCCCAGGAGTCCCAATGTGTGGGAGACTGTGACAGCCACTTAGGTTACCTTAATGCATGTCTTTCTTCCTTTTCTGGCAGAGTTCAGGATCGCGCTGGGCAGAGCATCTAAGAAGGCTTTTTCTCCCTGGCTCCTGCACATCCCAGGGTGGGGACAGGACTAAGAGATGAGGAGAGGGCCGCTGCAATTCCTGGGCTGACCTGGAAGGGAGGAGCAGCCGTTACCCGTCTCTTGCTTGTTATCAGGTGTGGAGCCTGTATGTGATGGCCGGAGCCCCTGCTGCTGCTGTGGGCCAGGAGGCGGTTCCAGCGGGAGCTGTGGGAGGCAGGAGGAAGGTGGCAGGACACCGAGGTTGGCTCTCCCTTGGCCACACAGGGTACCTGAGTCATTTCTGGACAGATAGAGGCTCCTGTCTTCCACCCTAAAGTCTCACTCCTCTGAGCTCCCCTGAGCTCGTGCGTCGGGAATGTGGCTACATCTACCCTATGTTCTGTACTGAGGGAGGTGAGTTGCATTCAAAACCTCAAAAACTGGAGGTAGAAGGGCTCCTTTCCTGTTTTGTATTAAAGGTCTTCCCCAAACTTCACTTGAATTCACAAGAGCAACCTGCACCCAGCCCCAGGCCCGTGCCAACCTCACACAGTCCTGTGTCGCTACAGGCGGCCTGGGCAAGGGAGCGGCCCAGGATGTGCAAGGGGGCACACCCCATGGTTGAGAGTGGAGCCCCCTCCTCCTGGTCACTCCCTGACAGACACCAGCAACTGTGCCTGTGCAGACTCTGCACCAAGGTCACAGGTCACAGGGAGTCCTCACAGACTCCACCAACTCTGACTGCTCAGAGTCCCGGCCAGGGTCACAGGTCGGCCTGACACCAGCAACTGCACCTGCTCAGAGTCCACGCCCAGGTCACAGGTCGTCCGAAATTCAAATTCCAACGACAATGACACACCCACTCACACACACTGGAAAGGCTACGGTTAAAAAGAATGGAACCCCTGATTTGGGGTTCACGGTGATGAGCTGGGAGCGTTTGGCTGCTGCAAAACACACGGTCAAACACACGGGAGGGCTTACCGTGAAGCCGCAGACCTCACACGGCAAGGACGCCGGGGACTCTGAAGGCGGGACACAGAGGACGTTGCGCGGCGACGCCACGTTCCCTGGAAGGACGAAATTGCTGTCAGGAAACTGCGTTCATGAGCAACCACCTGAACACTCTGCCAGTGACAGAGAGAGGACAGCGACCTCCCTCACAGACGCTGAGCCAGACCCACGTCCAGCTCAGAGGCTGCTACCCCATTGGGGTGGAGAGGCCACCGCGTGGACGTCACACCCGTGGCCACCACGTCCTGGGCGTGGGGGACCTCGGTGGGGTGGGGAGTGCGGGTGGCCCGTTTCCACATGTCCCCACGGAGCCCCTCCCGGGTCTCTGAGGACCGGCCGCCCCTCAGCAGGCGGCTGCGGACGGGAAGGCGGTGCCCGGGGGCTCGGACGGGAAGGTCGCAGTCACCCTCGGGGCCTCGCGTCTCAGGGCGGATGAGGAGGTCGCGGTTGCTTCGGGTCTGAGGCCAGGCCGGCGGGCGGCATGGAGGCGGCGCCTGCGGGGCGACCCTAAGGTGGCGGCACCGCGTCCTCTCACGCCGCGGGCAAAGCCGCCGCGGGCAAAGCCGTCGCGGGACATGAAGGGCGCTGCGCCCTCTGTTGGCCCACGCCGGCACTGCAGCCCTCGCTGCTCATCGGGGCGGGGACGGCGGCCAACACACGCCCCTGGCCTTGCCGGAGAGCCAGTGAGACTCCCAGTTCAGTGTCTTGGGAGCCAGGATCTGGAAACTGAAAGTCAGGTGGGCTCACTGTCCTGTGTCTTTCAGAAAAACCGTGAGGGAGGGAACAATAAAGGGGAAAACATAGGGAAGGAAATAAGTGTAGCTATAAGCTTTACAACTGACATCAAAATTCATTGAAAACCATCCTGACACTTCAACTGCAATGCAAAACTTGAAAGACTCGGGGAAGAAACAAAAAAGAAAATTGACGTGGTCTTGGGTTTGGTGATGGGTTTTATTTTTTTATTTATTTATTTTTTTTTTTTTTTGAGACAGAGTCTCACTCTGTTGCCCGGGCTAGAGTGAGTGCCGTGGCATCAGTCTAGCTCACAGCAACCTCAAACTCCTGGGCTTAAGCGATCCTACTGCCTCAGCCTCCCGAGTAGCTGGGACTACAGGCATGCGCCACCATGCCCAGCTAATTTTTTTGTATATATATATATTTTAGTTGTCCATATAATTTCTTTCTATTTTTTTTTTTTTAGTAGAGACGGGGTCTCACTCTTGCTCAGGCTGGTCTCGAACTCCTGACCTCGAGCAATCCACCCGCCTCGGCCTCCCAGAGTGCTAGGATTACAGGCGTGAGCCACCGCGCCCGGTCTGGTGATGGGTTTTAACACACAAAACAAAAAGAATCTGATCCACAACAGAAAAAGAATACCATGGCTGTTATGACGTTCAATAGCCATCCTCTGTGAAAGACCCAATTCAGAGAATAAAAAGACAAGCCACAGAATGATAAGAAATATGTGCAAAATACATACCGGAGGAACAAGTCACATTCTACATACAAAAAGAAGCCTTAAAGTTCAACAATAAGGAGACAAACTCCTCGATTAAAAAGCGGTACAGATCTCAACCACATCTGACCAAAGAACATATATAGATGACAGATATTCATACAAAAAGATGCTCGGCATCATATATCGTTAGGGAAGAGCAGATTACAACAGCAATGAGATACCAGAGCACACCTGCTAGAATGACTAAACTCTTTAAAAAAGAAAACAAAAAAAGAACAAACCACTGCTGGAGGCAAGGCAGCAATTCTCATTCATTGCTGGGAGAATGCATAATGGTACACAGTCACTCTGGAAGACAGCCTAGAAGACTAGAATATGCCACCCCAAGATATAGCTCTTTTTCTTGCCGTTATTGTTTTGGACAGGGTCTCTGTGACCCAGGCGGGAGTGCCGTGGCACGAACACAGATCACTGCCACCTTGAACTTCCACGCTGGAGCGATCCTAAGCCTCCCAAGTAGCTGGGACTACAGGCATGAGCCACTACAGCCAAATAAATTTTTGTGTGTGTGTACGGATGGGTCCTTGCTATATTGCCCAAGGGTGACTGGCATGCAGACCAGGGCTCATCCATTGGATGTTCCAGATTCTCTACATGTCGGGGGGGGGGGAGTGGGGGACTGGCCTACAGACCAAGGCTCAACTGTGGGAAGTCCCAGGTTCCCTAAAGCCCAGGGGGCATTGGCCTACACAGCAGGGCTCATCTGTGGGATGTCCCAGGTCCTCTAAATCACAGGGTGGGAGGGGCCTACAGACCAAGGCTCAACTGTGGGACATCCCAGGTTCCCTAAACCCCTCGGGGGGGGGGCCTGGCCTACAAACGACGGATTAGCTGTGGGATGTCCCAGCTTCCCTAAATCCCTGGGGGGACTGACCTACAGAGCAAGGCTCCTCTGTGGGCTGCCCCAGGTTCCCTAAATCCCTGGGGGGCACTGGCCTACAGACCAGGGTTCATCTATGGAATGGTCCAGGTCCCCTTAATTCCTGGGGGGGGACTGGCGCACATACCAGAGCTCATCTGTGGGCTGTCCCATGTTCCCTACATCCCTAGGGGGACTGGCGTACAGACCACGGCTCATCCTCCGGATGTCCCAGGTCTTTAAATACCTGGGGGGACTCATCTACAGACGAGGGATCCTCTGTGGCCTGTCCCAGGTTCCCTAAATCCCTGTTGGGGAGTGGTCTAAAAACCGGGGCTCCTCTGTGGGCTGTCCCAGGTCCCACAAATCGCTGAGGGGACTGGCCTACAGCCCAGGGCTCATCTCTGGGATGTCCCAGAGTCCCTAAACATCTGGGGAGGACAGGTCTATAAACCAGGGCATATTTGTGGGACGTCCCAGGTACCCTAAATCACGGGGGAGAGGGGGGACTGACATACAGACAAAGGCTCAACTGTGGGATGTCCCAAGTTGCCCAAATACCTTGGGGACTAATTTACAGACCAGGGCTCACCTGCGGGCTGGTCCAGTGCCCAAAGTCCCTGGGGAAGACTAGGCTACATACCAGGACTCACCTGAGGGACGTCCCAGGTTCCCTAAATCTCTGGGGGACTACCCTACAGACTACAGCTATTCCAGGTCCCCACAATCCCTGGGGGCCTGGCCTACGACCAGGGCACCTCTCTGGGATGTCCCAGGTTCCCTAAATCCCTGGGGGTGACTTGTCTACACACCAGAGCTTCTCTGTCGGGTGGCCCAGGTTGCTGAAATCACTGTGGGACTGTCTACAGACCAGGGCTCCTCTGTGGGCTGTCCCAGGTTCCCTAAATCCCCGGGGGGACTGGCCTACAGACCAGAACTCATCTGTGGGATGTAACAGGTCTCCTAAATCACCCTGGCAGAGCTAGCCCACGGACCGGGGCTCATGTGTGGGATGTCCCAGGTTGCCTAAATACCTGGGGTGCCTGGGCTACAGACCACAGATCTTCTGGGGACTCTCCCAGGAGTCCCAATGTGTGGGAGACTGTGACAGCCACTTAGGTTACCTTAATGCATGTCTTTCTTCCTTTTCTGGCAGAGATCAGGATCTCGCTGGGCAGGGCATCTAAGAAGGCTTTTTCTCGCTGGTTCCTACACATCCCAGGGTCGGGACAGGACTAAGTGATGAGCAGAGGGCCGCTGGAATTCCTGGGCTGACCTGGAAGGGAGGAGCAGCCATTACCCGTCTCTTCCTTGTGATCAGGTGTGGAGCCTGTGTGTGATGGCCGGAGCCCCTGCTGCTGCTGTGGGCCAGGAGGCGGTTCCAGCGGGAGCTGTGGGAGGCAGGAGGAAGGCGGCAGGACACCGGGGTTGGCTCTGCCTGCCCACACAGTGTACCTCAGTCATTTCTGGACACACAGAGGCTCCTGTCTTCCACCCTAAAGTCTCACTCCTCTGAGCTCCCCTGAGCTCGTTCGTCGGCAATGTGGCTACATCTACCCTATTCTGTACTGAGGGAGGTGAGTTGCGTTCAAAACCTCCAAAACTGGAGGTAGAAGGGCTCCTTTCCTGTTTTGTAGGGAAGGGTCTTCCCCAAACTTCACTTGAATTCACAAGAGCAACCTGCACCCAGCCCCAGGCCCGTGCCAACCTCACACAGTCCTGTGTCGCTACAGGCGGCCTGGGCAGGGGAGCGGCCCAGGATGTGCAAGGGAGCACACCCCATGGTTGAGAGGGGGACCCCCTCCTCCTGGTCACTCCCTGACAGACACCAGCAACTGTGCCTGTGCAGACTCTGCACCAAGGTCACAGGTCACAGGGAGTCCTCACAGACTCCACCAACTGTCACTGCTCAGAGTCCCGGCCAGGGTCACAGGTCCTCCTGACAGAAGCAACTGCACCTGCTCAGAGTCCACGCCCAGGTCACAGGTCGTCCGAAATTCAAATTCCAACGACAATGACACACCCCCTCACACGCACTAGAAAGGCTACTATTTAAAAAAAATGGAACCCCTGATTTGGGGTTAACGGTGATGAGCTGGGAGCGTGTGGCTGCTGCCAAACACACGGTGAAACACACGGGAGGACTTACCGTGAAGCAGCAGACCTCACACGGCAAGGACGCCGGAGACTCTGAAGGCGGGACACAGAGGACCTTGCGCGGCGACGCCACGTTCCCGGGAAGGACGAAATTGCTGTCAGGAAACTGCGTTCGTGAACAACCACCTGAACACTCTGCCAGTGACACAGAGAGGACAGCGACCTCCCTCACAGAGGCTGAGCCAGACCCACGTCCAGCTCAGAGGCTGCTACCCCATTGGGGTGGAGAGGCCACCGCGTGGACGTCACAGCCGTGGCCACCGCGTCCCGGGCGGGCGGGACCTCGGTGGGGTGGAGAGTGCGGGTGCCCCGTTTCCACATGTCCCCACGGAGCCCCTCCCGGGTCTCTGAGGACCGGCCGCCCCTCAGCAGGCGGCTGCGCACGGGAAGGCGGTGCCCGCGGGGCTCGGACGGGAAGGTCGCACTCACCCTGGGGGCCTCGCGTCTCAGGGCGGACGAGGAGGACGCGGTCGCTTCGGGTCGGAGGCCAGGCCGGCAGGCGGCATGGAGGCGGCGCCTGCGGGACCACGCTAACGTGGGGGCACCGCGTCCTCTCATGCCGCGGGCACAGCCGCCGCGGGACATGAAGGGCGCTGCGCCCTCTGGTGGCCCGCGCCGGCACTGCAGCCCTCGCTGCTCATCGGGGCGGGGAGGGCGGCGAACTCGCCCTCCTGGCCTTGCCGGAGAGCCAGTGACACTCTGAGTTCAGCGTCTTCCCAGCCAGGATCTGGAAATGGAAAGTCAGATGGGCTCACTCTCCTGTGTCTTTCAGAAAATCGGGGAGGGAGGGAACAATTAAGGGGAAAGCATATATAATGAAATAAGTGTAGCTATAAACTTTACAACGGACATCAAAATTCATTCAAAACCGTCCTCAGACTTCAACTGCAATGCAAAACTTTAAAGATTCGGGGAAGAAACAAAAAAGAAAATTGACGTGGCCTTGGGTTTGGTGATGGGTTTTAACACACAACAACAAAAAGAATCTGATCCACAACAGAAAAAGAATACCATGGCTGTTATAACGTGCAATAGCCATCCTCTGTGAAAGACCCAATTCAGAGAATAAAAAGACAAGCCACAGAATGATAAGAAATATGTCCAAATACATACCGGAAAAACAATTCACATTCTACATATAAAAAGATGTCTTAAAACTCAACAATGAGAAGACAAACTCCTCGATTAAAAAGGGGTACAGATCTCAACACACACGTGACCAAAGAACATATATAGATGACAGATATTCATACAAAAAGATGCTCGGCATCATATATCGTTAGGGAAGAGCAGATTACAACAGCAATGAGATACCAGAGCACACCTGCTAGAATGACTAAACTCTTTAAAAAAGAAAACCAAAAAGGAACAAACCACTGCTGGAGGCAAGGCAGCAATTCTCATTCATTGCTGGGAGAATGCATAATGGTACACAGTCACTCTGGAAGACAGCCTAGAACACTAGAATATGCCACCCCAAGATATAGCTCTTTTTCTTGCCGTTATTGTTTTGGACAGGGTCTCTGTGACCCAGGCGGGAGTGCAGTGGCACGACCACAGATCACTGCCACCTTGAACTTCCACGCTGGAGCGATCCTAAGCCTCCCAAGTAGCTGGGACTACAGGCATGAGCCACTACAGCCAATTAAATTTGTGTGTGTGTGTGTATGGATGGGTCCTTGCTATATTGCCCAAGGGTGACTGGCATGCAGACCAGGGCTCATCCATTGGATGTTCCAGATTCTCTACATGTGGGGGGGGGGAGTGGGGGACTGGCCTACAGACCAAGGCTCAACTGTGGGAAGTCCCAGGTTCCCTAAAGCCCAGGGGGGATTGGCCTACACAGCAGGGCTCATCTGTGGGATGTCCCAGGTTCTCTAAATCACAGGGTGGGAGGGGCCTACAGACCAAGGCTCAACTGTGGGACATCCCAGGTTCCCTAAACCCCTGGGGGGGGGCCTGGCCTACAAACGATGGATTAGCTGTGGGATGTCCCAGCTTCCCTAAATCCCTGGGGGGACTGACCTACAGACCAAGGCTCCTCTGTGGGCTGCCCCAGGTTCCCTAAATCCCTGGGGGGCACAAGCCTACAGACCAGGGTTCATCTGTGGAATGGTCCAGGTCCCCTTAATTCCTGGGGGGGACTGGCGCACATACCAGAGCTCATCTGAGGGCTGTCCCATGTTCCCTACATCCCTAGGGGGACTGTCGTACAGTCCACGGCTAATCCTCGGGATGTTCCAGGTCTTTAAATACTTGGGGGGACTCATCTACAGACCAGGGATCATTTGTGGCCTGTCCCAGGTTCCCTAAATTCCTGTTGGGGAGTGGCCTAAAAACCGGGGCTCCTGTGTCGGCTGTCCGAGGTCACACAAATCGCTGAGGGGACTGGCCTACAGCCCAGGGCTCATCTGTGGGATGTCCCAGAGTCCCTAAACATCTGGGGAGGACAGGCCTATAAACCAGGGCATATTTGTGGGAC
Organism: Eulemur rufifrons; assembly: GCF_041146395.1. NCBI lineage: Eukaryota > Metazoa > Chordata > Mammalia > Primates > Lemuridae > Eulemur > Eulemur rufifrons. The sequence goes on from NC_090995.1 coordinate 15,889,131, forward strand.
ATGCCATGTACCCTAAATCACGGGGAAGAGGGAGGACTGACATACAGACAAAGGCTCAACTGTGGGATGTCCCAAGTTGCCGAAATACCTTGGGGAATAATTTACAGACCAGGGCCCACCTGTGGGCCGGCCCAGTGCCCAAACTCCCTGGGGAAGACTAGGCTACATACCAGGACTCACCTGAGGGATGCGCCAGGTTCCCTAAATCTCTTGGGGTACTATCGTACAGACTACAGCTATTCCAGGTCCCCACAATACCAGGGGGCCTCGCCTACAACGAGGACACCTCTGTGGGATGTCCCAGGTTCCCTGAATCCCCGGGGGTGATTTGTCTACACACCAAAGCTTCTCTGTCTGGTGGCCCAGGTTGCTGAAATCACTGTGGGACTGTCTACAGACCAGGGCTCCTCTGTGGGCTGTCCAGGTTCCCTAACCCCCTGGGGAAACTGGCCTACACACCAGAGCTCATTGCGGGATGTGCCAGGCTCCCTAAATCCCTTGGGGGACTGGTCTACACCCCAGGGTTCATCTGTGGGACGTCCCAGATGCCCTAAATCCCTGGAGGGACTGGCCTACAGCCCAGGGCTCATCTGTGGAACGTCCCAGAGTCCCTAAACATCTGGGAAGGACAGGCCTATAAACCAGGGCTTATTTGTGGGATGTCCCAGGTTCCCTAAATCCTGGGGGCCGGGGGGGGGAGCACTGACATACAGACAAAGGCTCAACTGTGGGATGCCCCAAGTTGCCCAAATACCTTGGGGACTAATTTACAGACCAGGGCCCACCTGTGGGCCAGCCCAGTGCCCAAACTCCCTGGGGAAGACTAGGCTACATACCAGGACTCACCTGAGGGATGTCTCAGGTTCCCTAAATCTCTTGTGGGACTATCCTACAGACTACAGCTATACCAGGTCCCCACAATCCCTGGGGGCCTGGCCGACAACCTGGGCACCTCTGTGGGATGTTCCAGGTTCCCTAAATCCCCGGGGGTGATTTGTCTACACACCAAAGCTTCTCTGTCTGGTGGCCCAGGTTGCTGAAATCACTGTGGGACTGTCTACAGACCAGGGCTCCTCTGTGGGCTGTCCAGGTTCCCTAACCCCCTGGGGGGACTGGCCTACACACCAGAGCTCATTGCGGGATGTGCCAGGCTCCCTAAATCCCTTGGGGGACTGGTCTACACCCCAGGGTTCATCTGTGGGACGTCCCAGATGCCCTAAATCCTTGGAGGGACTGGCCTACAGCCCACGGCTCATCTGTGGAACGTCCCAGAGTCCCTAAACATCTGGGAAGGACAGGCCTATAAACCAGGGCTTATTTGTGGGATGTCCCAGGTTCCCTAAATCCTGGGGGCCGGGGCGGGGAGCACTGACATACAGACAAAGGCTCAACTGTGGGATGTCCCAAGTTGCCCAAATACCTTGGGGACTAATTTAGAGACCAGGGCTCACCTGCGGGCTGGTCCAGTGCCCAAACTCCCTGGGGAAGACTAGGCTACATACCAGGACTCACCTGAGGGACGTCCCAGGTTCCCTAAATCTCTGGGGCACTACCCTACAGACTACAGCTATTCCAGGTCCCCACAATCCCTGGGGGCCTGGCCTACGACCAGGGCACCTCTCTGGGATGTCCCAGGTTCCCTAAATCCCTGGGGGTGACTTGTCTACACACCAGAGCTTCTCTGTCGGGTGGCCCAGGTTGCTGAAATCACTGTGGGACTGTCTACAGACCAGGGCTCCTCTGTGGGCTGTCCCAGGTTCCCTAAATCCCCGGGGGGACTGGCCTACAGACCAGAACTCATCTGTGGGATGTAACAGGTCTCCTAAATCACCCTGGCAGAACTGGCCCACGGACCGGGGCTCATGTGTGGGATGTCCCAGGTTGCCTAAATACCTGGGGTGCCTGGGCTACAGACCACAGATCTTCTGGGGACTCTCCCAGGAGTCCCAATGTGTGGGAGACTGTGACAGCCACTTAGGTTACCTTAATGCATGTCTTTCTTCCTTTTCTGGCAGAGATCAGGATCTCGCTGGGCAGGGCATCTAAGAAGGCTTTTTCTCCCTGGTTCCTGCACATCCCAGGGTCGGGACAGGACTAAGTGATGAGCAGAGGGCCGCTGGAATTCCTGGGCTGACCTGGAAGGGAGGAGCAGCCGTTACCCGTCTCTTCCTTGTGATCAGGTGTGGAGCCTGTGTGTGATGGCCGGAGCCCCTGCTGCTGCTGTGGGCCAGGAGGCGGTTCCAGCGGGAGCTGTGGGAGGCAGGAGGAAGGCGGCAGGACACCGGGGTTGGCTCTGCCTGCCCACACAGTGTACCTCAGTCATTTCTGGACACACAGAGGCTCCTGTCTTCCACCCTAAAGTCTCACTCCTCTGAGCTCCCCTGAGCTCGTTCGTCGGCAATGTGGCTACATCTACCCTATTCTGTACTGAGGGAGGTGAGTTGCGTTCAAAACCTCCAAAACTGGAGGTAGAAGGGCTCCTTTCCTGTTTTGTAGGGAAGGGTCTTCCCCAAACTTCACTTGAATTCACAAGAGCAACCTGCACCCAGCCCCAGGCCCGTGCCAACCTCACACAGTCCTGTGTCGCTACAGGCGGCCTGGGCAGGGGAGCGGCCCAGGATGTGCAAGGGAGCACACCCCATGGTTGAGAGGGGGACCCCCTCCTCCTGGTCACTCCCTGACAGACACCAGCAACTGTGCCTGTGCAGACTCTGCACTAAGGTCACAGGTCACAGGGAGTCCTCACAGACTCCACCAACTGTCACTGCTCAGAGTCCCGGCCAGGGTCACAGGTCCTCCTGACAGAGGCAACTGCACCTGCTCAGAGTCCACGCCCAGGTCACAGGTCGTCCGAAATTCAAATTCCAACGACAATGACACACCCCCTCACACACACTAGGAAGGCTACTATTTAAAAAAAATGGAAGCCCTGATTTGGGGTTAACGGTGATGAGCTGGGAGCGTGTGGCTGCTGCCAAACACACGGTGAAACACACGGGAGGACTTACCGTGAAGCAGCAGACCTCACACGGCAAGGACGCCGGAGACTCTGAATGCGGGAGACAGAGGACCTTGCGCGGCGACGCCACGTTCCCGGGAAGGACGAAATTGCTGTAAGGAAACTGTGTTCATGAGCAACCACATTAACACCCTGCCAGTGACACAGAGAGGACAGCGAACTCCCTCACAGAGGCTGAGCCAGACCCACGTCCAGCTCAGAGGCTGCTACCCCATTGGGGTGGAGAGGCCACCGCGTGGACGTCACACCCGTGGCCACCACGTCCCGGGCGTGGGGGACCTCAGTGGGGTGGCGAGTGCGGGTGCTCCGTTTCCACATGTCCCCACGGAGCCCCTCCCGGGTCTCTGAGGACCGGCCGCCCCTCAGCAGGCGGCTGCGGACGGGAAGGCGGTGCCCGCGGGGCTCGGAAGGGAAGGTCGCAGTCACCCTCGGGGCCTCGCGTCTCAGGGCGGACGAGGAGGTCGTGGTCGCTTCGGGTCTGAGGCCAGGCCGGCAGGCGGCATGGTTGCAGCGCCTGCGGGGCGACGCTAACGTGGGGGCACCGCGTCCTCTCACGCCGCGGGCAAAGCCGCCGCGGGACATGAAGGGCGCTGCGCCCTCTGGTGGCCCGCGCCGGCACTGCAGCCCTCGCTGCTCATCGGGGCGGGGATGGCCGCGAACTCGCCCTCCTGGCGTTGCCGGAGAGCCAATGACACTCCGAGTTCAGCGTCTTCCCAGCCAGGATCTGGAAATGGAAAGTCAGATGGGCTCACTGTCCTGTGTCTTTCAGAAAAACGGGGAGGGAGGGAACCATAAAGGGGACAACATATGGAATGAAATAAGTGTAGCTATAAGCTTTACAACGGACATCAAAATTCATTCAAAACCATCCTCACACTTCAACTACAATGCAAAACTTTAAAGATTCGGCGAAGAAACAAAAAAGAAAATTGACATGGCCTTGGGTTTGGTGATGGGTTTTAACACACAACAACAAAAAGAATCTGATCCACAACAGAAAAAGAATACCATGGCTGTTATAATGTGCAATATCCATCCTCTGTGAAAGACCAAATTCAGAGAATAAAAAGACAAGCCACGGAATGATAAGAAACACGTGCAAAATACATACTGGAGGAACAATTCACATTCTACATATAAAAAGAAGCCTTAAAGCTCAACAATGAGAAGACAAACACCCCGATTATAAAGGGGTACATATCTCAGCACTCACAGCACTCCTGCCCAATCCTTGTGCAGGTCAGGACCCTCTGTCTGAGGACCGGGAGGCAAAGGGAAATTCATCGGGTCACCCTCGTCTTCTGGCACAGCTGGTCCCAGAGGCTGGTGGTGACAGGAATATCAGTGCCATCTTATGCCTCCCTCTGCACTGGCTTCATGTTTGACAACTCTCTCTTATGGTGACCCTGGGCCTTCATGGCTCCCAGCTCGATTCCTGCCAGTCCCTCCAGGGATTTAGGAAACTTGAGAGAGCGCTCAGATGAGCCCTGGGCTATATTCAGTTCTCCAGGGATTTCAGCAATCTGGAACAATCCAGTTGAGCCCTTGTCTGTAGACCTCTCAGCAAAGGGAGTAAGGGAACCTGGGACTTCCACAGATGAGCTCTTGTTCTTAGGTCAGTCCCCCCAGGGAATTAGGGAACCTGGGACAGCTCTGGTCTGGGAGATAGTCTCTCTAGGGATTTAGGAATCCTGGGGCATCGAAGAATTAAACTCTGGTCTGTAGGCCAGTATCAGAGGGATTCAGGGAACCTGGGAGATCACTGAGATGAGCCCTGTTCTGTAGCCCAGTCTGTCCCAGGGATTTATGGCACTGCAACAGCCCACAGATGAGCCCTGGTCTGTAAATGAGTCCCCCAGGGATTTGGGCAACATGGCACATCCCACAGTTGAGCCTTGTTCTGTACACCAGTCCCCCCTTGTGATTTAGAGAACCTGACACAGCCCATAGATGAGCCCTGGTCTGTAATCCAGTCCCTCCCAGGGATTTAGGGAACCTGGGACAGCCCACAGATGAACTCTGTTGTGTAGGTCCGTCTCTCCTCAAGGACTCAGGGAACCTAGGACAGCCCACAGAAGCGCCGTGGTCTATAGGCCTGTCCTCCGTGGGATGTAGGGACCCGGCGACAGCCCACAGATGAATAGTGTTCTGTAGGGCAGTCCCCCTAGGGATTCAGGGAACGTGGGAGAGCCTACAGATTGTTCCTTTTTTCCAGACCAGTCGTCCCAGGGCTTTAGGGACCCTGGGACAGCCCTCAAATGAGCCCTGTTCTGTAGATCAGGACCCCAAGGGATTTAGGGACCTGAGACAGTCCATAGATGAGTCAGGGTTTGTAGGCCACTCCCCGTGGCCTTCAGCGATTTAGGGAAACCAGGACATCCCACAGGTGAGCTCTTGTGTGTAGACCAGTCCTCCCAGGGATTTAAGGGACATGAGACATTCCACATTTGAGCCCTGACCTGTTGGGCAGTACCCCAGGGATTCAGGGATCTGGGAACATCCCAATAAATGAGCACTGGTATGTACACCAGTCTCCCCTGGGATTTATGGAACCTGGGACATCCCACATATCAGCCGTGGTCTATAAACAGTGCCTCCAGAAATTTAGGGAACCTGGGACACCAAAAATTAATCCCTGCTCTGTATACCAGTACCCGAGGGATTCAGGGAGCCTGGGACATCCCACAGATGAGCCCTGGTCTGTTGACCAGCCCTGCAAAGGATTTAGGGAGTCTGGAACATACCACAGATGAATCCTGGTCTGTGAACCAGTCCTGGAAGGGATTTAGGGAGTCTAGGTAATACCACAGATAAGCCCTGGTCTTTAGACCAGTTCCCCCCAGGGTTTTAGGGTCACATGAGATCCCACAGATGAGCTGTGGTGTGTGGGCCAGACGCCCAGGGATTTCGGGAACCTGGGACATCGAAGAATTAAACCCTGGTCTGCAGGCCAGTACCCGAGGGATCAGGGAACCTGGGACAGTCCAAAGAGGAGCCTTGGTCTGTAGGCCAGTGCTCCCCCACAGGGATTTAGGGAACATGTTACTGCCCTAAGAGGAGCTGTGCTCTGTAGTCCAGTCCAGCTGGGGATGTAAGAACCTGGGACAGTTCTGGTCTGTAGGCTAGTCCTCTCCAGAGATTTAGGGAACCTGGGAGATCACTGAGATGACCCCTGTTCTGTAGCCCAGTCCATCCAAAGGATTTATGGCACGGGGACAGCCCACAGATGAGCCCTGGTGTGTAAATGAGTCCCCAAGGGATTTGGGCAACATGAGACATCCCACAGTTGAGCCTTGTTCTGTACGCCAGTGCCTCCTTGTGATTTTGGGAACCTGGCACAGCCAATAGATGAGGCGTGGTCTGTAGGCCAGTACCCCCCTGCGATTTAGGGAACTTGAGACAGCCCACAGATGAGTCTGTAGGTCAGTCACTCCCGGGATTTAGGGAACCTGAAACAGCTCTGGTCTGTAGGATAGTCCTCCCAGAGATTTAGAGAAATTGGGACATCCCACAGATAATCCCTGGCTGTGGTCCATCCTCTAAGGGATTTAGGGAGCCTGAGACATCCCACAAATGAGCTCTACTCTGTAGGCTAGTCCCCCCAGGGATTTAGACAACCTGGTGCAGCCCACATATGAGCCCTGGTCTGTAGGCCAGTAGCCGCATGGATTTAAGGAACCGGGGATGTCCCACAGAGGAGCCCTGCTCTGTAGGACAGTAGCACTTGGGATGTAGGGAACGATGGACATCCCACAGAGGAACCCTGGTCTGAACGCCACTCCCTCCTCCCCTCCAGGGATGCAGGGAATCTAGGCCATTCCAATAGATGAGCCCTGGTCTGCGGACCTGTCCCCCCTGGCATTTACAAAACCTGAGACATCCCAGTGATGAGCACTTGTCAGTAGTCCAGTCCATCCAGTGATTTAGGAAACCTGGAGAGGTCACAGAAAGGCCCTGGTCTATAGGCCAGTCGCCCCCTGGGATTTAGGGAACCTGGGACATCCCACAGATGATCCCTGGATTGTAGGCCAGTACCTCCAGGGATTTAGGGAACTGGGAGAGCCCACAGATGAGCCCTGGTCTGTACACAATCCCTTACTGATTTCGACAAACTGGGACACACCACAGATGAGCCCTGGTTTGTTAACCAGTCACCCCCAGGGACTTGGGGAAACTATGACAGACCTCAGATGAGGCCTGGTCTACAGACAATCCCCCCAGCGATTTAGGGAACCTGGGACATCCAACAAATTAGCCCTGATTTGTAGACCAGTTCTCCCAGGTTTTTAGGGAATCTTGGACATCCCACAAATGAGCCCTGGTCTGTAGGCCGGTCCCCCTAGTGATTTAGGAAATCTAGGACATCCCACAAATGAGTCCTGGTCTATAAACAGTCAACTCAGGATTTAGGGAAACTAGGACAGCCCACAGATGAGCTCTGTTGTGTAGGTCAGTCCCTCCTCAAGGATTCAGGCAACCAAGGGCAGCCCACAGAAGCGCCGTGGTCTATAGGCCTGTCCTCCTTGGAATTTAGGGACCCTGGGACAGCCCACAAATGAGCCATGCTCTGTAAATCAGGACCCCAAGGGATTTAGGGACCTGAGACAGTTCCTAGATGAGCCATGGTCTGTAGACCAGTCCCCCCTCCAGGGATTTAGGGAACCCAGGACATCCCCCTGACGATCTCTAGTGTGTAGGCCAGTCCCTCAAGGGATTTAAGGGACACGGGACATTCCACATTTGAGCCCTGGCCTGTAGGCCAGTACCCCAGGGATTCAGGGAAGCTGGGACATCCCAATAAATGAGTCTGGTCTGGAGACCAGTCTCCGCTGGGATTTAGGGAACCAGGGACATCCCACATATCAGCCATGGTCTATAAACAGTGCCTCCAGAAATTTAGGGAACCTGGGACATCCAAAAATTAAACCCTGTTTTGTATACCAGTACCTGAGGGATTCAGGGAGCCTGGGACATCCCACAGATGAGCCCTGGTCTGTGGACCAGCCCTGCAAGGGATTTAGGGAGTCTGGGACATACCACAGATGAGCACTGGTCTTTTGACCAGTGCCCCACAAGATTTTAGGGTCACGGGACATCCCACAGATGAGCTGCGGTGTGTGGGCCAGACTTCCAGGGATTTCGAGAATCTGGGACATAAAAGAATTAAACCCTGGTCTGTAGGCCAGTACCCGAGGGATTCAGGGAACCTGGGACATTCCACAGATGAGCCTTGGTCTGGAGGCTAGTCCTCCTACCCAGGGATTTAGGGAACCTGTTACCTCCCTAAGAGGAGCTGTGCTCTATAGCCCAGTCCAGCCAGGGATATAGGAACCTGGGACAGTTCTGGTCTGCAGGCTAGTCCCCCCAGAGTGTTAGGGAATCTGGGAGATCACTGAGATGAGCCCTGTTCTGTAGCCCAGTCTTTCCCAGGGATTTATGGCATGGGGACAGCCCACAGATGAGCCCTGGTGTGTAAATGAGTCCCCAAGGGATTTGGGAAACATTGGACTTCCCACATTTGAGCCTTGTTCTGTATGCCAGTCCCCCCTTGTGATTTAGGAAACCTGGCACAGCCCATAGATGAGCCCTGGTCTATAGGCCATTCCCCTCCTGGGATTTAGGGAACTTCAGACAGCTCACAGATGAGTCCTGGTCTGTAGGCCAGTCCCTCCCAGGGATTTAGGGAAGCTGGGACAACTCTGGTCTGTGGGCTAGTCCTCCCAGAGATATAGGAAAATTGGGACATCCGACAGATGAGCCCTGGGTGTAGGTCCATCCCCCAAGTGATTTAGGGAGCCTGGGACATCCCACAAATGAGCTCTACTCTGTAGGCTAGTCCCCCCAGGGATTTAGGAAACCTGGCCTCTGCCCACATATGAGCCCTGGTCTGTAGGCCAGTCCCCCCCCATGGATTTAGGGAACCTGGGATTACCCACAGAGGAGCCCTGCTCTGTAGGACAGTAGCACTTGGGATGTAGGTAACGACGGACATCCCACAGAGGAACCCTGGTCTGAACGTCACTCCCCCCTCCCCCCAGGGATGTAGGGAATCTGGGCCATTCCAATAGATGAGCTCTGGTCTGTAGACCAGTCCCCCCTGGCATTTACAAAACCTGAGACATCCCATTGATGAGCCCTTGTCAGTAATCCATTCCTTCCAGGGATTTAGGGAACCTGGAGAGGTCACAGAAAGGCCCTGGTCTGTAGGCCAGTCACCCCCAGGGATTTAGGGACCCTGGGGCAGCCCACAAATGAGCCCTGCTCGGTAGATCAGTACCCCAAGGGATTTAGGGACGTGAGACATCCAGAGATGAGCCATGGTCTGTAGGCCAGGCCCCCCCTCCCAGGAATTTAGGGAATTCAGGACATCCCACAGATGAGCTCTTTTGTGTAGGCCAGTTCCCCGATGGATTTAAGGGACATGGGCCATTTCACATTTGAGTCCTGGTGTGTAGGCCAGTACTCCAGGGATTCAGGGAATGTGAGACTTCCCAATAAATGGGCCCTGGTCTGTAGACAAGTCTTCCCTGGGATTTAGGGAACCTGGGACATCCCACATCAGCTGTGGTATATAAACAGTGCCTCCAGAAATTTAGGGAACCTGGGACATCCAAAAATTAATCCCTGATCTGTAGACCAGTGCCAGGGGGATTCAGGGAGCCTGGGACATTCAACAGATGAGCCCTGGTTTGTAGACTAGCCCTGCAAGGGATTTAGGGAGTTTGGGACATACCACAGATGAGCCCTGGTCTTGAGACCAGTCCCCCCCAGGGATTTAGGGTCACGGGACATCCCACAGATGAGCTGTGTTGTGTGGGCCAGAACCCCAGGGATTTAGGGAACCTGGAACATTGAAGGATTAAACCCTGGTCTGTAGGCCAGTACCCGAGGGATTCAGGGAACCAAGGACAGTCCAAAGAGGAGCCTTGGTCTGTAGACCAGTTCTCCCCCCAGGGATTTAAGGTACCTGTCAGCACCCTAAGAGGAGATGTGCTCTGTAGCCCAGTCCAGCCGGGGATATAGGAACCTGGGACAATTCTGCTCTGTTGGCTAGTCCCCCCAGAGATTTAGAGAACCTGGGAGATCACTGAGGTGATCCCTGTTCTATAGCCCAGTTTGTCCCAGGGATTTATGGCACTGGGAACGCCCACAGATGAGCCCTGGTGTGCAAATGAGTCCCCAAGGAATTTGGGCAACATGGGACATTTCACAGTTGAGCCTTGTTCTGTATGCCAGTGCCCCCTTGTTATTTACGGAACCTGGCACAGCCCATAGATGAGCCCTGGTCTGTAGGCCAGTCTCCCCCTGGGATTTAGGGAACTTCAGACAGCCCAAAGATGAGTCCTGGTCTGTAGGCCAGTCACTCCCAGGGATTTAGGAAACCTGGGACAGCCTAGAGTGGAGCCTTTCCTTGTAGGCCAGTCCACCCAGAGATTTAGGGAACCTGGGACAGCTCTGGTCTGTATTCTAGTCCTCCCAGAGGTTTAGGGAAATTGGGACTTCCCACAAATGAGCCCTGGGTGTAGGTCTGTCCCCCAAGGGATTTAGGGAGCCTGGGACATCCCACAAATGAGCTCTAGTTAGTAAGCTAGGCCCCCCAGGGATTTAGGGAACCTGATATTGCCCACATATGAGCCCTGCTCTGCAGGTCAGTCCTCCCCATGGATTTAGGGAACCTGCGATATACCACAGAGGAGCCCTGCTCTGTAGGACAGTAGCACTTGGGATGTAGGGAACGACGGACATCCCACAGAGGAATCCTAGTCTGAACGCCACTCCCCCCTCCCCTCAGGGATGTAGGGAATCTGGGCCATTCCAATAGATGAGCCCTGGTCTGTAGACCAGTCCCCCTGGCATTTACAAAACCTGAGACATCCCAGTGATGAGCCCTTGTTGGTAGTCCAGTCCGTCCAGGGATTTAAGGAAGCTGGAGAAGTCACAGAGGGGCCCTGGTCTGTAGGCCATCCGCCCCCTGGGATTTAGGGAACCTGGGACATCCCATTGATGAGCCCTGGTCTGTAGGCCAGTACCCCAGGGATTCAGGGATCCTAGGACAGCTCTGGTCTTAGAGCCAGTCCCCCCAGGGATTTAGGGAATATGGACATCCCACAGATGATCTCTGGATTGTAGGCCAGTACCTCCAGGGACTTGGGGAACTTGGGACATCCCACAGATTACCCCTGGTTTGTAGACCAGTTTTCCCAGGTTTTTAGGGAATCTTGGACATCCCACAAATGAGACCTGGTCTGTAGGCCGGTCCCCCTAGTGATTTAGGAAACCTGGGACATCCCACAGATGAGCTCTGTTGTGTAGGTCAGTCCCCCTCAAGGATTCAGGGAACCTAGAACAGCCCATAGAGGCACCGTGGTCTATAGGCCTGTCCTCCTTGGGATGTAGGGAACCGGCGACAGCCCACAGATGAACAGTGTTCTGTAGGGCAGTCTCGCAAGGAATTCAGGGAACGTGTTATAGCCTACAGATTAACTTTTGTTTCCATACCAGTCCCCCCAGGGATTTAGGGACCCTGGGACAGCCTACAAATGAGCCCTGCTCTGTAGATGAGTACCCCAAGAAATTTAGGGTCCTGAAACAGTCAACAGATGAGCCATGGTCTGTAGGCCATTCTCCCCCCCCAGGGATTTAGGGAACCCAGGACATCCCACAGATGAGCTCTTGTGTGTAGGCCAGTCCCCCGAGGGATTTAAGGGACACGGGATATTCCACATTTAAGCCCTGGCCTGTAGGCCAGTACCCCAGGGATTCAGGGAAGCTAGGACAACCCAGTAAATGAGCCTTGGTCAGTAGACCAGTCTCCCCTGGCATGTGGGGAACCTGAAACATCCCACATATCAGCCGTGGTCTATAAACAGTGCCTCCAGAAATTTAGGGAACCTGGGACATCCAAAAATAAATCCCTGCTCTATAGACCAGTATCTGAGGGATTCAAGGAGCATGGAACAACCCACAGATGAGCCCTCGTCTGTAAACCAGCCCTGCAAGGGATTTAGGGAGTCTGGGACATACCACAGATGAGCTCTGGTCTCTAGACCAGTTCCCCCCAGGGATTTAGGGTACGGGACATCCCGCAGATGAGCTGTGGTGTGTGGGCCAGGGATTTCGGGAACATGGGACATCGAAGAATTAAACCCTGGTCTGTAGGCCAGTACCCGAGGGATTCAGGGAACCTGGGACAGTCCAAAGAGGAGCCTTGGTCTGTAGGCCAGTCCTCCCCCACCGGGATTTAGGGAACATGTTACTGCCCTAAGAGGAGCTGTGCTCTGTAGCCCAGTCCAGCCGGGGATGTAAGAACCTGGGACAGTTCTGGTCTGTAGGCTAGTCCCCCCAGAGATTTAGGGAACATGGGAGATCACTGAGATGAGCCCTGTTCTGTAGCCCAGTCTTTCCCAGGGATGTATGGCACTGGGACAGCCCACAGATGAGCCCTGGTGTGTAAATGAGTCCCCAAGGGATTTGGGCAACATGGGACATCCCACAGTTGAGCCTTGTTCTGTACGCCAGTCCCCCCTTGTGTTTTAGGGAACCTGACACAGCCCATAGATGAGCCCTGGTCTATAGGCCAGTCCCCCCCTATGATTTAGGGAACTTGAGGCAGCCCTCAGATGAGTCCTGATCTGTAGGGCAGTCCATCCCAGGGATTTAGGGAACCTGGGACAGCCCAGAGAGGAGCCTATCCTTGTAGGCCAGTCCACCCAGAGATTTTGGGAACCTGAGACAGCTCTGGTCTGTGGGCTAGTCCTCCCAGAGATTTAGGGAGTTGGGACATCCCACAGATAAGCCCTGGGTGTAGACCAGTCCCCCAAGGGATTTAGGAGCCTGGGACATCCCACAAATGAGCTCTAGTCTGTAGGCTAGTCCCCCCAGGGATTTAGTTAACCTGGAACATCCCACAGAATGCCTCTCGTCTGTAGCTCAGTCCACCACTAAAGATTTATGGAAACTGGGAGAGCCCACAGATGAGCCCTGGCCTGTAGGCCAGTCCCTCAAGGAATTTGGGGAACATGAGACATCCCACAAATGATGCCTGGTTTGCAGGGCAGTCCTCCCAGGGATTTAGGGAACTTGGGAGAGCCCTGAGTTGAGTCCTAGTATATAGACAGTCTCCTCAGGATTTTGCGGAACCTCAGACACTCCACAGTGAGCTCTGGTGTGTAGGTCAGGCCCCCCCAAGTATTTAGGGAACCTCGAACAGCCCATAGATGAGACTTAGACTGTAGGCCAGTTCTCCTTGGGATTTGGGTAACCTGGGACATCCCACAGATGAGCTCCGATCTGTAGGGCATTCCTTGAATGGATTCAGGGACCCTGAGATATCGCACAGATGAGCCTTGGTTTGTAGGCCAGTCCTCCCTGGGGTTTAGGGAACCTGGAACAGCCCACAGATGAGCCCTGGTCTGTAGACAATTGACCCCCTGTGATTTAGGGACCCTGGGACAGCACACACAGGAGCCCTGCTCCGTAGGCCAGTCCACCCCAGGGATTTATGGAAACTGGCACATCCCACAGATAAACCCTGGTCTGTAGGCCACTCCTTCTAGGGATTTAGGGAACCTGGTACAGCCCAGAGATGAGCCCTTGTCTGTAGGACAGTCCCTTCTAGGGACTTACGGAACATGGGACAGCCCACAGATGTGCCCTACTCTGTCGGCCAGTCCCCACCCCTGTGATTTAGGGAACGTTGGACAGCCCACAGAGTAGCCCTGGTCTGTAGTCCATTCCCCCTAAAAGATTTATGGAACCTGCAACTGTCCACAGATGAGCCCTGGTCTGTAGATGAGTCCCTAAAGGGATTTAGGGAACATGGGATATCCCACAGATGATCCCTGGTGTTTAGGCCAGTGCTACCAGGGATTTAGGGAACTTGGGATTGCCCACAGTTGTGCACTGGTCTGTAGACAGTCCCTCAGTGATTTTGGCAACCTGGGACACACCACAGATGAGCCCTGGTCTCTTGACCAGTCTCTCCAGGGACACAGGGAACCTGTGAAAGGCCACAGATGAGCAATGGTTTAAAGAGAGTCCCCCCAGGGATTTAGGGAACCTGGGACATCCTAAGATTAGCCCTGGTTTGTACACCAGTTCTCCCAGGTATTTCGGAAACCTTGGATATACCACAGATGAGCTCGGGTCTCTTAGCCAGTCCCTCCAGTGATTCAGGGCACTTGGGGCATCCTATAGATGAACCTTCGTCTATAGACAGTCCCCCCAGGGATTTAGGGAACCTGAGACAGCCCACAAATGACCCTGTCTGTAGGCCTGTCCCCCCAGTGATTTAGGGAGCCCACAGAGGGAGCCCACTCCCATTTAGGGAGTGATTTAGGAGAGCCCACAGAGGATCCCTGGTTGTAGGCCAGGCCCCCATGGATTTAGGGAAACTGGGACTGCCCAGAGATGACCTCTGGTCTGTAGTCCAGGCCCCCCTGGGATTTAGGGAACCTGGGACATCCCACAGATGAGCCCTGGTCTGGAAGCCTGTGCCCGCCCCAGGGATGTAGGGAATCTGGGACATCCCAACAGTTGAACCCTGGTCTGTAGGCCAGACTCCAAGGGATTTAAGGAACCTGATATAGCCCAGATATCAGCCCTGCTCTGCAGGCCAGTCCCTTCCAGGGACATAGGCAACCTGACACAGCCCACAGATGAGTCCTGCTCTGTAGACCACTCCCCACCCCTGGGATTTTGAGAACATTGGACAGCCAACAGATGAAGCTTTGTGGGGCTGCCATGTCCTGCATGAGAAGTGGGGGTCTGTTCCCTGCATGAGGGAAGATGGGGGTAATGCATGCCACCCACTGTTAGAAGAAATGGGGCCACAATGCAGTGCTTGAGAGGAAACAGGGACACTTGCCCAGAGTGAGAGGAGGTCTAGCCAATGCACTCTTAACACCGTAAGAGCAGGTGGGGCTGTCGCACCCTGCATGGGGGAGATGGGATGGCCACGCCCTATGGGGCAGGAGCCAGGGCTCCTGAGCCAATCTTGGGAGTAAATGGGACCCCCATTCCCCGTGGAAGAGGAGGTGGGCCCCCATACCCTGCATGAGAGGAAGTGAGGGCCCGAATTGTGTGTGAGAGGTGGGGGGGCTGTGCCCTGCCTGAGGGTGGAAGGGGCCAAAACATCCCACCCACTGTTAGAAGACGTGGGAACACAATGCCTTGCTTGAAAGCAGACGGGGACTCTTACCCCGAGTGAGAGGAGGTTTAGTCAATGCACTCTCAACACCATTAGAGCAGGCGGGGCTGCGGCGTCCTGCATGGGGGGAGGTGTGATGGCCACACCCTATGGGGCAGGAGCCGGGGCTCCTGAGCCATGCCTGGGAGGAATTGGGGCCCCCATGCCCAACGGGAGAGGAGGTGGTTCCCTGTAACCTGCTTGAGGATGTGGGGATCCGAATCATGTGTGAGAATAGGGGGAGCCATGTGCCCTGCATCAGAGGAGGCACGGCACCTGAGAACTGGTTAATATGAGGTGGCCCTCCCTGCCCTGTGTCAGAGAAGGAGGGGTTGCTGTGTCCTGCGTGAGGAGCAGAGGGGCCAATGCGCCTTCCCCCACAGAAGACTAGGGACCCTGTGCCCTGCATCGGAGAGGCGGTGCTGCCATGCCCTGCTTGACAGGAGGCTGGACACCTGTGCCGTGCTTACCAGGAGGCAGTCCTCCATGCCCTGTGTGAGAGTTACGTGACCGCGAAGTGACAGGGATGTTATCACAAGACCGCCATGGTGCCATGATGTGACTATTACATGAGCACCACGTAACTATCATGTGACTCCCACGAGACCAGGATGTGACTACAACATGACCGCAATGTGACTATCACGTGACTGCCACAAGACCAGGATGTGACTATCACCTGACGGCCACATAACAGGGATATTATGATCACGTGACTGCCAGGTGACCATCACGTGACAGCTGCATGACCAGGACATGAATATCACGTGACTGACACGTGACTGCCCCTTGAGAATCACGAGAATTCCAGGTGACTATCACGTGACTGCCATGTGACCAGGATATGATTATCACGTGACCACCACATGACTGGGAGGTGATTATCCTGGGACTGCAATGTGAAAATCACGTGACCAGCCACGTGACGACATAACCAGCCCACATGACTGGCCATGTAACCATGATGGGATTATCACATGACTGGCACGTGACTATCACATGACTGCCATGTGACAGGGATTTTATTATCACGTGACCATCACGAGAGTGCTACATGACCAGGATGTGGATATCACGTGACCATCACGTGACTGCTACATGGCATGTAACAATGACGTGATTATCACGTGACAGCCATGTGACTATTATGTGACTGGAACTTGACCAGGATGTGCCTATCACATCACCACCACGTGGCTATCATGTGACCACCACGAGACCAGGACATGACTATCACATGACCGCCATGTGACCAGGACCTTATCATGTGACCGTCACGTGACTATCATGTGACCGCCACTTGACTGCCAGCTATCACATGACTGCCATGTGATTGTCACGTGACCGTCATGTGACCAGGGCATGATTATCATATTACCGCCATGTGACTGTCATGTGACCGCCAATCCACTGCCAGGTTACTGTCACGTGACCACCATGTGATCAGCACGTGATTATATCGTGACCAGGATGTGATTATCGTGTTACTGCCACATGATGATCACGTGAGCAGCCACATTACCATGTTACCAGAGGACAGGACTGGCTACATAACTATGATGTGAATATAACGTGACCGGCATGAGACTATCATGTCACCGACATCTGACCAGGGCATGACTATCACGTGACCACCATGAGACCAGGATGTTTTTAACACATGCCTGCCACGTGACTGTCACGTGATGGCCACGTGACCACCACGTAGATATGATGTGACTGCCATGTGACCAGGACATGATTATCGCATGAGTGCCATGTGACCAGGACGTCATTATCACGTGACCACCACATGACGATCATGTGAGCAGCCACGCGAACACCTCACTAGCCCACGACTGGACACGTGACCATGACGTGATTATCACTGGACTGCCACGAGACTATTACATGATGACCAAGTGACAGGGATGTCATTATCACGAGACCACCAAGTGACCATCACGTGACCACCACGTGAACAGGATGTGATAATCACGTGACCACCACATGACGGCAACATTATTATCATGTGACCGCCACATGACTATCACGTGACTATCATGTGACCGCCAAGTGACCAGGAGGTGATTACCATGTGACCACCATATGACTGGCAGGTGATTATCTCAGGAATGAAATGTGACTATAACGTGACCAGCCATGTGATCACGTATGCAGCCCACATGACTGGCCATGTAACCATGACATGATTATCACGTGACCACCATGTGACTATCACATGGGCGCCACGTAACAGCCACGTGACGATCATGTGAGCAGCCATGTGACCACATAACCAACCCACATGCCTGGCCATGTAACCATGACGTGATTATCACTTGACCACCACGTGACTATCACATCATAGGGATATTATTATCACGTGACCACCATGTGACCATCACGTGACTGCTACATGACCAGGATGTGGTTATCACGTGACTGACATGTGACTGTCACTTGACTATCAGAAGACCTCCAGGTGAGTATCACGAGACTGCCACGTTACCAGGATTTGATTACCACATGACCACCATATGACTCGCAGGTGATTATCCCAGGAATGAAATGTGACTATAACGTGACCAGACACGTGACCACGTACTCAGCCCACATGACTTGCCATGTAACCATGACATGGTTATCACATGACCGCCACATGACTATCACGTGACCGCCACGTGACCAGGATGTGCATATCACATGACTGCCAAGAGACTATCACATGACCGCCCCGAGACCAGGACATGATTATCATGTGACCACCATGTGATGAGGACGTTCTTATCACTTGACTGCCACGTTACTATCACGTAAACGAAAATTGACTGCCAGGTGAGTATCACATGCCTGCCACGTGATTATCACGTGACTCTCACCTGACCAGGATGTGATTATCATGTCACTACCATGTGATGATCACGTCAGCAGCCACGTTACCAGGTTACCAGACTACGTGACTGGCTACGTAACTATGATGTGAATATCATGTGACTGGCATGAGACTATCATGTGACCACCACGTGAACGTGATTGCTCACGTGATCATCATGTGGCAGTAACACGATAATTGCATCCTGGTCATGTGATAATCACATCATGGTTACGTGGCCAGTAACGTGGGCTGGCAACATTGTTACATGGCTCCTCATGTGATTGTCATGTGGCGGTCATATGATAATCATGTCCTGGTCATGTGGTGGTCACATGATATTCATGTGATAAGCACGTCCTAGTTACATGGCGGTCACATGATAGTCACATGTTAGTCATGTTATGGTCATGTGATAGTCACATCATACTTACGTGTCCAGTCATGTGGGCTGGTGACGTGGTCACATGGCTGCTCACATGATCGTCATGTGGTGGTCACATGATAATGACATCCTGGCAACGTGGCAGTCATGCGATAATCATGTCCTGGTCACGTGGCGGTCACATCATAGCCATGTGGTTGTCACGTGGCCATCACGTGATAGTAATGTGGCAGGCATGTGATAATAATGTCCTGGTCCCTTGGTGGTCACGTGATAGTCACGCCCTTGTCACATAGTGGTCACATGATAGTCTCATGCCGGTCACGTGATATTCACATCATAGTTACGTAGCCAGTGTTGTGGTCTGGTAACGTGGTAACGTGGCTACTCACATGATCGTCACATGGCAGTAACACGATAATCACATCTTGGTCACGTGGCAGTCACGTGATAATCATGTGGTGATCACGTGGCGGTCACGTGATGGTCACCTGGCAGTGAATTGGTGGTCATGTGATAGTCACGTGGCGGTCATGTGATAATCACATCCTGATCACCTGGCAGTAATGTGATAATCACGTGGAGGTCACATGATAATAATGTCCTGGTCTCGTGGTGGTCACGTGACAGTCACGTCCCAGTCATGTGATAGGCATATCCTGGTCATGTGATAGTCATGTGGCTGACACATGATAATCTGTTCATGGTTACATGGCCAGTCATTTGGGCTGCTTACCTGGTCATGTGGCTGGTCACGTGATCATCACATTGCAGTCCCGGGATGATGACCTTGCAGTCATATGGTGGTCACGTGATAATCATATCTTTGTCATGTGGCAGTCACGTGATAGTCACCTGGAGGTCTCGTGACAGTCAAGTGGCAGTCACGTGTTGGTAACGTGATATCCATGTCCTGGTCATGAAAAAGTCACGTGATGGTCACGTGGTGGTCATGTGATTATAGTATCCCTGTCACGTTGTGACATAGTGGTAACGGGATAGTCACGTGGTGGTAACGTGGTAATGACGTCATGGTGACATGGCAACACATGTGGGCTAGTTACGTGGTCACGTTGCTGGTCACATGATCGTCACGTGGCTTTCACATGGTGGCCACATGATAGTCACGTGGTGGTCACATGATAATCACGTCATGGTTACATCGCCATTAACGTGGGCTGGTTACGTGGCTCCTAACGTGATTGTCATGTGGCTTTCACATGATAATCTCGTCCTGGTACTCTGGCAGTCACAATGATGTCCTGGTCACATGGCGTTCATATGACACTCATGTGATAGACACATGGCTCTCTCGTCATAATCACGTCCTGGTCATGTGGTGGTCACGTGATATTCATGTGATAATCAGGTCCTAGTTACATGGCGCTTACATGATAGTCAAATCTAGGTCACGTGGCAGTCACGTGCTTGCAAAGTGGCGGTCACGTGATAATCACGCCCTGGTCACCTGGCAGACATGTGATAGTCAAGTGATAATCATGTCCTGGTCTTGTGGTTTTGACGTGATAATCACCTCCTGGTTACTTGGTGGTCACGTGATAGTGACGTGATAGTGATGCGGTGGTCTCATGATAACGTCGCCATCACGTGGTCATCACGTGATGGTCACGTGGCGGTCTCGTGACAATAACAACCAGTCACGTGGTGGTCATGTAATACTTCGTGGCAGTCTAGTGATAATCACGTCATGGTTACGTGTCCAGTCACGTGGGTTGGTGACGTGGTCACGTGGCTGCTCACATGATCATCATGTGGTGGTCACGTGATAATAACATTCCGGTCACGTGGCAGTCATTTGATAATTATGGCCTGGTCACATGACTGTTACATCATAACCACGTGGTGCTCACATGGTCGTCACATGATAGTACGTGGCAGGCATGTGATAAAAACGTCCTGGGCCCATGGTGGCAACGTGACAGTCATGCCCTGTTCACACGGCGGTCACATGATAGTCTCGTGCTGGTCACGTGATATTCACATCATAGTTACGTAGCCAGTCTCGTGGTGTGGTAACGTGGTAACGTGGCTGCTCATGTGATCGTCACATGGCAGTGACACTATATTCACATCCTGGTCACGTGGCGGTCACGTGATAGTCACGTGGTGGTCATATAATCACGTGCTGGTCACGTGTTGGTCACGTGATAATCACATGGCAGTCATGTGATAGTCACCTGACAGTCAAGTGTCGGTCACGTTATAGTCACTTGACAGTCACATAATAATGCCCTGGTCACGTGGCTGTCATGTGATAGTCACGTCCTGGTCTTGTTGCAGTCATGTGGTAGTCAACGTGTCGGTCACGTAATAATCACGTCATGGTTACATGGCCAGTCATGTGGGCTGTTTACGTGGTCATGTGGCTGGCCACATGATCGTCACATTGCAGGCCTGGGATAATCACTTCCCATTCATATGGTGGTCATGTGATTATCATACCCTGGTCACGTGGCAGTCACGTGATAGTCATCTGGATGTCTCCTGATAGTCTAGTGGCAGCCACATGTCATTAACGTGATATCCATGATCTGTTTATGTAGCAGTCAGGTGATGGTCACGTGATAATAATATTCCTGTCACGTGGCGGTCACGTGATAGTCACGTGGCGCTCACGTGCTTGTTGAGTGGTGGTCACGTGATAATCACACCCTGTTCACCTGGCGTATATGTGATAGTCATGTGATAATCACGTCCTAGTCTCGTGGTGGTCACGTGATAATCACCTCCTGGTCACTTGGCGCTCATGTGATAGTCACATGATAGTCACATTGCGGTCATGTGATAATCACGTGGCAGTCATGTGATAATCAAGTCCGGG